>NW_027397069.1:66331365-66571602 GCF_003265705.2 Callorhinus ursinus
TATATATATAAGAGAAATGTAAGACAAAGGCTTTTGTCTCATGGAATTTACAATACAGTCGAGGAGACTGGGGTAAACACAAATGAAATATTTAGAGAAGAAATAAAGGTAAACCACTATAGTGTAAAGTGGGAATGCCTTAGGTGTTTGAAGAAGGAGGAAACCATTCATATTTAAAGGCTCTCTTCATGAACGTCAGCCTGAAATGCTTCCCTTTTGCTGTGGTTCACGTATGTGTGGGGGATGGGAGTCACATGGAAGTTGGGGATCAAGCAAGAGGATGTGAATATATCAGCATCTGACCATGACAACCTCTGAGAAAGTGGCCCCAAAGCATGCTGGCCACCCGCTGCTGGTCGGAGGAGACTTCTAGATGTTCAGCCTCATGATTAAGCATCTATTAGGACTGACAATGGAAGTGGAATTCAGGCCAACATGGAGCTGAGATATCTCGGTGTCTCTTCACATTCATTAGCTCCCAGCTGTTATTTCCCCCAGAAGTAACCAGATAAAAGAGTTTTTGCATTTGAAATGTCGAGGCATTGGAAAAATCAATTTCCACACCATTTTCTCCCTCAGTCTGATATAGTAACCCAAAATACTTCTCAGTTTTGCATACCCAAACATTACAGTGGGAAGTTCATGCATTTCTGCATAATGTAACCAAATCCTCATATTATACTGAACCAAGCTTTGGTGCTCACAGGAACTCTTTGTGTAAGGGGCAAATGAGCCTCAAAGGACAATCAGGCACTTGCCTGTTTTAGCCTAATTTCTGGAGTACAGCCTGGGCAGTAAAGCAGTGGCCTGTTGGGCATGGGTAAGTAGAATATGGTGCAAGTTATTATAAAATTTATATGCCTTTTTCTGTACAAATTTCAAACAATTCTTAAGGTAAATGTGTAGTAGAGAAGGGATCAGAGAAACCATATATTCTCTTTTTGTGCTAATTCCTGAAATACTGTTTCATTACAACTCAAGATAGCTCAGAAGGAAGATGGAAGGACAAATCATTTCAAGAAAATATCTACCTCCTCTATCTCCCCTCCTCTTCTTTCTCGAGTCAGTTTGCCTTATCAACAGTAAGATATTTCAATTATCTGTTCTGTCAACATCCCACCAAAGCCAAAGGAAACATGATCATTTGCTCTGGTCCAAATAAATATGGGAGTAGATTATTTTTTTCAAACAGCAAAGGACCATAGAGTCAGAAATTGCCTATGAAGTCTGGAAGGCTTATACGGCCATTATCAGGAAAATTCCTTAAAGTCGCTTTTCTTTAACAAAGAAACATTTAAAAAAAAAGACTCATATTTTTATTTTTCACAGTGTGGAGCCATCCTGTTCTCTTTGAGCCCAGTTTTAAATTGGAAAATTCAGAAAAATGAATTATAAATACCCAAGATCAATTGATTTCTTATGAATGTGATTTTTCTTATCTGACATGTTTTCCATAAATTAGGATAATGTTGCTGTGTTTTTAGATTAAAAGACCCCGTTCAATACGTCTGTCTGAAGAAGAGGAAATGAAACATCTGCTTCAAGCTTCCATTAGGAAGATGACTTATGACAGGCAAACTGTCAGGCAAGGCGTCTGGATTCTGATGGTGCTGGTTTAGATCGTGGTGCTGAAAGTCTTCAAGAATCCAGTGAGAGTCATAGAACCTTACCACAGCCCTTCCCCACCCTCCACCCCCAGGAACAACATGAATGATAGGGATGTACACATGTACAGTCCTGAGGATAATTTTAGGGTTTTTGAGCTTCCTCACCCTCAAGCTCCAGACTTGTATCCCACATCCATTGGCTTCAAGCCGTCTGATCTGGGTCAAATGACTTGTTCTCTTTTAGGTTCGCTTTCCCCCTTTGTAAAGTGGGCATGTAATAATGACATCTACTTCATCGATTTGTTCTGAAGGTTAAATGAGTAGATATATCTGAAGCCCTTGGCACAATGCCTTGCCCATGATGACAGGTAGCTATTGTTAGCTGTTATTTTCATGCCTGGGCCATGAGGTTAAGATTCCCTGGTTAAAAAGAATAATATAGGTACTTCATAGTTTATTGATACCATTTTTCAAAAAAAACCCATACTACGGGTTTTATGGGTTAAGAGTTAAAAATATGGGTTTACTTTACAATGTTCATAATTTAATTTAAAATAGTTTGACATTGAGCATGAGAGCATGATTTTGTATTAGGGGAAACCTCAACTCTAGGGGCATTTAGTTGCCCTTAGAAATCCAAGAGCGGGACCCTTGGGTGGCTCAGTTGGTTAAGCGTCTGCCTTTGGCTCAGGTTATGATCCCAGGGTCCTGGGATCGAGTCCCGCCTTGCGCTCCTTGCTCAGTGGGGAGCCTGCTTCTCCCTCTGCCTGCTGCTTACGCTGCTTGTGTGCTCTCTCTCTGGCAAATAAATAAATAAAATCTTTAAAAATAAATTTAAAAAAAACAACCAAAAAACAAGGGCAATAGAGAAATTCAACCTCCGAGGGTGGTCAGCTGGCATTATATCAGAAAAGCATCAGCTCTCCCGATCTCAATTGCCACCTGAGGCTTTGAAAATTAAGATAGTGAGTATCAGAAGTGAGCTTCTATTGGTGAAATGAGAGGCTTGCTTGTCCACATTGTGAATATCAGAAATAGGCTCTCGATATTAAAATTGAAAGTATTCAAGTTTTGAGGACTGGGTAGATATTGGGAAGGTGCTCCCCAGCCCATGCGTGCACGGGCTGTAGGAATCCAGCGAGGCCTGAGGCCATGTCCATAAGGATGGCATTGAGTGTTGTAGCTTCTGACCCAAGGAAAGCTTTTAGACAAGAGGTGGAATCCTCAAGCTCACAGTAGTATGAACTGTCCTGGGCCTGCTTTCTAAAGGAATGTTTGTTTAATAAAAGATCTGCATCTGTGGCCAAATTTGGTCTGAGAATTGCTTTCTTAATAACAAGATAATGAGGTTGAGGACATAGCTAATTCTCACCCACCTTAAATGTCCCAGTGCCATCATATACCCCAAATTACCCATGAGTTGTGGTTGGACCTTCTGGATAAAGTCAGTTCACAATGACTTTAAGAAAAGATGTACTTGAATTTGGATCTGGGATATGCTCCTTCCTAGCTCTTTGACCTTGGCCAAATGTCCTCACCTGGGGGTTATTAGAGGCTTAAATAAGATAAGCCCTACAAAGCACAGTGAAAGGGTAATAAAAGCATTGTCATGGTTATTATTAAGTGTTTAGGGATTCTCATTTCTCCTAATTATACGTGGCTTTTCAATATCCCTTGATTTTCATTTTCCTTGGTGATTTACACAAAGCTATAAGTCAAAACTGTCCACCCTTATGCTTTTGTAATCTATGTTGCTCTGGTGATTCCTCTACCTCTCTGACTGCTTACTGTCCAATTAGAATAAATGTTCCGCAAGGGCAATCTTGTCCCTCTTTGTCACTGTTGATGCCCAGCACTTAGCCCTAGGCCTGGGATATGGTAGACGCACTCTAGGAACTCAATTACATAGTGATTCTCTTCTCACCCAGGCTCAAAACCAGTTCTCTTTTATTCTCCTTTCCTTCCCCTGTTCCCATGCAGCCAATCATGCTCCCTCTTTGTTATTTATTCATAATGTTACATCTTCCACTCTCTTCTCCATCTGCTCTGCCGCCATCTTAGTCTGGGCTCCATCTTGCATTTAAACCATTGAAATTGTCACCTACCAATTATCTCCAGCTTGTTCCTCCTCCCCCATCTAGTTATTTCCTTTCATCAACTATCTTCAACAAAGCTGCCAGATTATTCTATTAAAATCTTGCTTCACACAAGTCATCATTCTCTCAAAAACAAAAACAAACACTTTCAACAACTCTCTACTGAAAGCATCCAGATCCCGTAGACTGGCTGGCAACTGAAGTGTCCACAACCTAACCCATGGCCCTTCCTTTTAGGCAATCTTTCTTTCACTCCAGTCAAAATGGTCTACTCATTATCTCCTATTGATCCCTATGTTCACAGTCCAGCATTTCTCAAATCTTCTCACCAGTCTCCCTAAATTACAGAGGAGGTTGACTCAAGTACGTAGTGAGATGTTACTTTCTTGTGTTTTATATTTACAGCCATATCAATTTTGCATATGAATTTTCTATACATCTCTTAGTGGTAAGAGCTTTTCTGATGCTATGCTTTAAAATATTCTCAACAGGGGCGCCTGGGTGGTTCAGTCAGTTAAGCAGCTGCCTTCGGCTCATGATCTCAGGGTCCTGGGATCAAGCCCCGCATCAGGCTCCCTGCTGAGTGGGGAGCCTGCTTCTCCCTCTCCTTCATATTGCTCCCCCTGCTCGTGCTCTCTCGCTCTTTCCGTCAAATAAATTAATAAAATCTTAAAAAAATAAAATAAAAATGCTTCCAATAATAAATTAATAAAAGTAATAAGTAATGGCTACTTTTTAATGTAATTTTTAGCATTTTATCAAGGTCAGAAACTTAACTTGTTTCATGGTAACACACTAGTTGAGAATCCCTCACTGAACCAATGTGGAACATCCCAGAAAAGTACCCAAGCAATTCTTGACTTCCTGCAGACCCACTTCCTTTCTCTGTCTGGCCTCTCCCATTTAATTCCTCAATAACTGCCTCAGCACAGGGGAAGAATGAAGGCAGGGAACTCAAGAAAGGAAGGGCTTTGAAACAATGGGTTACAATGAGATGAGGTTCAGGCATTAACTATGTTTCCCATGGTCCTCATTAACCCAGGTGATTGAAAGAGAGAGAGAAAGGATTTGTCAGCTGAATCTCAAAATGTTATCGTGGGTTTTGTCCCCTCAGTAGGTACGAACTATGCGCATGCGTGCACACCCACAGACTTTCCCCAGCAACCCCCTCTTCCATCAGGCATTTTGTTGAGGGAAGTTACAAGAACCATCCAGCCTCGTGGTGTCAATCGCATCAGCCAGCACTCTTTTCATACCAGCTGATGCCCTGATAAGTTTAAATATAATTGGGAGGAGCGGGAGAGCCTGTGCGCCCAGTGGGCGTGGCTCTTGGGCTCTAGGTGAGAATAGACATTTCCGGACAATGGCTGTGACCTCGTTCTGGTTGCCACAGAACTGATGTCAAGGATGCAAATGTATATGCAGGGAAGGAAGTCATCTTGCACCACTTGTTCAGCCTCTCGCCATCTTGTTTATTGGCTGAACAGTTATTTATTAGTTTGAATTCTGAGGCTTTTATTTCGGTATGTTTATGCAGTGGCTTCCAGTCTATTAATAGCAAGTCCATTTTTGCAACAGTCTTCAACTATTAAGGCCAACTTCTGTTAAAAATTGTTTCTAAAAATTATCACAAGAGAGCCAGAGTGGTTGCCTTCCAGTAGATAAACCTTCTAATATTCTTGAAGCCTGTGCCGACTTCTTTTAGGCAAGTAGGAGTTGTGCCTGCTCGCAGGGCCGCAGGAAATTCTAATGCATATGCCCCATACAGACATTCTGCGCTACCTATCAGCATGGCATCCAAATGCTTAGGCAAGGAAAACAAGAAGGAAGGAGGATAAACTTCTCCTGGGACTCTGGTCTATTGGTGTGCCAAACCAAATTTTTAATTTGGAGAGCAATTCTGCAGAAAATGAATGGAAACTGCTATCTAAACATTTTAATAAGAATAAGACCCCAAGCCAATATGCAGTCGAGTACACTGCTTTCTAGTAATTTCGTTTATACAACGGCTCCACAAGCTGTCTCTCTCCATATTCAGATAACCCTCGCCTCTAGGGTGACCGTAAAAATGATACTTTAATAATGTGCCACAGCTGTGATCAGAAATACTTAATGAAACACTCTTGTGATCCTATGGCAACAAGCTTCAAAGAACTGTTTCCAGATTTAGACAGGACCAGTTTGCTTTTTGTGGTAGCTTTCATCGGCACATTTTTCCAAGGTTGTCTGCAAGAAATCATACCTAAAGATAAGTGCTCAGGGTGAGGTCCAGCATTTATTTCAGCTGTGAGGCCTTTCTGGCTCCCACAGAACTTCTAGATCAATAGAAATATAATACAACCTATATATGTAACTTAAAATTTCTCGTAGTCAGACCAAGAAAAGTACAAAGAAACAGGCAAAATTAATTCCAATAATACATTTTATTTAACACCTATATCCATGAGAGTACCATTTCAATGTGTAATCAATATAAAAACAGTATAAATGAGATATTTTACTTTTTTTGTATTAAATCTTCGAATCTGGTGTGCATTTTACATTTACAGCACATCTCAATTTAGAGTAGCCACCTTTTGAGGACTGGTAGCCACCATATTGGGTGATGCAGCTATAAACCAAAAGCTACTGAAGGAGTGGTCTTCAACCATCTGCATCAGGTAAATCCAGAGAATCTTAATCAGAATGTGAATTCCTAGGCCCTATCCCTAACCTACCACATCAGATCTCTGGGAGTGGCACTCACGGGTTCCATAGCTGGAGTTTTGCTTACTCAAGTGTAAGATCATTGATGGGGCTCCCTGTCCCAAATTTGCTCATAGCCCATGAGCCAGCACCGCTATGACCTACCACACAGTCACATAAGCCAGTAGACACAAGCACATGACCCACTCTATTCTTCCATTGAATCATTCAGTTATGTGTAGAGCGCTGATTATCTGCCCAGCACTGTTCTAGCCCCTGGGGCTAGAATGATGAGAAACACAGGCCAAATCCCTGTCCTTTGGAAGCTTCTAGTCCTAGGGCAGGAGACAGTAAACAAGTAGAGGACTAAATAAGCGATCTAATTTCAGGTGTTGGAGAAGACAAAGTAAAGTAAGGCTAGAAGATGGTGGGTGGGACAGAGGAAGGATTGCACTTCTACACAGACGTGGTATGCTGACCTTGGAGGGCTCTGTGAGGAGGTGACCACTGGCAGACTCTGACTACGAGGAGGGAGGGAGCCACAGAGCACCTGGGGGAAGAGCCCTGCATTACAGCCAGCAGCAGGAAGGCCAGCAGGGCTAGAGCTGAGCGAGCCAAGGGGGACAACGCCAAGAGGAACACAGCCGCCAACTGCGCAGGCCCTGGAAGGCCACATCAAGGCATTTAGGGTTTATCCTCAGAGCAATGAAAATGCCCTGGCAGGTTTCGAGCAAGGACATGTGATATAACCCCCTATGGAGCTGGCTATGGAAACTGTCCAGGAGAGACATGTCAGCTCAGACAACAGGGACAGCGATGGGGATGTGTGTTGAGTAGAGCTGGTGGAATCTGGTAATGGCTTGGCTGGGGGGCGAGGGGGGAGACAGGGAGGAGTGGAGGGACAGCAAGTTCTTTTGGGGCCTGAGCAACTGAGTGATGGGTGGGACATTTACTGAGAGGGATCAACATCGGTGGAGGGTGAATAGAACAAACCATTTGCAGATCATCTCTTTCCGATCAGGGAGATTCTCATTATGAAAATAGCCTATTTTGGTCAAAATGGAAAGGGAGGGGTAAGTTCATTTACTGCTTGTCTCAGCTTCAACTGCCCTTTCACTGTCCTGTTTCCCATAGGGGATATAAAAGGTTCTGAAGCTTCCCTGCTCCCTAGGAGTTGGAGGAGACCCCAGCCTCCTTCCACATAGAATTCTCACCCAAGTGTTCACACGTGCACATTCTCTCTCTCTCTCTCGCACACACACACACATGCACGCACGCACACACACACACACACACACACACACACACACATTCCACCCTGCTTCTGCCCAGAACACCCACAATCTCATCATCCATCCAGCTTCCCTTGGCTCCTCTGAGACTGGAAGACAAGCCAGGCAGTCAGAATCCTAAAATGCTATATAATACAGGCATTAATATATAAATCTCTATATAATCCCCTCCCCTTGAGTGTGAGTAGGGCCTGGATTGTAATTTCACTTAATTACACTATAAGGTAAAAGTGAAGGAATTTTGCAATGTCACTATGGTCCCAAAGCAGTTGACTTTAAGTTCATCAAAAGGGAGCTTGACCTGGGTGGGCCTGACCTAATCAGGAGAACCCCCATAAAAGTGGGTCTAGAGGTCAGAGGTGATAAAGACACCAATGTTGCTCTCCTGCTGGCCTTAAAGAGGTAAACTGCCATGTTGTGGAGAAGCCCAAGTGTCAGGAAGGGGCTTCCAGGAGCTGAGGGCCTTTGTCCTAGAACTATAAAGAATCGAATTCTGCAAACAACCAGTGAGCCTGGAAGAGAACCCTGAGCCTCAGCTGAGATTGCATCACAGGCCTACATGTTAATTATGGCCCAATGAGACCTCAAGCAGAGGACCAAGCTCAAGCATGGGGACCTCTGACCCAATGAAATTGTGCGGTGGCAAGTGTATGGGGTTTTGAGCCACTAAGTTCGTGGGAATTTCTTACACAGCCATAGAAAATTAATTGAAAAAGGTAATAATAATAAATATAGCAATAGGAGATAATAATATTCAACATTTATTATATGCTAAACAATTTCAACTGCTTTATCTTATTATTCTTTACAACAACCCCATCAATTTGGTGCTATTATTATCCCAGTTTAATAAATGTGAAACTTGAGGCTTGGGGAGCAGTCACAGAACTGAGGAGGTGATGGAGCGGGGATTGAGCCCAGGCCGAGAACTCTGAAGACAGAAAGTTTGACCACTTTGCAGTGCTGCCTCCAACCAGATGAGGAGCCCCTCGAGCTGGAGTTCTGCACCTGAGACCCTCTTCTTCAGAAGAATGGAGCCTGCTCTACCTGCATCTCAACTCCTTAATGCCCTCGGTCGCACCCTCTCCCTCCCAGGCCAGAGTCAGCAGAGCCTCTGCTGGGCCATCACGTCATTTCCTGTCTTTGCACTCTGGGCCTCCCACAGTCAGTTTGAACAGTGTGGCCTCTGGGAGCTAGAGGGTCCCCAGTCTCCCCTGAGCATTTTCTGGCCTAGCTCTCCCTTACAGCCACCAGCTCAGCCTTGTTTGCCCAGGACTGTCCCAGTTTTAAAACTGGGAGCCCCTCCTCCCAGGAAATCCTTCGGGCAAACTTGCTCCAAAGCAAGCCCAGGCTGAGGTAGGCCTTGGGGCCACTTCCACACTGCTGTTTGCTGTGAACTTTTCTTTCCAGTGCCTGCTAGGACATTTGAGTCTGCTCTCTACAGAGAGCTAAGAGCAACTCTACTAAAACAGTTGGCACCAAGAAGCTTCTGCTGGGAGGGGTTTGGCATAAAAGCCCAGATGGGGCTTTAGTCTGGACCACCAGATAGGCCTAGGAAACCATGTCCACATGGGGGTTTTTCCTTGAACTGAGCAATCTGCTTGCCTTAAGCATCACACATGAAGCACATCAATCCAGACATCACACAGCCCAGATTCCATGTTTCTCTTCGCTCCACTCCCCAAGCAGGCAACACAGAGAAAGCTGGCGACGTTTGGCCCCCAGATTTGCCTCATCCTTCCTAAGATCGTGAGCATCATGAGACTCAGATGGGAGTAAACAGGACTCATCTATTATCACTGGTCACCTCAACTGAAAGCTAAGGCCTCGTGAATTGACTCCCCTTGTAGGAGCTGGCTTCTTTTTGTCATTTGTCCTGGACTCTTGATAATACATACCCAGCTATCTTCTAAATTGTACTCAGTGCCAAGGGACACCATGTGCGACAGTGGTTGGACCACCATGAATCTATCCCCAATATGGGAAATGGCTCAACACACATACCTTACTCAATACTGCCAGCCAGTGACTTATTAACTCATTCATTCATTTATTCGTTTGTTTAATAATTGGGGCCCCCCACAATGGGCCTGGCGTTATCTTAGCCTCTGACACTGAGTTACAGCACATTTGAAACTAAAATGATATGATGGGTTCCAGGCACGATGCTGGCACATAGAGATACCAACCTAATCCTCATGGGGTATGTGGAGGATTCTTAAGGAAGTCGACAAAAGCTTCTTAAGGAAGTCTGTTTGTCTATAGGAGGGAAAGCGTGGGGTGTTTTGTTTTTTCGTTTTTTGGGTTTTTTGTTTTGTTTTGTTTTGTTTTTTTGCATTCTTCCACAATTTATCACATTAAAACATTGAAAGAAAACACATCTTAAACTCATAAAACTCATCCCCACTGTCCTCTACAATACAGCACTTTTACAGGACGTCTGTTTGAGTTCTAAAATAGCTTGAGGCAGGACGCCTGCTATGTGACAGTCTCCGAGCTTGGCACAGGAAAAGCAAAAGAAATAGGATTTCAGGGATATTCAAGGGCTAATGATTTAGTGGGGAAGGGTGACACACGCTAATAAACATCTTTACATTGTAATATGGGTTTGCTGCAGTTGAGATGTTCAGAGGGTGCTGTGGAAGGTCAAGAGGCAACCCCAGGCCAGCCTGGGGGTAGGAAAGGCTTCCCAGAAAAGGCCAGGCTTCAGTTGTGTTTCTTCTGGTTCCTTTTTGAGTGATGTTTAGTTGCTCATTAAGAAACTTCAAGTAATACATGAAAATATAAACTGCAGAGTAAAACTTACCCCAAATCGCTTCACCTCGAGATAATCAGAGTGGACGTTTTGGTGAATGTCTTTTCAGGCACAGGTGTGTATAAGGACAGTGTCCTTCCTATTATCATTATATGAAGGTCGAGGAAAACAGATTAGTTGTTCAAATGTAGCAATAAACCCACAAAAGACTCACCCAGCAGCCTAAACCATGTCTCTGCATTTTATTTTAGGAACACATGAATGTGGTCACAAAACATCTTCAGAAAGCGGGATAAGTCAAGAAACATACAGAATGGTGGGTCTGAAAAGAGATCCGGGGCCACCCCCAATCTCAAGGAGTGGGGCGGACACCAAGTTATTTTCTTCCAGGGAAAGCACGGTTAACTCGAGCCGTGAAGCCCAGATGGTCATTAGATTTACAGCTGTCTGAAGAGGAGCTACATCTTTGCAAGGGTTGAATTATGACGACTTTCAGTATTGATCACAGAGCGCCGACCCTGCATTCAGCGGAGAGTCAAGGGATGAGAAGCAGAGGGGAGATGGTGGTGGTTACTGCCTTTATGTAGTTTTCGAAGTCACTTCCGAAAAAGAGGATGAGGTAATAGTTGAATATACCAGCAAGGGACATGAGGAACAGGAACAGTATGATTCGTTTCCCAAATATGTAGCCTGGCGTGCTGGAAGAGAAAGAAAACTGTAGAAGCAGCAAAGTGATACGAACTTAATGGAAAATGGTATCAACTTTGAGATACATGGGGTTTAAATTAGGGTTCCTTTTACTCCAGAATGCTGTACAAACTTCATGTGAAGAATGGGAGCATCTCCGCTGTTACTGGTCACCGAGTATATTTTAAACCAAGCTAAAAGAGCCTAGACCACCAACCCCATCATCGTTAGGGCTCTGCTGGGCAGCTTCTCAGGGCTCTCCTGATTTCCCCGACGGCGTGAAGGCGGTGGGTTCTCTTGGTTGGTCATCGGGCGTTCTGACCGGGGATCTGGAACCCCATTGACTTGTCAGGCCCCCTCCTGAGGCCGTTCTGCTCCGGGAGTGCCTAGAAAGCCGTGCTAGCAGCTGGGTCTAACGCAGGACCTAAGTACTCTATGAGACGGGTGCTGGTTTCAATGAGCCAATAAGGCTGGTGGAATCTAAAAGGTGCTTCAGTATCTGAGAGTTCAGTCTCACTCCTGAGGCTACTGGGGAATACCTCCTATTCCCGCTAACAAGAGCTGGGCCCCTCACAACGGAAGACAGGCTCTTACATTGTAAGTGAATGGAGGGGGAAGAGATGTTTTAGTGCGTTCATATTCTTCTCTCGAAGGCTCTAAATCCTAAGCTGCTTAGGCAAATCAGCAGCTGGGGTCAGGAGGCATTTCCCCAGTGATATGTGACCACCTAATTGTACACAGCAGCTGCCCCGGCTTCCCTCCCCACCATCCTCTGTGACCGCTGGGGCTGGATCCATCTGTGCAAGCACTAGCATGTTCGGGAAGTCCAGCCAAATGGCTCGTTAAGGCTGTTAGTAACGACCCCGGTGAGGGGACCCTTTGGCAATCAAGACTGCTCAAGAAGAACAGCCGGCTCAGCTGAACAGGTGAGTCAGTGCTGCTGAGCCCGGTTTTTGACATAATCAAGAGAGAGCAGAATTTGGCAGCCACGGGTTCAACATGAGAAATCGTATCTTTCGGAAATGGACCCCAAAGATTCATACTGTAACTCGTAACTTTCCTATGCCAAGAGTCTGAAAACCATTCTGCAGTTGACTATTTCCTTGCTCCTCAAAGTGTGCTCCACAGACCAGCAGCATCCACTGGGAGCTTGTTAGACATGCAGAATCTCAGGGCCCTCCCCGGATTTACCGGATCAGAATCTGCATTTTGACAAGTCCCTCCATGACTCACAGGCCGTTAAAGCTTGAGCAGCCCTGCTAGCTAGCTGCCCCCACCCCGCTCTTTGACCAGCTGTGGTCTCTCCTGGGTTTCCTGTTTACAGTCATGCTCATGAAGGGAAACGTTCTATCTCTTTATTGGGGAAAAATATTTGGCTCCTCAAGGGAGCCTTATAGGCTGAATTGTGTCCCCACCCCCCCCATTCATATGTTGAAGTCCTAACCTCAACACCTCAGGACATGACTGTACTTAGAGACAGAGTCTTTAAAAAGGTAATTGAGGTAAACTGTGATCACCAAGGGGGACCCTGACTCAATATGACTGGTGTCCTTACAAGAAGAGAAGGTGGACACAGACACACACAGACGGAAGACCAGGTGGGGACACAGGGCACAGACAGCCATCTATGAGCCGAGAAGAGGGGCGTCAGGAGAAAACAAGGCAGCCAACATCCTGATCTCAGATTTCTCACCTCCAGAACAGGGAGACAATCAATTTCTGTTGTCTGAGCTGGTACTCAATTATGGTGTCCCTGGCAGACAAATACAGACAGTTACCTGCTAATGCCGATAAGGAAGTCACAGAGTCTAAGTAAGGGATATTTTTTAGCCAGAGAACAGAGGGTTCAGAGAAATTAAATTGTGAAAAGTCAAATATCGTGGTGGCTCAGATTTATCACATGAATGAGGCCACCATATGCTCATTACAGAAACAAGAAAAAGTGATTTGCAAAGCTGTTTCAGAACGTGCTCGAGATAAATCTGTGGTGAAGGATGAAATGGCAGTGCCTGCTGCTGAAATTGGGGTGTTCTTGACTTTGGGCAGCATTTTTCAAAGGCCTCGAGGTGGATCGCCCCCCAGGAGACGGCTGTGTGGTGCCTTAACTCTTCCCAGACCATGTGAAGGGTGTGGGAGGCAGGAGCTCAACGCATGCCCATCACCTGCAGGGCTAAGGGTGAATGCAGGTCCCCAGCTCGGGCACTTCATTAGCTTCCTCTTTCAGTCCGTCAGGCTTGGAGATGGGCTGTGGCCCTGGGAGGTGGGCATGGTGCGCCCAGAGGAAGGACCTGCCCCAGGTTCTGGGGAAGCCAAGGAGAGTGTAGAAGGAAAAGCCGGCCACAAGCTACATAATTGGACCCTGAAACTCAAGGCGTGTCTTTTATTGTTTCTAAAAGTTGATACATAGTTCTCTCTAAATGGGGTGGGGAAAGTCAGAATTAAATTCAGCATCTGAGAGACCTGGTGTTTTATACATGCGACTTCACGGAATCCTCAAACCTACTCTGTGCAATATTGTTAACCTATTTTCCAGGTGGGAAAACTGAGAACAGACAGGTTGAACGATGTGCCTAAGGTCCCACAGGCAAGAAGAGGCAGAGTGGGCTGCTCCTTCTCCCTTCCTGAGGGCTCCTGGGTTTTGGAGACTAGGATTTTGTGGTTAGTTTTGAAACAAATGTATCCCCCCTTCCTACACACACACACACACACACACACACACACACCATGAAACCTACATGAAAACATATAAGAGGCCTTATGACAAACAATTCCCTCTCAAATGTGCCTAAAACTTCGAGGAGGAGGAGCTGTGATGTGAGACAGGCAAGCCCCAGCATCAAGGCCCCTGAGCCCCAGCCCCAGCTCTCCGCCATGTGGCCTTGGGCAAGTTGCTGACCCTCCCGGCCTCACACAGAAAATATATACAAAATGTGGGTAAGAGAAGAAAACTTTATGGTCCCTCTGGCTTTATAATTCTGTTCTTTTCAATAAAGAAATACCACTTTAAACCTGGTAACTTCTAAACGGAATAAAAACTGTAAGGCCCATGAGAGCAAGATACTGCTCCTTTGTTCACCCACATATCTCCAATAAATCAGGTCCTCCATACATTTTTGTCAAATGAATCATCTTAGAAAAGAGGCATGAACAGCCTTCAGTGATCCCCAGACTGTGTGTACAAGTTGTTAAAATGCGTATTCCCCCGGTTCCCACCCCAGAGATTCAGAGTCCGTAAAGTTCAGGGTGGGGCCCAGGAATCTATATTTTTAACAGGCACCCCAGGCAATTCTGGTGTCGTTGGTTGGGGGGTTTCACTTTAGAAACACCAACCTTGATACCCTTAGACTCACCCCTGGAGTCTAACTCTGGTGACGTAACCCCATGGTCCACATTGGGAACAAAGATTCTAAAATATTGACCCTAAAGCGGAAAATGACTGCGAGGGACCAGGACTTCTGAAAACTGTGCCCATAATTATTTCTACAGGTTTCGTGTTTTGGGTACTGCCCCTGACTCCTGCAGCCCCCAGGGCCTCCTTGAGCGCGAGGGCTCTGTCATGTTTATTATCATCTCAACAACTGACTCAGTACCTCGCTGGGGGCAGGTGGTCAGTAAGTATTTACTACGTGGGTGGGGAGTGAATGAGGAGTGAGCGAGTGAGCGAGCAAGCCGGGCAAGGTGGAGTGGGTTGGCCTGAGTTCACTGCCAGTCTCTGCCCCGTCCACCACTGGGTTGAGAACTCACATTGCAGAGAGGAACTTAGTAGGAGCTCCGACAGGGAACAGGGCTCTGAGGGACAGGAAGAGAGGGCAGCCTAGTGCCAGCCAGGGAAGGTAGCTAATAAAAGGCAAGTAGTCTATAATGCCAAACAGCCACTGGTTTGGGCCAGATAGTAGCTTAGAATGAACGGGGAAGAAACTAAAATTCATTCTTAACTGCCTGTAGAGATGCTACCAACTACCTAATCAAGACAGGGAATAGGATGTAGGACTAAGAATAAGAGCCATAAACTTCTAGGGGGGACAAAGAAGGGGGGTACAAAATCCCAAAAGGAAGAAGTTTTGGTGGGGGAGATACATCAAGGAATGTCATGCCTACCCACTGGACCAAAAAGCGCACTAGCACTTCTGATGCGGTTAGGGCCAAAGCCCTACGGAGGAGCAAAAAATGATTGAGAGCCCAAGGGAGAAATTCCTGGAAGGGTCTCACTGAGCAGTATCTTCCTCTGTTGGTGAGCCCAAGAAATAAGCAGATCCCGAAGACACTGAGCCATGAAATCATTGGCAGAGTCCAAGTGTGGCACAGCCCAGGAACGGAGGTGGGCGTCCACAGTGGAATCCACCATGGAAGGGCATTAGCACATAGTTTCCAGAAGGCAGAATTGAAAATCCTCTTGGACCTAGCCACAGAGGCCCTCGGGCTTATATCCACCTCAAGCTATATTTTGGTCTAGATTAGGATTAGACATTTCATCTAGTACCCATCATTCTGTTGATATATAGCTCAGAACCCTATATTCGGAAGTCCTCTGCGGCCACGTTTGGTCTCAGCAGGAAAGAGCACTCTGATGGGTCAGTCAGGCAGGCTGTGGATGCAGGAGAGGTGAGAAACCTCTAACACAGCACACATGGGGGGGGTACAGGGGCTGGGGCCATCTCACCGGCCTCTCCTGGGGGGCACCAGGCCAGGATTTAAGAGTTTAGACCAATTACATGTCTATGAGGCCCAGGGAAATCCGATAGTTTTAAGATTTTAAGTCTCTATCTTATTATTTTTGCCACCTTGGTTCACTCCCTAGCAGTGATTACCTTGAAAATGAAAAGAGCCCGTGGGTAAATGACACATTTTGTCATGCTCCACAGACTGTCTTAGAATTAAAGCAACTTTAAGATCTCAGGCAAGTGGTGACAGATGAGGAGAAGAGTGCCTGGGCCAAACCCCTGAGGCTTTGGTGAGGAAGACAGGGAGGCCCAGGGACGCAGCCTAAGAGAGCAGACACCCCCCTCCCCAATTTCACTGATAGACACCCCTCCTCCCTCCACCTCCTGACAACAGGTGATCTCCCGGGGAAAGGCAGAACGGAGGTTTCCCAGGGTGGGAGAGAAAAACAGAACCTCATTTATGACAGTGTTGATTAGGATAAGAGACATGATGGAATTGTGGTTTTTGAGGACACATACGGACACCACTAGAGAGGCTTAAAGAAAAGAAGAGCAACAAAAAGAATGGCAGGAAGGAGAGTCGTCCTCCAGGCTGCAGCTCACCATCAAGCCCCCTACCCCATCCGCCGCCCCCCAGTCATTTAGCTTCACAGGCTCCCAAGGTCCCCAGATGTTAGTGCTTTCACCTGCCGACCTCGAGGGATGTCAGAGCCTTTGTCACCACTGAAGGATGCTGTCTGAGCGGAGAGCCCATTAACCACGAGAGAAGGGTGCTATTGTGAGAGACAGAGGGGGATGTGAAATGAGACAAAGGAGAGAAACGGAGGGGAAGGCGGGACCCGCGTAGGGGCGGCAGCATCCCGGAACTGGAGAGAACCAGCCTGGCTCTTGGAGCCCTCCTGGTACGTTAGGAATTCTAAGGAACCGACGGCAGACTAGACCGCGAATATTTCTTCTGTAAGTGTCCTCATTTATTTTATGAAAATCCCGACTTCCCAAGCCGGGTGTCGTCAAAGTATGTAACTGCTACTCTGGAGCTTTCCGTCTGTCAGCATCTATAAGCAATGCAACGGGGACACTATTCACAGACTCCATCCTTTGCGTGTGAGTGCAGCCTATTTTTGCCACGTTCTTCCTGCTGGTCCCCGGAAGATTTGTTACTCAAGAGAACTTATCACAAGGTGCAAGCTTTCGCTCTCGTTTTCTTTAGGCAAACAATAAAACATTTCACTCACCGGAGGCCTTGGGAAGCCAGACACAGAAAGTCATTCAAGGCCCAGACTCTGAAGGGTGGGTGTAGAGGGTGTGGGGTTGCAAGAATGTGTAGCAAGTGCATGGCGTTAAATCATCCTTTGTGAGCCCAGCGCCATGTGGAGGAGTTGGTTATGGGGCACACGAGTCAAGTCCCCCAGCTGCATTTGCAGAGCCCGCAAAGTTCAGGGGGTAAAGGATGAGGGATACTAGTGAGCCTTCCCCCTCCGGCCCCAGGTGATCCCTCAGAGCCTTAAAGCTTAGGCAGAATATGGTTGTGAGTGATGGCTCTTTTCGCTCTAAAAGCATGACTCACACCCTGGCTCTTAAACAGTCCCGGTGGCCTACCTCTGAGTTCTCTCCCCCAGGTAGCCGACGAAGTACTTTTGCCTCACAAACAGGTACATCAGTCCAGCAAAGGCCGCGGGAACTAAGGGGAGAAAGGGAGACCCCGTGTGAGTTTCACAGATGCCAGAACATGCTAAAGTAACATAATATCGACACAGTCATTGTGCAACTAATGATGGTGGCAAAATCTAGCAGAGGCCTCAGTTTCTCGCAGTCGCAGTCCCGGCTGATGGGAACTTCAGCAAAAAGCCTAGGGCTGGTAGAAACCTAGAAGTTTTATGATAGTACTGTTACTTTCTATTGGCATCACCCGGAACCCCAAGTCCCGCTCTAGGCTGGCTCTCTTAAAAGCATACCCTTCAACCTCTGGGCCTCCAAGCAGTGCAATGCTCGACCTTTTCTGAACAATTGTGGCCAATTCAGAAAAGATCTCTAGGGGGGGGGCTTCGTGGGGGGGGGGGGGGCAGTCAGTTGAGCATCCGACTCTCCCTCTTTTTTTTTTTTAGATTTTATTTATTTATTTGACAGAGAGAGAGAGAGAGAGAGAGAGAGACAGCGAGAGAGGGAACACAAGCAGGGGGAGTGGGAAAGGAAGAAGCAGGCCTCCCGCGGAGCAGGGAGCCCGACGCTGGGCTCGATCCCAGAACCCTGGGATCATGACCTGAGCCGAAGGCAGACAGTTAACCGACTGAGCCACCCAGGCGCCCCGAGCATCTGACCCTTGATTTCAGCTCAGGTTGTGACCTCGGGATTGTGAGATCGAGCCCCGTGCCAGTCTCCAAGTTCAGCAGGAGTTTATTTGAGATTCTCTCTCCCTCTGCCCCTCCCCCCGCTTGTGTGTGCTCATGCTCTCTCTCTCTCTCTCTCTCAAATAAATAAATCAATCTTTGGGGAGGAAAAAAGATGTCTAGGGAGGAAGACTCCCTTTGCCTTCTAGCCCTGTGAGTAAAAACCATGAGCAGCAGGAGTCCTGAACCTTAGAGCTGAGAGTTAGAAAACCCAACCCCACGAGGACTATTATGATCAGGAGCTAATACTTAACTCCTCCTACATCTGGACAGAGGGCTGACTGCGGCTTTCCTACCTATCAGGAAGGATCCTGAGGGTGAGATAGGCGCCTGGGTATAGAAGCCCTCTGAAGACCTTCCAACATTGTTCAAATGCCAAATTAATTGTGTTGACAGAGCACGTTTTATGTCAGGCACTGCCCCAGCCACTTTGGGTCCTTGGGTCTCCAATCCTCCTGGCCACCTGGTGAAGAGTGCATTACCGTCCCCTTTGGCAGATGAGGAAATTGGGGCTCAAAGAAGTCAGTTTGCCTAGAGTCCCTTACCAGACCAAAAGACCCATGAGAACAGCCATCTTTTGCTAGACATAATCTCTGGGCTCGGCATAGTACCTGGCACATACTGGCTTTCAAAAATTATTTGTTAAATGAACTCATAAAAGTCAGGCGAACCAAGGAAAAGGTTGTTAAAAAGAAAACCACAGGCCCAAAATGGCATCACTTAGGCCAAGTCCCCAGACCAGGGCTTCATCCCTAACCTAACTGCCATTTCACAGAAATGCGGTCTTAACCTGTAGTTGGGAATGTTCTGATAGGAGCCAATGAAGTAATCGGCCACGTGGGCCCTCTCCTTCCTTCAAAGGAAGATGAGCTAATCTGCAGGATAAGACCCCCACCCCTCCTTCCCCCAAGGGAAAGAAACCTTGCCTGGAACAATCCTTTTTTTTTTTTTTGCTAACAACTTTCTTGCCCCACCCCCTTCCTATAAAAACCTTCCATTTTTGTACACCCGCTGGGAGCTCCCCTCTGCTTACCAGACGGGATCCTGCTGGATTCATGAATCCTTTGATAAAGCCAATTCGATCTTCAAATTCACTTGGTTGAATTTTATTTTATTTTTTTTTAAAGATTTTATTTATTTGACTGAGAGAGAGAGAGCGAGAGAGCGAGAGAAGGAGCACAAGCAAGGAGAGAGGGAGAGGGAGAAGCAGACTCCCCGCCGAGCAGGGAGCCCGATGCAGGGCATCTTGATCCCAGGACCCTGGGATCATGATTGAGCTGAAGGCGTGAGCCACCCAGGCGCCCCGAATTTTATTTTTTAACAAGGTAGAATTTGAAACCAGGTTTGTATCATTTCAAAGCTGTATTACCACCACCAGCACTATGAATAACCTCTACTGGGCATCTATTGTTAGGCTGGACTATATGAAATTGCCATTTTTGTGTGTCCTAAACAGTCAGACATTGGCAGGTGTATATGGTTTGATCTGATCTATTCCATGCAGCATGTCAGGGGCTTTATGCACACTCTCTCACTTAATCATCCTGGGAACTCGATTATTGCTGCTTTACAAATGGGGAAACTGAGGCTGAGGAAAGCTGAGTAACAGCCCAGGGTCCCAGCACCAGCAACGAGTGTCCTCAGAACGGTCTCCAGTCTGTCCGCCCCCAGACCTGTGTTCTTGCCACAACTCCACCTTGCCTCCCAAAATACTAGTGTCGTGTGCTTTGATAAGAAAACCAGGGGCACCTGGGTGGCTCAGTAGGTTAAGCGCCTGCCTTCGGCTCAGGTCATGATCTCAGGGTCCTGGGATCGAGCCCTGCATCGGGCTCCCTGCTCAGCTGGGGGCCTGCTTCTCCCTTTCCTGCTTCCCCTGCTTGTGTTCCCTCTCTCTGTGTGTGTGTGTGTGTCAAATAAATAAAATCTTAAAAAAAAAAAAAAAAGAAAGAAAGAAAGAAAAGAAAACCAAAGCACAAAAGAAACTGCTTATGAGGTTCATGCTCTTTATTATCTGAAGGTCACAGAACTGTCAGAATTCACAATCTGCCCTGGACGAAGTCTTTTCTTGGTTTGTCCTATCTGGATGGCTCCGCTCTAACTTACCAGACTGTCTCCCTTTCGATGGGCAGCTAAACTGAACAAGAGCTGACAGGAGTCAGGGGTGGAAAATGGCTGTGCTCACTGCCCTCCTGCAGAGGACGGTGCATGCCTCGTGGACCCAGGCTGCTTGGAACAGTAGAAGGGGCACAGCGGGTTCGAATCTGGACTCGAAAATTCTGAGGTTTGAGCAAACCACTTGTCCTTCTGGGACTTGGACTCCTGCTCCTAAAAAGTGATGGCTCTGGGCTAGAATGATCGCTGTGGTTCCTTTTGACTAAAAAATCCAGTAATTTACTACAGTCATAAGGAATGACGATGATCGAAGAGGGTTTACTGACACTTTCGTCCCCTAGCGGTGCCAACATTTGTTTTGGCTGAAATGCGTGGTTCCAGGACTCCAAAACACCTTCCCACTCCCTGTGTATTTATCCAGCTAGAACAACTGGAGATTCATCTCTATCAAGTATCATCTAAGACATAAAAGGAATCATAACTCCTCGTATAAGCATAGTTTGACTTGATTTTTCAAGTTATGCCAGACATGTTTCTTATTTCACTCAGGATAGATAGTGGTAAATAAATAGTGAGTAATGACAGCCTTATGGAGCACAGAAGGAGGCCACATGGCGTCCCTGAAGGAGTTTCTGCTGCCATCCCTCACCTCTGTTCCCTGTTACTGCACCTGATCCTTTTCCTTCCTGGCACTTCTCACTCTTGGCAAGAATTTATCCATTTGCGTCTTCCCTGTGGTTCAGCTCACCAAGTGCTGCGTGCCCCACCACCATCTCTTTATTTATCACTCTGTATCCAAGCACAGGGCTTGCCACGAAGTAGGTGTTCAATGTATATGCAGTAGATACATAAATAATGCGGAAAGATACTTATGAAAAATCCAGGATTTAGCCCCAAAGACCTGGGCTCTCATCCTGCCTCTGCGTCCACCCGCTGAGTGAGCTTGAACAAGTTACCTTATCTCCCTGAACCAGTGTCCTCGCAGATCCTAGAGGGAGATAATATCCCCGCTACCTCCTCCATAAAGTGGGAGAGGATTACTTAGCCCCTCAGAGGCCACCAGTGGCCTTTCCTTAGGCACGTGCCCTGCGGGGCCACGGTGTGGAAGCTGGCCAGGTCACGCCAAGCCTCCACCAGGCACAATGCCAAGCTCCAAAGGGGACCAAAACACAGGACTCTGGTTTCCATTTCATTTTAAATCAACTCTGGGAGTCAACCTGCTAGAGTCGAGGCTGTGGGCTGCCGATAACCCGGGAGAGGGTTGGAGACCGGGGCTCTGCAGACACACGCCCGCCCCGCTGGAAGCTTATTAGCGGACGCACCGAGTGACAGGGTCCCAGAATAGATCCCTCAGGCGCTCTTATTTATAATGCCCTTGCATCAGGGCGAAGACTGCTTAAGGATTCTGAGTCACATTTAGCCTGAAACCACCCTTGTCCGCGAAGCAGCTCTCAACCAACCACCAGGGAACAAGCATTAGCAATGCATTACCGCACCCGCCCCACCCGGGCACAGAGCAGGCCTGCGAGACGACCTCCCCGGGGGTTCTCACCTCTCCGGGGCCTTCGCGGAGCAGAGCTGGAGGTCAAGGAAAGTCTTTTCAATAAAAAGCCTGCACTCGAACCCCCTCAAGATGCACATTTCAGGAAGAGAACACACACAGAGAAGCCCGAGTTACCTTGGCTACAGAGGAGCCCCGCACTCCAGAGCACAACAAGGAAAGTGGGGTACGCATCTACACAGTTTTGGCTGTAGAATAAAAAAAAAAAATAACAATAAGAAGAAAAATCAGAAAACATGTTACTGCAGCGTAGTCTGAAAATCACCTGAAACCCAAATTGATAATCACCATCACACGTGAGGCGCAAAACCCGTTCATAACTGCACTTACATCTACCAATAAGACACGGGTGCCCCATCAGAAATAGGCAGTGGTATGAAGCAAACACACGTTCGAGATCCGTTCACTCCCTTCCTCGGCGAAGCCAATAGGAGACTTGGTTTCTTGATGGATTCGTTTTGGCAGGGATCCTGCTCCTGGCTGTGCCAAAGTGCTTCTTGGAATTGAAAAGTGAGCAACACAGACAGCAGGGCTGTGGCAGCTGTCAGGATTAGGGGGAGGTGCAGGGGAGAGGAGCCCAACTCAGGAAACCTTTGTCAGCCGCACAAGTCAGCTCAGACTCACAGGCTGGGCTGGGGAACAAAGGGTGAGCTTCAAGCACCAGAGAAACCAGGGTCGACTCAGAAAAGCAGGTGCTCAGAAAGGTCCCTTGCTGGTAGTGGGATCGCAGCGGGCAGGGCTCAGTCCTGGCTCCTGTGGAGGGGCTCTCACCTCACTCCAGCCACCATGCTGGTGTCTTACACCCTTCGTCTCTTGTAAACTCACCAAGGTCCTGAGGGGGCGCAGGGGTGGCTGCATGCATTTTCTATGGCTGCTGGAAAAGGTAGCCACAAACTCGGTGGCCTCAAACAAGACAAATCACATGAAGATCAGAAGTCCAAAATGGGTCTCACTGGGCTACAATCAAGTCTGTCAGCATCGCTGCAGTCCTGCTGGAGATCCAGCCAAGAATCCATTTCCTCGCCTTTCTCAGCTTCTAGAGATCACCTGCATTCCTTGGCTTGTGGCCCCCTGCCAACCTCGAAGGCAGCGATGGCCATTCAAGTCTTCCTGACACCGACTTCTTTGCCTCCTTCTTCCATATTTAAAGAACCCTTGTGATGACATTGGAGTCTACCCAGATAATCCAGAATACTCCCTTGATTTCAAGGTCAACTGGTTAGCAGCCTTAATTCCTTCTTGCCATGTAACAGAACCTATTCATGGGCTCCTGGGATCAGGATATGAATGTGTTTGGGGGCCTTTTATTCAGCCTACTGTAGCTACTCTCATTTTCACATGAGAAACTGAGGTTTGGAGAAGCTGAGTAACCTGCTCAGCATCACCAAGCGACAGTCAGTCCAACTCTAAAACCAGGTCTGTTACCTCTTCGACTAGGCGAAATAAATAGCGAGTGTCCTCTTGAGAAGTTTAGAGTCTAGATCAGGACAACCAATATACATGTCCATGGGAAAACAACCTTACAAGACGTGGAAGCCTGAAAGGATGGGAGGGCAAAGCAATAGAGTGGAAGCGGCACGTGACTAGGATTTGGTCCCTGCCCTGACGTTCACCAGCTGTTTGTTAATGGCAAAACAATCCCTTTGGACTTAGTTTCCCTACCTGAAAAACCTAAGACTGATAGCAACTCTGAGAGCCATGTAAACTCTAAGAGTTGATGCTCTAAATGAGGTGGTGCTCAAGGCGTGGTCCCTGGATCAGCAGCATCAGAAGCACCTGGGAAACTTGCTAGAACTGCAAATGTCAATGCCCATCTCAGACCCACAGAATTAAAACCTCCCAGGGTGGGGGAAACAGCAATCTGTGTTTTAACAAGCCCCTCCAGGTGACTCTGAAGCATGCTCAAGTTAAAAGACCGCTGGTCTAATGTAATTCAAACTGCACGGGTAAAAGCAGAGATGCAATTTGCATAACGTGTTCAGCCTTTTATCCAAATTCCTTCCTTGGAGTCCTTCCTAGGGATACTTCTTGATCTGGTTCTCATGCTTTCCCTCCTAAATCAGCTATAAACTCTTGTTCAAACCAATAGCGTCTCATGCCTCACTGGTACCACTGAGAACTCTGGAATGAGCAGCCCTTGGTCCATCCCCTGCAGAGAACCCAGAGACGATGGACTGTGTCCTTGGCCACAGGAAACTTCATGTCCCTCTGATGATCAAAAGATCCTCTACTGGAGAAGCCAATGAAATTAAAGGTAAGAAAGCAGTGTATCCTATCCTGGGCTATAGGCACAGGGGACAGAAGAGAGCCCTGCTCACCTTGCCAGGTGCCCAGGGGGTTCACTGTGTCTAGTGGACACAGTAGGAACTCTGAAGGGCAGGAGGTAGAACAAATTTATTATTCGGGGTGAAGTACTTAGCGAACAAACAGGTCCTATATGCAGCTACAGAGCATGAGCATCATATCTATTCTTACATATCAGAGGCACCAAACCACAGCCTTGGGACTCAGAATGTGATCTATTTCCCAGTTCGAGAAAAGCGGGAGCACATCCCTTATTTAATTGAATAATGTTCTACATCTGATGGGACCTAATACCTGATGCTCCAACAGTTTGAAAATTTATTAATACCAAGATCTCCCCTGCCTCCTCCTCATTCTCATGCTTCTGTTTTTGTTTGTTTTTAAGTACTGGATTCATCTGGGTGGTGCAAAATTTTAAAAAATTCTTAATTAACTAAGGAATTTGCTCATTAGAGAGAATGGTATAGTAATGTGACACTGAATTAGTCATTCAGTCATTCTTCCTATTGTCTCAAGTCACCTTGGTCCCCAATAAAAATGGTCTGTCTGGAGTTAAATGAAACTCTCCCAACTTTAAGAGAATGGGCTCCTCCTCTGGATTTCCAGAATATACCTAGAGTCCCGTCCCTCGCTCTGGCTCAAGCCAGTCCTTCTCCGCTCCAGGATCTCTGATATGTCTTCTACCCACAGCTCCACGCAAGATGCCCCTCCTTGACAGAGGGCCACTGCTGGGCTGAATTCAAGTAGCTTTGGTCAGTGATGTGGCTATCTCTTGAGATGGAGCCTAGCAGATGCTCACATGGTCTCTAAAGTCACAAAGCCTCGGTCCAACGTCTAGTCAGCCGCTGTGTGAATGTGGGTGCATTTCCTAGCCTCGCTGAGCCTCTCGGTCTTCCTCATCTATAGGAGGTGAGTGGAGACATTAGTAATTACCACCCTGGCTTGTGAAAATAAAATGCGATAAAGCAGTGTCTGACTCATAACAAGCTTTCAATAAATAGTGACTATTACTGTTCCAACGTCTTCCTTCTTACAATCCCCAGTGGAAATGTCTTTCCTGCTGACAAATTATCATTCTTCCAAATTTTCTTTTGTGGAGAGTTGTGCGCCATTTTTTCTGCAAGACAAAACTGGCAAAACCATCTTGGCTCTCATTTCTTGAGGTCCAATTCCGAGGTGCTTGCCAGATTTGTCGACAATTCATTGTGCTGCATTCGATTTGATGCACTACACTATCAATGTTTTCACGGAGAAAAGGACTCGTATTTTCCCTTCTGTTTTTCTCCACCTTTGGGAATCAGATAGAGAAGTACTTACATAGTGCTTTGTTAGTGAGTTTGGATTAACTTAAGTAAATATCACTAATAATAGTAATAGTATCACTACTAATCAATAGAATCAATGCAGATCTATTACCT
The DNA here is from genome assembly GCF_003265705.2 of Callorhinus ursinus. Taxonomy (NCBI): domain Eukaryota; kingdom Metazoa; phylum Chordata; class Mammalia; order Carnivora; family Otariidae; genus Callorhinus; species Callorhinus ursinus. Next base: position 66,356,931 of record NW_027397069.1, read on the forward strand.
TCAAATTATTTACAAGTCCACCCCACTCAGAAGTGAGTCTGAGGTGGATTTTGAGAGGTGCAAGAGAGAAAGGACTTTAGGGTGGCATTTCGCAAAATGTATTTTGCAAAACACTAAACCCTTGATACACTTTGCAAAAAAAAAAAATGGGGGGTGTATCTGTAGTTAAAAAATGACTTCCCTTTCTTGGAGAACCAAGAATCACAATGTTCCTCAGCTCATCAAAAGTTCTCAAAAAGTCTTGCTGTCCAGAACTTTTTCTCCTCTGTAACACGTGTTACCAGCTCATGAACTTGTAATCTATGGAACACATGTCAGAAATTTACACTTGTCCAGAGACCCCCTCTCCTCTCAGCAACCTGTGCTTACCTGCACTCCTGGGGAAGAATCTTAGGTCAGTTAATTGAGCTTTTCCTCCAGAAATCAAACTTTGTTCTAGCTGTGCTCATCGGGGAACAGAGCTTTGAATTATGTTTTATACACATGAACAGAGAGTCAAGGTCAAGATTCTTTTTGTCTCTCAAACCCTGACTCAGTTCTGACCTGGTGGGTGATGGGTGATGGGACAGACCATTAACCGAGGCCAAGCTGGAGCTGATGGGCCACACCTCGCTGCAATATCTGTTTATCAACTGCCCCCCAAAATCTGGAACCATCTGTATCTGTCAGCAGTCATATTTTATGCTGAAAAATATGCATCAGGCTTTTCAATCCACCAGCATCATTTATCCTGTTTTACTACTTTTTCTTGATAGCTGTGGTCTGGAAACATTTATGATCTCACACCCCATCAACCAGAAGATCTGATCACGCAACCCTGTGACAGGTATAATACACACTCGGCTTTCAACCTGAGTATTAAACATGAGTACAGCTTAATTTCTTAGTTTTTAGACAACAAGATTAAATAAATGTTCTTGTCTTTTTGCAAATCCATGGCTCAACCTGCACCTTCTTTGGTGCTTTTGGAGGCCCCTTGACAAGCCACCGCTGGAGAAGATATTCTGCTGGACCAACACACAACCCTTTGCCTATAACTTCCTGGCAGATGCAAGCCGACTGGGCGCCTCTGGCTTTTGCCAGCACACAGTAGCCTGTGGCCCCAAACTTTCCGCCCTTCTATAAACCACCGTAGGCACACCCAGTGCTTGCTGTTAGCTGGGTCAGGGAGGAAGTGGTCTCTGTAACAGAACCACAACAGTATCTGGGCAACCTTCATCTTACAGAAAATTCTCCTCTCCTCCCCCTGAGCTCCTACCTCTCCACAGCTCCCTCTCCTCTTCATTCTTCTCGTTCTCCTTTGGCGGAGGTGAAGCAGTAAAGACACAGGGGCTTGGGGAGCTGGGCTGCAGCATCCACACCATGGGGACCCCCGGGCAGCAAGAATGCCCCACCCCTCTCCCCTGGCCCCTTCTTCCATCAGGAACCCCACACCATTGCAGAACTTCCAAACCGCCCTTCCAAATGACGTAGCGCAGCCACCACCAAAGGGCATTTCTGCAATCTGGGTGCTGGAGCCAGGGGCCAGGTGTGAGCACAGAGCTAGCCCGCCTCTCGGGAAAATGGCAGAAACTGAACGGCCCGGCCTGCTCCATTTTGTCTTCGTTGCTGGCAAAATGGAAACTTAACTTCATACATTGAAGGCCCAAACGTTAAAAAAGAAATCTCCCTGTAGGTAGCTCAGCAAAGGATTTCCTTGAGATCCGACTGCCGGAATGACGCTGCCCAGGACTGCTTAGTCTGAGGAAGGGGGAACAGAGCAGGTGGTGAGGGCCCGGGAGGGGGGGGGGTCTTGGAGGGACTGCGAGCGCTCATGAGTAGCCTGAAGCCCCGAGCCCAAAAAGCAAAGGGCCCAGACGGGGTGAGGGGACCGAGACATCAGCCTGTGATGATTTCCTTGCGTGTCCATGACTGCCCCTTTGGAAAGATCTGTGGGGGCCATCAGAGTCATCTCTGAGTTAAGACTCAAGGCCAGCTCCTGCGCCAGCTCATAGCTGAAGCCTTTCCTTCTGACAGGCCCCTCATCACAGGCACAGAGAAACAGGCCACTGCCTGAAACTGCTGTTCAAATACATTCTGCATAAAGGAAAAAATGAGTGTTTGAACAACATCGATTCAGATTTGCATCCTAAATAGCTCCCATTTCCTTCACTGAACCATTCAGGTGTTTTCAAGCAGCCTTTTTACTCAAAAGAATGGCGGGGGGAGCAATTGCACAGTTCCCCCATTCTTACTGTTCTTGTTCTGGTTGCTCAAGGAGACCGGGTATTATGAAAGGTCCTGCCACACCTCCAGATGTCCACGGAGCGGGACACAAGGGGCAGTGAGCTGAAGGCTGCCGCCATCACGGCCCACCTGTTGCTTCCAAAGTCAGCCAGTGAGTCATGACTGGTTTTCATGGTAGTACCTCTGGACTAATTCCCCAGGAAACTGGTAACACTGTGACCACAGGATAGGCTCAGAGTTTCTGGAGCAAGGTGGAGGTGTGGTGATCACACATCTCCCCCCGCCAGCCTCCAATATCCCCAATTCCTTTCTTGAAACACTAGCACTTATTAAGATCATGAGGGGTGTCCACAAAGCCACCCCCACTCCCACCCCCAGGAGAGGTTCACCCTTCCCTGGGAGCTCTGCCTCCCCCCGCACTCTGAAGGTTGGCCCAGACAGACATGTAGCCTCGAAAGTGGTCTTCACTCTGGTAGGGAGGCCCCTGTGCCCGGGCCCGCACTCTTAGTTTGCAGTATCAGGGTTTGGACTCACTTGGCAGTGTAGACCCGCTCAAAGGCAAGTGTTCCCGTCCTCTGGAAGCTCCGCCCATTCTGTGTCTTGCTTTCATGCTCCACCTTGTGGGCAAAGAAACCTGGCAGAGAGAAAGATTTGGATCTGGTTTATAACAGGCACGTTCTTGAGCCTGGTGTCCCATTATTTTACTAGAACGTTCAATGTTCCCTCTATGTGCCCTCCAAACAGCCCTAAATGTCTTCCATCAAATGTCATTTACCAAAAATTCATTCAGCAGCTATCTCTACAAATCACTGCATTTGGTGATGGTGAAGCCATCATGACGGTGAGCAAGACACAGCCCCCACTTTTGAGGTTCTTACAAGTCAAAGGAAATAAACACACAATTAGAGCAAAAATTGCCCTCTAGTGATTCATGCTAAGATGAAACTGACAGAGAACATTGAGGGTCCAAGAGGCAACTTAATTCAGTGTTGGGATCACGGAGTGATCCTTAGAGGAAGTGACATCTAGAATAAGATTTGCCGAACAAGTGGGAATTAGCCAAAGAGATGGAGGGGGCAACAGAGGAGATCACCCCACTCGAGTGGAATGGAATACGCAAAGGTGCAGAGGCAAGAACAGCCTTTGGTTTGCTATGTCCAGCTTATGATGGGGGAAATCAGGAGCAGGGAGTGGAAGCTGGCAGAATTACGAATGAGGCCAAAGAGATAGATGGTGAATTGTTCTTTCAGACATTTTTCTTTGTGACTTGCCATATACCAGACACTTAGCTTGCATCTGAGAGCAAAACACACAGAGAACCCTGGCCTGAAGAGCTTACATTCCAGTAAGGGTGGAAGAGGAGACAGATCATACACAGTGTTTCACAGTGAACAAAACACTCAAATTAAAATTATATTGTGTGCCGAGCCATGGACAGAAGAGAAGGCAGAGCAGGGTAAGGAGCCGTGTGGCATGCTCATAGGGTGGACGGAGTGAGGAAGCAGTAAGTGAGCCCAGGCCTGAAGAAGAGGATACTTGAGAGGTGCCTACAGGATTTAGCAGCGTGACTATGACCTTGATGAGAACCATGTTAAGAAAATCAGAACTTACTCCCATCTCACGAGCAACAAGGAGTTCCTGACAGGTGTAAGCTGAAGAATGGTGTTAAGCAAAGAGCCATTCTGTTTTCTGCATGGTGAGTGTCTAGAGGGGTCAGGCCCACGACAGGGGGAAGATAGGAGGGAGCCAGCTAGGGTGATGGCTGTGGGGTGTGAGGGGTGCCGAGGAGTCAGAATCCAGAAGGTTTGTCTATAGATTGGGGGGGAGGGGTAGGAATGAAGGTCTCTCTCCCCTCCCCCCCATTATATTCCTTTACTCTTATTTCGAGCATATCAGGGGTCTTATGGGATTCCTTTTCATCAGCTTCATATTAGCTTCCTCAAAAAAATGTCAAACGGATGCTTTCTCAACCATGTATATGAAGAAAACCCTGCCCTGGTTTTCTTTTGGGCAAAAGTACAGCCCTATCCTAGCAATGTGCCTGTCTGGAGCATAGCTAAGGGCCACTGGTCTGAAGGGGGCATCGGCCAGCTCCAGGCGCTCCAGCAGACACCTAACATTTATTCCCTTACTGGGTCTTCCGCTGATGCTGGGAAGTGGACAGTGCTGTTCCCACTTTGTAGACAAGGACGCAGTGCCTCAGGGAGGTCGGACAGCTCACTCCACTGGGGAGCAGCACAGCTGGGGATTCAAATCCAGGGGGGCAGATGAGGATGGTTTTTTTCCCATTACTGTCACATTGAAGCTCACCGCAGGGATTCCATCAGCCACACAGGATGCAAGTACACATCGGTCTGTTCTGAATGTCTCTTCTTACCACAAAATACAGTAGAAAATTCTGACCATTGCCTTTCCAGAACCCACAGGGACGGCCCTTGCCTCTGAACATGTCAGAGACGGGTATTAAGAAAGTCAGAGGTTATTTCTGCAACCAGCCGCACCACTTGGCCGTACTTCTCTGCATCTGCCTTTCTTCTTCCTCTCCTTGCTCAGAGAAACCAACCCCTTCCTCTTTTCCAAGGACTGCCCTCTACCTGTGACCTTGAGTCCATTCCTGCTACCCCTTCAGCCCTTTGTTTCATTGGTGTTCTCCCCATTTCCTGAACCTTCCCTCTCTTTCTTCCTCCATCTCTTGACCCTAGAAACAGCCTCGGATCTTTCCCACCCATCAAACAAAACAAAAGCAAGCCTGCCTCAGTCTACTAGGCTCTACCTCTCCCTCCTGCTTAGCTAAACTTGAAAGAATTTGGCTTCCTTTGCCCACTCCTCACCGCCCACTCACACCCTGCCCCCACGTTATCCTCCACAGTATCACAGAAACTTCTCGTGCAGAGACCATGAACACACTTATCTTGGCCAACTGCTGACAGTAGGCCAAACCAGAGAGAGAGAGAGAGCCAGAGGCAGAGACACGAAGAGAAAAGGCTGCAGGCCATCCCTGAGCACCTACCACATGCTGGGCCCTGCTGGCTACTTGCCCCCGGGTATGCCACGCAGCGCCTCCAACAAGTACATGTGGAAGTTACCATAGCTCCATTTCTCAGTTAAGGAAACTGAGAGTCAGAGAAGCCAACTAACTTTCTCAGGATCACATGAAAAGATCTGGAGATTTTAGTTAAGCAGAAAGTTAATAGACACCAGCAGTGAGATACAAGTGTTCAAAGAATCACACGCCCATGATTATTTTCATAGAATTGATGTCTGGATCCTAGGTGCATCTATCATCTGCATCTTAGCACAGGGCAAGATGGGTGGGGGTGGGAGGGGGTGACCCAACGACAAGGGACCCTAGAAACCAAGTCACCTGAGAAGTGATACATTGAAGGTAGGGTGCTACAGCTGATTCTGTAAACCTAGAAGCAGCAAGCATAGTCCAGGCTTTTCCAGAGAATAGAAACAGGACCAGTGGATGGAGGTTATAGGGCAGTAGAACCTCTTGAGGAGTGTGCGTTTGAATAAATGTATCTGGGGCAATATACATAGCGTAAGCGTCTACTCTTTAGAATGGGTTTGGATCCCAGTGTCACCACAACTGGCTCGAGGACTTTCAACCCATGGCCTAGCCTCTCCAAGCCCCACATGGCTTCTCTGTAAAATGGGAATAATAATAGTGTATATTCCACAGGCTGCAAGGATTCAGTGAGGCATTATTCCCAACACAAAGCACTGTGCTTGACACAAAGCCAACTCTCAAGACACCTAATGATGGGAAGGGCAAGCTCGGTAGGTCGTGAGCTCTTTAGCACAGGAAGGTTCAGGTAGGAGCTACTGAGAATGGTGTAGGTAAGATTTCCGCTATGGGGCACTTCATGAGTCCTGTTTCCAAAGCCCATCCAACCCTAGGTTGGGTTGTTAGGTCTTCCAATATGGTGCCCATGAGGTTCGTTAGGAGTGTGTGTGTGTTGGGGTGGGAGTACCAGGGATGACATGGGAAGATAAGGGCTCACTACCAGCTCTATATCCCTCCTCACCACTATTCTCACAAACCCTTGTGTCCGTAGGGTCATCATGTCTCCCCCTTCTTGGCTTCACAGTAACAAGAGAGTGGAGGAGAGAGGATGATGCCAATTCCCACAACCCTTCCCTACAACCAGAGGGCTGTGGGAACAGCTGTCCTGCTGCAGGACATCTTTTCTCTGCTGTTGCCATTCAGGCTTTCATGCACGAGGCTCAGTGCCCTACCCCTCGGCTCACCTTCTCCTCTCAATCTCATTAGTTTGGCTTCCTATGGAAATCACTCTCCCCAACTCTGTGTTTTTTCAGTTTGCTGCATGTCAACGCTGCTGGGACCTTGGCAGGAGAAGCTGGAGGCTCTCTGGATGCTATTCATAGGAAATGCATCTATCTATACTCCCTGGGAAACCAGGCTTTGGTGGTTCTGGCCCAGCTTTCTTGGAATGATGTATTTTAAACTCGTTCTGTGCTTCCAAATCTGTGTTTTGCTGGATCAAGCTGGAAGAGGGCCACAGGTTCAAAGATCTTGATGACTAAAAATGTTTAAGAGTCAGAGGAGGAAGTGCCCCCAGGCGGGCTGGGCTCTGGCCTCTCCCCAAGAAATGAGGTCCACACAGTGTACAGAGAGCACAGACCCCAGATACCATCATGGACACAGGTGGACAGGACCTCTGTCTTGGGACAAAGACAAAGTGTGCGGTCCTGACAACAACATGTAAATACTCCTTAACACTAACAGGAAGGGCTGGAAATGGCATTTTGCGGGGCAGGAGGAGAGAGGCACACTTTTTGCATATTTTCTGAACTTTGTAAGGAAGATCTATGGTTGCAACATCGCGGTTAATTAGAATTGCAAAGAGAGGCTCTGGACATGCACTTGCACCTTTGTGTTTACCTGAAAACTCGTGGTGCAAGCAAGTACAGATGTTCTCTGCCAAGTTATTGGACTTTTTCTTGTTCCCCGACATGGGCATAGTTCACAGTTACAAATAAAAGGCCTCACACAGTGGTCTCAGCATCACATGGCAGTCCGAGGTCTCTGCCTCAGAGAGGAATGTGGCTGGGCTGCTTCTGTGGCTTCAAAAGAGCAGCCGGTTGTCCCTTCCCCCAGCAAAGGTGCACCAGAGCTGTACAAAGTCACTCTTCCCCCTACGTTGCCCTAGCGGGTGGGGGAGGGCAGAGGAAAGGATGTGGCCGCCACGTAGGGTCTGCCCAGTCTGAAAAAGTCTCCAGCCCAAAACAGGAACTCCACTCAGGTCCATACTCACATCTCCCCACAGGAAACCTCCATCCCACTCATCAGTTGGTGGACTTCTATTAGTGAGGCCACTGTGTTCTTTCCCTATCTGAAATGGCCTGTCCAAAGTCAAGGCCCTTAGATTGTGGTTGTTAAGACTCAGACATTTGGCTAGTTATAATCTCTCCTTCCATACTGTACCAAGGAAGAAGACTTACTCTCACTGCCAAAAATAATTAGGAACTTCACGGTTCCTCCTCCAATCTGATCAGGGTTTGTTCTGCTGCTAGAGAAAAAGCCCAGGACCCACTCAACAGACCAAGGGCGGGTTCTGCATCTTGGGAGAGATGAAGAGACTCTGTACTCACAACAGGAGACCCTGCAGCCTCCCCCAAGTCAGCTTTGAACTGAGAGGGAACAGCTCAAGGTGAGCGCCAACCTTCCAGCTAGCTTAGCCCCATCCCCACAGGCGGGTGACGGGGAGCTGGCTCCCCAGTCCACTGAGATCATCAGCTACATTGATGCTCATAAGAGGAAGGGCCGGAGGGGAGACCCTACACCGAGCTGAAAGAGCCCTGTCCACCCACCCACCCATGGAACACTGCCCCAAAGACACCAGAAGGGTCTTTGAAGGCTTCCTGTTGACCATGCCTGGCCATCTTTTCTCACTATCTTTCCTTTCCTGGGGGCCCACACCATAGCGGTATCCCCATAAAGCCAGCACAGCGGGTCCCGGCAGCTGTATGTAGGCTGAATAAATGAATCCCTGGCTGATGTGCAAGATCAAGGGAGCTCACGGTCCCCGCACGAAATAGCAATGGCTTGAGGAATGGCAGCCTAAACAATCCCTTTGTTCCCTCTCTGAGCTGCAACTTGATGGTGTGGATTTAGTATGAAAATGTTTGGGTCAAAAATCGATCAACTGCTGTTCCATATAGGAAACGTACTCGGAGGATGCAAAGTTGGGCCTCTCTTGGGTGGGAAGGTCTCCGGGAAGCCCCACTCTGGGCTCAGAAGGCGAAACCTCAGCTTCTGTCCACATTCAAGCTGGGGGGAAATAACAGGATATCCTAAACCGGTTAAATATTCAAACTTCCCAAGTGTGACAGTGTGGGGACACGCAGTAATGACCATTAGGTTACAGCAGCTGCCCTTAGTAATTACTCTCCTTTTTCCTCTATCTTAATAAACTACAAAACACAAAGCCACTGGAAATATGTATAAAAAGAGTCGGTGGCAATCCTGACTCAGAACTCTAAAAAGAAAATTCAACACGGTCTTATCTTTGTCAGGTCTGGGTCCCTTACTTGGTTTTTTTAAGTGCTAGCAAGGTTAATGGAAATGCAAACCCCACACAAGAAAAATGCTTCCTCTCTCTCTTTATGTAAATATATAATGCATAGGAAAAATGCTTCAAAATTATACATTGCTAGGGGGGAAAAGAAAGTATTACAAAGAACCTGTTTCTCCACGAGGGAAAAAAAAAGAAAGAGCAGCACAGGGATAAAATAATGATAAGGGGATTTCTCCCTCCCACCTCCCAAACTGACATGTTTTTTAGTCGACAGGTGACAGATAATCTCAATTGCACTGAGGTCAGCCCAGCCGCACTTACTAAAGCCTAGTGCCTGAGTAAACATGTACTTCACTTTCCCTTTCTAGGCTTCTGGCCTCCCACCCGGTCTCTGGCCACAGTAATTAATAGTTAAAATGCTGATTGCAGACACTTCAGTCAGGGTTTGGATAAAGCCTCTAGGTTGCTGCCCTGGCTCTGGTTAGTCATCCCCATTAAAGTGAAAGGAATACCAGAAGGAAAACCCCGACTGCAGGCACAAATACACACACCCCATACATTCAAAGAAAAAGAAACAAATAACAAAATAAGTCAAAAGTGGGCCAAAGTGCGCACAGACACAGAGACTGGTATAAGACTGACTTGCCAACAACTGGCAAACAAAATCCACCCTTGCCCCCCGTCCGAGTGAGGACCTTCCCTTACCGTTCTGGACCACACTGATGAGGCTGACAATGGCCAGCAAGACAATGTTGCCCACAGCTTCTTGATCCATGTTTGCTTCGGGCTCCCCAGGGAGGACTGCTCTAGTCTGGTGGCAGGCACCCAGGCCTGTGCCTTGCAGAAAGGGGAAGTGAGGGCCTGCACTCTGTCTTTCATCATTAGAATTTCCGAAGGTCCCAGCACAGTTACACACTGACTTCTTCTTTCTCTCTCTCTCTCTCTCTCTCTCTCTCTCTCTCGCTCTCTCTTTTTTTTTTCACTAGCCACCAAAGCGCCCTGGCTCGTGTGACCTGCCAAGAGAAGCAGAGCTTGGAAGAGGAGCAGGAAGGGAAGAAAAAAAGGAAACTTGGGTTTTATTTATAGAGCACCCAAAAGATCTGGGTTTTGAGTGCTGCCTTTCCTTTCTTGAATTCCCAGGGGGGAAAATAAATGGAATACTTCACACACGGCAGTCCTGAGTGGCAGCCACATAATGAGGGCTGGATGAGGGATTGAATGAATGAATGAATGAATGAGGAGGGGGGACAAGCTGACATCTCCATTTCTACAGGGGAGAAAAGGGCAACAAGGGAAGTAAAACTCAACCAAAGAATTTAGATAAGGAGCAGAAATGAGGATATGGGTGACCCATAAGGAAAACTTCCAAACGGGCAGCACTATTAAACTCCGCTGGCTCCTCAGAGGTCATTGTTGAGACACCTTCCTGGAACCTTCTCAATGTAATAATGAGTAGAGAGAAGGGGTAAGAGTGAGCCTGCTGGGTGAGGTAGGTGGTCACCTGTCATTTTACAGGACAGCTTTCTCCTTGTAAATGGCAGTCTCTCAGAAGCCATACAGAAAATGCAGGATTCCTGCAATCTTCAGCCCAGACTCAACAACAATTGGGCAGTGATCAAGAGGAGCTTTTATCAAAACCTCACTTTGAAAGAGAACGTGAGCCACTATACTTGGTGGCAGCAGGGAACTGCATCTTCGTGTGGGAGAGGCCAGCTTGAATGTCCTCCATTCAACAGAGAGAGACAGAGGTCTGTGGAGGCAATGTCCAGAGCTTGGACATGTGGAGGCCTCTGGCAAGGGCAGGCCAGACAAGGTCTTGACCCTCCGGAGTACTGTCTGAGCGCCTGGGGCACTCTGCCAAGTCTGATGTCACAAGATCGGTTAGGGGCTCAGCACCAGCAAGATTTGCATATTCACCTTAATGAGGCCCTATTTCTATGGGAGGTCTGGTAAGTTTCAGACCTGAAACTTACTGCTTAGGGCCCAGGAGATAAGGAGTCTGACCCTGGTGAAGAAGTAGCCTTTCTAAAACTTATCATAACTAAGGACAATGCATCAGCAGTGAAGGCCAGTCCCTTTGAAAAGTACGCCAGTTGCAAACAATAGACGCTTAGCTCAAACTAGCTTGGGCAAAAAGGGAAATTGATTGGCTCAGAAAATCCAAGGAAATGAACAACCGAAAGTGGAAAAGAGCAGAGATGTCTGTGGTTGGGCCTTGGAGGCCGGGCGTTCTCTCTCTCAAATAGAGTTCTCTGTCTCTCACTCTCTCTCTCTTTCTCTCTCAACTTTCTCTTGGTTTGTCAGCTTTATTCTCTCTGCGGACCACTTTTCTCCACAGTGTAAAGGACCAACTTCTCTCATCTAAATTCTTAGAACGATCTCATGGGCCCTGGCTAGTCACATATCATTCCTAGGACAACCAGATGGCAGGAAAATGAAAGAACCTGGTAGTTTCCATAATTGTCATATGGTTGAGGGAGATCGTTCCCTAAAGAAAGATTGGGTGTTGGGGGGTGTGGGGTGAAGGGATGCTGGGTATATCTACCATCACGCTGTGACTCTCCACCACTTAAAATTCCAGATTGAAACACCCAGTTATTAAAGAAGTTTCTCTGTCACACAGCCTGATGGCTCTAAGGCTCAGCCTAACCTCCTTCTTGCTTGGGTGTTTGTGTTTAAGGCATGTAAGTGGGTACCACCATTTGCCGGCACATAAAAAACAGCATGACAAAATCCAAGGATGCTTGGGGAAATCATCCCAGCCTGGGTTCCTGGAACATAGGAACTCAGGAAGGGGCAGCCTCTCTTCTTGCTTCCCAAGCCTCCAGGGACCCCACAAAATGGGGGTAGGGTGGGGGTGGGGTGTGGTGGGCCTGGAGTGGAGGTGGGGGTGGGTAAGGCCCAGCCATTTCCACTTTAGGAGGCGGGAGGGCCCTGGTAAGAGGTTCGGTCGCTGCGCCCCCCTCCGTGGGTGCCCTCCACATCTGAGTTCCCTGGAGTCATCCCGCCAGGCTGGAGAGCACGTGCCGATGGAGCGAGTCCACTTCACCCGGGAAGAGCGTTTTAATAGTCAGCCGCGATGGCCATTAAATTACAGCGCGCACATTAAGATTCTGGCTGCCGCCGCAGAGGAACACTTATCAGAGGTGAAGCCTCTGGAAATGCCATTCATCTCAATAGAGAGCTGCTGAGACAGAACAAAAAGACGAGGGGCACCAGGGGAGCGGGGGAGGGGAGCGCGGCGGCCCTGCTCTCTGTCCCCCTTCCTAACAAGACGGTCTCCTGCCCTGCAGACGGTCCGACAAGGCCCAGGCCAGGCCGGACCAGGCACAGGACCCGCGGCCCTGAGCAGCTTGCACCTTTGCTCCTCAACACAGCCCTCTGGGGACAGGTTACTCCTCCCCTGGCCCAAAGGATAAAACTGGGGTGCAGAGGGTTAAACCACACGTCCAAGGACACACATGTAGTAAGGAGCAGAACCAGGATTCAAAGCCAGGCTTCTCCTAGCTTCAAAGTCTGGGTCCTTAACCTCTCTGAATGCTGCTCCTGGAGCTTCTAGAATCATTTTCAGAGCTCGGGACTCCCTGGTCCTTCCGCATCGGCGCTAGTTCGATGAGCAATGGCCCCCGGCCCCTAAAGAGAGATTTTTTTTTTTTAAAAGGAAGGAAAGGAAAACCGATACATGTCACAGGAAATAACAAATTCTCCAGACCCCCCACTGGTAGTAAAGGTGGTTTAACAAGAACTATCCCCCGCTTCTAGCTGTGAGCCCACCCCTCAGCTCCCAGACCCCTGCTCTCGCACCTCCCTGACCGTGCCTATGCTGCACTCCCAGCGTGTGACAGGTTGGTTAGACAAATGTGCTGGGAGTCGGGAAGGATAATTAGCACATTCATTAATTAGATGACTGCTAGTGGTTTGACTGTGAAGGACAACCATTTGTCAACAGAGATCAGGACAGCTGGGGCCAAGCGGCCACTGGCGGGGCAGGAGGGGGAGCAGCAATCCAGAGAAGGCAGTGGCACTGACCGGCTGCTATAAAAAACATGGGAGCTGCTCATACACTTAGTGGCAGCAGGCTCCGTCACCATGGCAACATTGGGCCACTCTGGCTGGCTGTCAAGCCGCAACATGCACATATCCTTCATCTCACCTCGGGTGCATGTTGCCATTTCGTGACATCTCTTCCCTTCGCTTCCTCACAGGCTTGCCCTCCGTGTCTATTAGCACGAGGCTTTCCCCGGACTGTACATAAACGGTGGGAGTGAGGGAGAAGGCGCAGAATTCTCTGGGCTGGGGCGTCAGCACTAGCTGGGACATAGAGATAGAGCCCGGGTCCACAGGCACAAACTGTCCATGGGTGCAAAGCAGTTCCTTTAATTTCCGTTGACCTAAAAACTATTTAGACCAACGTCAATCTGAAAGACGAGCAATATGAGCAAAGACCAGGCCATGGTCTGTTCTAGATATCACACATCCATAGTCTCCAAGAGAACCAAATCAGCCTGGTGAAAAGGTCAAGTCTCCCTCTCCAGCCGTGGTCCGATGGTCTTTCTTTACACGAATCGCCCATTTGGTCCTGAACTGAACTGAATGAACTAGAGATGAGCCTTCATGCCATGACACAGACGAGGAAACTGAGGGATAGTGAATTTGCTGTAACCTCAATGCTACTGATTAAATTCCACACATGCTCTGGGCACAGAGCTCGGTGCTTCACAAAACAAAATGACATTTACAGATACGACCTCCATCCCCTAGACTCTTGAGCTCTAAGCTGCTAATATCAATGCAAGGACACAAAGGGAAGCAGAAGTCCACAGATGCTCACACTGACTGCACGAACCCAAGGTGGCATCCAGAAAGCATCTTCCCTCCCATATCACAAACACACAAAACACAGGGCATTGTTAGGAGTTTGTGGAGAAATTAAGCAAGTAAACTGGAAGTGCAGCAAACATCATGCCATGTATCGTGTACAAAAACAAAGCTTACGTGTGGGTTCCTTTCCCCAACTCTCAGCTTAATCTGTCTTATAGCCTCTCTAACGAAAGGAGGTGAGTAGTGGGCATGACCAGATGTGGGAACATTCCATTCTAATAGAATTAAACATTGTGAGGTTCCTATATGCTCAGTTAATTTTTGACAGAGTAATTCAATGAGGAAAGGAAAGTCTTCCAAATGAAGGATGCTAGAAAAACTGGGTATTCATATGGGGAAGAAATGAACCTTGACCCTCCCCTCAAATCACACAAATATAACTAGAAATGGGTCTTCAACCTAAACATAAGAAAGAAAACTATAAAACTTTTGAAGAAAAAAATAAAAGAAAGTCTTTGTGACCATATGGAGGGCAAAGTGGGTTTTTGAATTTTTTTATTTGGGTATAGTTGACACACAACATTACATTAGCTTCAGGTGTACAATGTGGTGATTCAACGTCCCTATATGTTATGCTGAGCTCACCACAAGTGTAGCTGCCATGTGTCACCAGACAATGCTATTACAATGTCATTGACTACATTCCCTAGGCTGTAAAAGTTGTGTTTTTGTTTTAAGACACAAGAAGTGTGAGCTGTGTAAAGAAAAAAATCAGTAAATTAGACTTAATTAAAATTTAAAACAGTGCTTCAAAAGACACCATTAAGAAAATAAAAGGGCAAGCCACAGACAGGGAGAAGATATTTGTAATATATCCACTTGATGAAGGACTTACATCGAGAATATATAAAGAACTTATTCCCAGTCAATGATAAGAAGATGAACAATCCCCATTTTAAAAATGAGTAAATGACTTGAACAGACATTTCACAGAAAAAGGTCTACAAATGGCGAATAAGTGCATGAAAAGATGCTCAGTGTCATTAGTCATTGGGGACATGCAAAGTAAAAGATCCCATCATAAAGCTCAGAGGATGGTTAGCAAGGACGTGGAGCAAATGGGACTCTAATCCATTGCAAATCAGAGTGTAAAGTGGTAAATGTAAAAGTGGCAAAATTTAAATAAAAACACTTTGGAAAAAGTTGGGTAGTTTCTTAAAAAGCTAAATACACATTTGCTCTAGGACCTAGCAATACCACTCTTGGGTATTGTTCCAAAAGAAATGAAAACACATGTCTCATAGCAGTCAGGGTTTTACCAGAGAAGCAGAACAGCTAGGAGATTATATATACAATCCATATACGTATATGAATGTGTTATAGGGATCTGAGCTTACACAATTGTGGGAGCCGGCGAAATCGTCTATGTGAATGTATTTGTTTTCTAGGCTTGCTGTAAAGAAACTTAAAACAATAGCAGTTTATTGTGACACAGTTCTGGAGAGTAGAAGTCCAAAATCAAGGTGTCGGCAGGGCCATGCTGCTTCTGAAACCCATTAGGGGAAGATCCCTCCTTGCTCGTCCCAGCTTCTGACGGTCACCAAAGTCCTTGACTTCCCTTAGCCCGCAGCTGTAGCAGCGCACCCCATGATGCTCATGCTTTATGTCTCTGTCTTCACATGGTCATCTTCTTGGAAGGACAACAGTCATATTGAATCAGGAGCCCACCCTACTCCAGTATGATCTTTCTTAATTAATTATGTTTGCAATGACCCTATTCCCAGGTCTTACTCTGAGGTACGGGAGGTTAGGACTTGGACAGGTCTTGTGGAAGACGGGTCACCCCTTGAGGGTATGGCCGCTGTTCTCCGTTGCTGGTGCTGAAGCCTAAAATCCAAAAGGGCAAGCCGTCCGGCAAAGAGGGTCAGGTAAAGAGTGACATGAAGCAGGGGAAGCAAGAACTGAACCGACATTAAAATCTGTGAGGAAACCATGAAGACAGGCTGGAACCCATGTCTGTCACACGCAGACTTTAAGCCCAAACCTCAATGACCAGGGCTTTCTTCAGGAGAATCTGGTCCCCTCGTCACAGTCCAGAGAAGCTGAAGGAGTTCCCCGCAGAAGCTGAAGAACTGAGGGCCCCAGCCAACTGCCCTAAGTCAACCAGTTGAGCCAGCAGATAAACAAGAATGTGTGCCAGAGAGTCATGTGGCCTGCCTCATCTGCTGAAGCATAAAAGATGGCTACCACTTCACTCCCACCTTCTGACCCCATGTAAAATGTCTCCTGGAGTCCACACTAACCCAAACTACGCAGGGAAATGACCTGAGGAAAACATGGCTCCAGCTTAGGTAAACTGACACAGTACAAACCTATCTACCACATTACAAACATGTCTACCCCTTGTCACCTTGACATCCATGTACACCCCTTTAACCAAACTGAAGTTAACTTCTAAGAAAGACAATGGTAAAATCAGGCTTTCATATAACACAATGAAACTTGCTCTCATAAAATAAAAAAATGCACTCACTCTTTCCCCTAAAAGAGGATATAAATCTCTCTTCATCTTTGGGTGATATTGTGGGTTTGATTCCAGATCACCACAATAAAGCCAATATCTCAACAAAGTGACTCAAATGCATTTTTTGGTTCCCTAGTACAAATAAAAGTTATGTTTACACTATACTGTAGTCTATTAAATAGCATTATGTCTTTTAAAAATGTATATACCTTAATTAAAAAATACTTTATTGCTAAAAAAATGCTAACCATCATCTGAGCTTTCAATGAATCGTAATCTTTTTGCTAGTGGAGAGTGTTGCCTCAGTGTTGATGGCTGCTGACTGATCAGGGTGGCGGTTGATGAACGTTGGAGTGGCTGTGGCAATTTCTTAAAATAAAACAAGACTCAAGTTTACCTCATTGATTGACTCTTCCTTTCATGAATTATTTCTCCAAAGTGTGTGATGCTGTTTGATAGCATTCCACCCATAGTAGAACTTCTTTCCAAACTGGGGTCAATCCTCTCAAACCCTGCTGCTGCTTTATCAGCTAAGTTGATGTCATATTCTAAATTCTTTGCAGTCATTGCAACAATCTTCACAGCATCTTCACCAGGAGCAGATTCCATCTCAAGAAACCACTTTCTTGGCTCATCCATGAGAAACAGCTCCTCAACTGTTCAAGTTGGATCACGAGATTGCAGCAATGCGGTCCCACCTTCAGGCCCCAACTTCTAATTCGAGTTCTCTTGCTGTTTCCACCACCTCTGCAGTGTCTGCCCCCACTGATGTCCTGAACCCCTCCAAGTCCTCCGTGAGGGTGGGAACCAACTTCTTCCAAACTCCTGTGAATGTGGAGATTTTGACCTCCTCCCATGAGTCACAATTGTTCTTAATAGCATCTAGAATGGAGAATCCTTTCCAGGTGTTCAATTGACTTTGCCCAGAACCATCAGAGGAATCATTTCCTCTGGCTGCCATAGGCTTACAAAATGTATTTCTTGAGATTTGTAAGTCAGAATTACTACTTGATCCATGAGCTGCAGAATGGATGTTATGTTGGCACACATGAAAACAACATTATTCTCAAAAAAATTTAATCTCCTTGTAATCTCTATCAGAGCTCTTGGGTGACCAGCTGAATTGTCATTGAACAGAATTTTTGGAAGGAATCTTTTTTTCTGACCAGAAGATCTTAACAGTGGGCTTCTAATATTCAGTAAGCCATGTTGTAAACAGATGTGCTGTCATCCAGGCTTTGTTGTTCCACTTATAGAGCACAGAGAGAGTAGTTTTAGCATAATTCTTAAAAGCCCTAGAATTTTTGGAATGGTCAGTGTGCATTGACTTCAACTTCAAGTCACCAGCTATGTTATCCCCCTAACAAGAGAGTCAGCCTGTCCTTTGAAGCTTTGAAGCCGTACTGACTGCTCCTCTCTAGCTTTGAAAATCCTCGATGGCATCTTCTTCCAGGAGAAGGCTGTCCCGTCTACACTGAAAGCCTGTCGTGGAGTGTAGCCACCTCCATGCTATCGTAGATGGACCTTCTGGAGAACTTGCTGCAGCTTCTCCACCAGCCCTCGCTGCTTCACCTTGTGCTTTCTGTTGTGGAGCTGGCTTCTTTCCTTCAACCTCGTGAACCAACCTCTGCCGGCCTCAGACTTTCCTTCTGCGGCCTCCTCACCTCGCTCAGCCCTCACAGAATTACAGAGAGCTAGCTAGGGCCTTGCTCTGGATCGGGCTTCGGCTTACGGGAATGCTGGGGCTGGTTTGCTCTCCTCTCCAGACCACTCGAACTTTCTCCACCTCAGCAGTAAGGCTGTGTCACTTTCTTACGTGTTTATTGGAGCAGCACTTTCAATTTCCTTCAATAACTTTTTCTTCCGTTCACAACTTGGCTACCTGTTTTGTGCAGGAGACCTAGCTTTGGGCCTATCTAGGCTTTCAACATGCCTTCCACGCTAAGCTTAATCACTTCCAGCCTATGATTTAAAGTGAGAGATGTGCAACTCTCCCTTTCACTTGAACACTTAGAAGCCATTGTAGGGTTATTCATTGGCCTAATCTCAATATTGTTGTGTCTCAGGCAAAAGGGAGGCCTGAGGAGAGGGAGAGAGATGGGGGAATGGCTGGTTGGTGGTACAGGCAGAACACACACACCATTTATTGATGAAATTTCACCATCTTATATTGCCGTGGTTTCTGGCACCCCAGGGGCACCTGGGTGGCTCAGTCAGTTACATGTCTGCCTTCGGCTCAGGTCATGATCTCAGGGTCCTAGGATGGAGTCCTACGTCAGGGTCCCTGCTCAGTGGGGAGTCTGCTTGTCCCTCTCCCTTTGCCCCTCTCCCTGCTCCCTCTCTCTGTCTCTGTCTCTGTTTCTGTCTCTCTCTCTCTCTCAAATAAATAAATAAAATCTTTAAAAAATAAAAAGGAAAAATGGCATCGATAGACTTGCTCAATGCAGGGTTGTCACAAAGATTCAACTTGTGAAAAATGCAATATCTGCAAAGTGCAATTAAATAAGACATGCCTACAGTCTTTCCGCTGGGTGCATTACTGCCCTGAATAGCGATTTGGATGAATGGGGAACGGATGTGGGGTAGGAAACTGTTTCAGCCCTCTTTACAGAGGATCTTGGGAACATCTTCCCAGAGGAGGTGGTATCTAAGATAAAACCTGAAGGATGAATAGAAATTAGCTTATCAGAGACTTGAGGAAAGAGCAAATGATGTGTTCAAAGATCCCAAGCAAGGGAAAGATCACAATGCAGTTGAAGAACTGAAACAATTTGCATTCACTGGAAGATAGATTGAGGAGATGGTATGAGAGGAGTCTGGGAAACACATCATCACAAAGGGCCTTGCCAGTGCTGTCAAGAGTTTTGAAATGATCCCAGGAACAAAGGGAAGCCACTCCGGGACTTTAAGAGGACTTGTCTCAAAACAAGACTTGCATTTGAGATCACCTGACTAGGGTGGAGAACAGATTAGAGGGGCCAGCACTTGGGAGACCATTCCAGAACTCTATGGAGTAAAGATGGTGAATTAGACTGGCCTGATGGCAATGGCCTTGGGCAGGAGTTGGTGGATTCGAGGGCTGTTTATTGAATAGTGACTACAAGGTTTAGCGAGGGATAAGGGTTAAGGAAGAGGAGTCAAGAATGATTTGGGGCACCTGGGCAGCTCAGTCAGTTAAGCGTCCTACTATTGATTTTGGTTCAGGTCATGATCTCAGGGTCTTGGAATTGAGCCCCCGTCCCCCACCATGAGATTCTCTCTCTCCCTCTCCTTCTGCCCCTTCCCCCACCCACTCGTGTTCTCTCTCTCTCAAAAAATAAAAAATAAATAAAAAAGAATGATTCTCAGATTTCTGACAACCTTCCAAATGAACATTGATGTAATTCCCTGAGAAGTTCCTCTCGAGACTCTCACTATCATTATTCTTACAGCACTTTACAGGGATGGTGTGGTCCATAGCTGAAGTTCCCAGCGCCTGGTTGACTTTGGCGACTGTTGAGTGAATGTTTGCTAAGCACCGTAGCTTCCAAACAATCGCTTGGTGAAACTCCTGGGATGTGGCAAATTTAGCCTTGCTGCAGATGTGTGTGTATTAAAAATGAATGCCCATCTTCTGTGGTCTCGGATAGGAAAGGAGTAGAGGAAGGTGTGCGCAGCTAGGAGAAGGGAGGCATGAGGAATAGATTCAACGAAGGGTCCATGAACCCTGTGCATTGATGGAGAATGGAATTACAAGCTTCATTTCCCCCCAAGTACATGGCCCCAGGGGGTTCCCAGCTCCAGATTAGGGGTGCAGCATCCACACGGAATCACAATCCCTGTAATCACAGAGCCCACAGAGAAGTGGTGGGAGAAATTAGGAAGGTGGCCAGGCTCCCAGGAGGATGCCCTCAGGCTGCAGACAGCCCAGTCCCCTAGCAAGGAGCAGGGAGAGGAGGGGAAACCTCCTGTGGTGGTTGTTCTGTCTGATTTTATTGACAGAAATTATGCAACAAGCAAGGAAATAGAATACTCAGATTAAATGACTGAGCATTTAAAGATTCAGAAGTTAAACTTCTCCCCCCAGCAAAATTAGCCTGACCACAGTAACAGAATATATATAGCATTAGAGTGGTTTTGTTCCTGTTTTCCTTTTGAATAAACCAGCTGAAAACATTGTTGTTTGTGGTGTTAAATGGATTTCATAACCAATACAGGATATGGCTAAATTCGTATTACTGTGATAATTTTAATTGAATTTCCTGACTCTTATATGCTTAATTGTCAACTTTTA
This sequence comes from Callorhinus ursinus, assembly GCF_003265705.2. NCBI lineage: Eukaryota > Metazoa > Chordata > Mammalia > Carnivora > Otariidae > Callorhinus > Callorhinus ursinus. Next base: position 66,377,320 of record NW_027397069.1, read on the forward strand.
ACACTGCATTAAACATTAGTTTCCAATGTTATTAATATGAAATGTTCACATTCCCTTAAGACTGTGATTATATTTTGCTTATCATTCCTAAATGTTGTATTAAGTCTATTTAAAATATATCCCAAGAGACCCTTATATGTTTACTGCATTAGAAGAAAAACAGATGTTCTCACATACTCTGAGAGAGGTTACAATTTACATTGTATATGCAGGTTGCTGAGAACCACTTAGAGATTTTTTTTTAGTTAGCCAGAGGGTTTAAGGTTTAAGTAATCCATAGCCTCTGATAGTGTGTAATACTATAAAATTCAAAACAAATGACAATCACATTTTCCAAATGCAAGCACACATTTGAAGAGGATCCTTGGAAAGGAGGGAAACAAAGCATTTGAAGCAGAACCTTCTCAGGCTCTCTTTGGATCACATGCACAGCCACAAGCTTATCCACAGCACAGCTCCAACGGTCCCTCCTCATTCATCTGGAATTTGTCCATGAACCCCACTTATATAGGACACAAAGTGACGTGTGACATAGCAAAGACAACCCTGAGCAACCCACATAGATTTCACAAAGAATGTTCACTAAGCAGTATTGGACTCTCTGAAATGCCCTAAGGAGCCTGGTCATATTATATTGGATTATAACGAGCTTAGTGGTCTGAAGTCTATACCCATAGCAAGAGAACGAGGGGAAATTTGAGCAAGGATATGGGAACATTTACCAAATGCAGCTAAATGCAAGCACCTTATGCCTGTTACTTTACTGAATCCTTATACCGACCCTACAAAGGGATGTTATTGTCCCATTTTCCAGATGAGAACACTGAGACTGAGCGGTGACACAGTGAGCACATGGTAAAAATGAAGTCTGGCCAAGGTGGGTTTGGTTGTAGAGAATCATAGTAACAGTAACTATAATGACTAACAGGCCTTGGAGGTTACTGTGGCCTTTTCCTCCCGGCACGGTACTCACAGAGAGGCATCCAGGCTCAGGAGCAAGCCAGGAGGGGCAGGGGCATGTTCTCTGTACCCACTGCCAGAGAGGGAAGGTGTCCATCCCCTTGCCCTTGGCCAGTGTGGTGTGGCACAGCTATCCTCACAGAATCGTAGAATCTTCCTAAGAACAAAAAGTAACATATACCAATTACAGTAAATGTACCAGGTACTGTACCAAGTGCTTCGTACCCAATGTCTCATTGAATATGGACAAAACCCTATTATTATTGCCCTTTTTACAGATGAGGAAAATGAAGCTCAGAGAGCCCCACTCACTTGTCCATGGTCACACAGCAAGGTGGAACACCATATGCAAAGCCAGACTTGTCGTCAGTCTCCAGAGCCCATCAGCTGTCTCATGGAGGCCCAGGAGAAGGAGCGAGGTGCCAAACCTAAGGAGGAGGAGAGCCCTCCTACATCTTGTGATGCGTTGTGACCAAGCTGAGAAATGATCTGACCTCGGAGCTGCCCCAGCCCCGCCAAGAGGTAGTCTCTCACAAGCTTGATGCGCGCTCCAAAGTGGGAGCACAGCACAACACTGCAGTGAGTAACCAGATAGATGCCAACAGCGGCGTTGTTCACCTAGGAAAATGAACACTCTGGCAAGCCCTGAGTTTCCTAACAGGAACCAGAGACCGTAAGCTAAGTGGAGACATTCTGCCAGATGCCCAAGGCCCGCTGGCAAGCAGTCTTCTAAGAGGCCACAGAAAGTCCCCACCAGCACCACCTGCCAATGTTTCCCACGTCTAGGGTCCTCCCTGCGGGAGCGTCCACAAGACCCTGTCGGCAGCCCACAAACCATGTGCTGGCTCCCCAGAGCGCTCCTGGGGCTCACGGGCAGTTGGCAGCCCCGCAGGAGTCTTCCTGCCAAGGCCCCTGGCAGCCGCTGCTTCTCAGGCAGGAGCAGGAGAGGCAGGCAGAGTGGGGCAGAACATGGGCAGCCTCGGGAAACGGATCACTCCCGCACCACCATGACCGTGAGCTCGCACCAGGATGATAGCGTGCTCGCATCACCATGACTGTGTGCTTTCACCACCATGACAGTGCTTTCACACCACGATGACAGTGCGCTCATGCCACCATGACAGTGCACTCGCGCCAGGATGACAGTGCGCTGGCACCACCATGACAGTGTGTTCGCACCAGGATGACAGTGCGCTCATACCACCATGACACTGTGCTCGCGCCACAATGACTGTGCACTCACACCACGATGACAGTGCGCTGGCGCCAGGATGACAGTGTGCTGGCGCCACCATGACAGTGTGTTTGCACCAGGATGACAGTGCGCTGGCGCCACCATGACAGTGCGCTCGCACCAGGATGACAGTGTGCTCACACCATGATGACAGTGTGCTTTCACCAACATGACAGTGCGCTCGCACCAGGATGACAGTGCACTTTCACCAACATGACAGTGCACTTGCACCAGGATGAGTGTGCTCGCGCCACCATGACAGTGTGTTCACACCAGGATGACAGTGAGCTTGCACCACCATGACACTGTGCTCGTGCCACAATGACTGTGTGCTCGCACCACGATGACAGCACGCTTGCTCCAGGATGCCAGTGTGCTCACGCCACCATGACAGTGTGTTTGCACCAGGATGACAGTGCGCTTGCACCACCATGACACGGCGCTCGCGCCACCATGACAGTGCGCTCACACCAGGATGACAGTGAGCTCACACCACGATGACAGTGCACTCGCACCAGGATGACAGTGCGCTCGTGTCAGGATGACAGTGTGCTCATACCACCATGACAGTGCCCTCGCACCACCATGACAGTGCGCTCATGCCACGATGACAGTGCACTCCCCGCACATGTTTCCGCACCTGTGGATGTGGCCTTCTCTTCGCCCCATCCCCCTCACCCCTGCACAGCCAAGGCCTCTCTGTGAGGAGGGAAGGAGAGCTCATCCCTGCAGAGGTGTACTTCTCAGGAGAGAGGAAAAGGGAGCCCCTGGCATCTCCCTCCAGAGGAAGAGAGAGATGTTCTAAGCTCTTGATGAATCTCTGAACACTCAGCTTAGGTCTTTTCTTTCAAGGTTAGTTCATCCATTATTTACCCTAGTGTTTATTCAGCACCCATTTATAAAGAGCCAGGGCTGGGAGTTGCCTCCACAAGGCACCGTTCAGGGACCCACAATTATTTAGTGCAAGGCAGGTAAGAATCCCTTAGCTGTTGACTAGGAGTGTGACCCCATGATTCAGATTTATGGAACAAGACCTGAGAAGAAACTTGGTTCGGAAGTAGGTGGGGTTGGACATAGAGCCCAGGCCCACTCCGGCTGTCCTTCACGCTTCTGGGAATGTCAGCTCTTATAACCACTGCATGGGGCCCCAGGGCCCAGGTGGTTTTATAGGGGGCCTGTAGAAGGTGCCTCCAACACACACACACACACACACACACACACACACACACACACACACACAAACTAGCACCTCAGAGACAGCCGACAGCTTATATGTTTCCAAGGCTCCCCAAGGTGCCAAAAGATTTCCCAAATTCAGAGGTTATCAGATTTTCCTGTGCATGCCATGGGAGCTGCTGTTAAATGCTAACATTTTGGCTCCTGTTGACTTCCCAGAGTTGTACAATGCCCTGTTTGCAGGGAAACTGACTCTACAGAGTTCTTGCAGGATCACCGGGTATGTCCGGACTCCCCCTTGGCACAGGGGTCTGGGATGGGAGGGGAGAGAGGGGCAGAGGTGGGGGTGGAGAAATCAGGAACTGCAGAGTTACCTCCTAGCTAAAGCGGGTGCCTTTTCACCCCATCTCCGCCAGAGCTGTGACACCTTCGCCAGAGTCCTGTGTGATGGGAAGCGATTTCTTTTCCTTTTCTGGGGGCCTCTTGCCTGACTAGCCTTCCGCAGACCAAACACACTCCAGATCAGGATGGGGGTGGGCACCATTTTCTCACTGCGGGGGTAGGAACAGTGCAAGGAGAGGAATCGAAGTTGCAATGTTATCTCACTTACTCATTTCCTTGTACCACGCAGGGAGGAAGGCTCATCGATTCAGGTCTGCAGAAAGACAGGTGCTCTGTGTGGGCACTTCCTCTTTCCTAATCTCTGTATCACTCCACTTAATCTGCCTCCTATTGCACCCCTGCAGCCTGGCGTCCACACCCCTGCCCCTCTTTAGGAAGTTAATCTTCCCCTCTACCACTTCTAGCCCCTCTACCCTCAATCCCCCACCCCTGTCTTGTGGCTTGGGAAATCCAGCTCCTCGGGCTTTGCTCAAATGTACAAAGAGCCTCTCCTCTGCTCAATTTTTGCTAGTTGAGGATTAGAGAAAATGAAAGGCAGAAAGGAAGATTTGTGGGCTCATATACCCAGGCATGGCTGGGAGGGGAGTCGGGCTTAGGCACGTCCAGGGCCACGGCCCAGAAATCCTCAGACTACTCCCTACCTACAGCTCTGTGTCTTTGCAGCCCGGCTCTCATGCAAGAGCGGAGAAGGTGGTGGATGTGTCCTTCCAGTTCAGGCTCCCCAGCAGTGAGAGCTGCAGGAGACCACCTCTGTTGTCAGCTAGAGTAGCAACCCAGTCTGGCCTGACTTGTGGAAAACCTGTTTTTCCTGTTAACACGGCTTCCTTCCTGGACCTTGCAGAATAATAATCCTGATACCTTGGTCCTGGCCCACCTTACAAGCTCCACGGTATGTCTTAGCAGCTGTTACTGGTTGAATTGCGTCCTCCAAAAAGATATGCTCAAGTCCTCATGCCTGGAACCTCAGAATGTGATCTTATTGGCAAACAAGGTCATTGCAGATGTAATTAATGAACTCACACTGGAGTAGGGTGGGCCTTTATCGTGTCTAAGAGGACAAGAGACACAGAGACAGACACTGTGGGGGGGGGACACCATGTGACAACAGAGGCAGAGACTGGAGTGATGGATCTACAAGGCAAGGATTGCTGGCAACACCAGAAGCTAAGAGAAAAGCATGGAACAGATTCTCTCCTAGAGCCTTTAGAGAGAGCATGGCCCTGCCAACACCTTGATTTTGGACTTCTAGCCTCCAGAACTGTGAGAGAATACATTTCTGTTGTGTAAGGCCTCCCAGTTTATGGTGCTTTGTTGCAGCTGCTCTAGAGAATGAATACAACAGGAGACATGGGTTGTACCAGCTCAAACTGATTCTTAAAGATCGCTAACCATCACTGCAATAGAAGAGGCTTGTGTCTCAAGTCACCCTACCAAATGGAAGACTGGGTTGAGACCTGCTAGGCTCTTGCCTGGTTCCTGTCACTCAACTCAGTTTCTTCCAGGAACAAGCATGGGGTAATATTAAAGGCGAAACAAATGACTCAGCAGACAGGCAGTATAAATGGACTTATAGGAGCCGTAGACAAGAAATGCTACACTAGCCATACTGGGGACTTGAGCAGTGCCTGCTTGCGACATGGTAATACAGTCAACCTGCAAGGGCCCTTTTTACTTCTGTCACTAAGTGAACAAAGAGTAGGCTCTGAACAGAAGTGGCTGTGCCCATGAACACCGCTGGGACCCAAACGTTTGCCATAACACTTTGTCTGGCTTTGGGTTTCTAAGACATTGATTCATTTAAGATATTAACCAGGCAGTTATCTTTTAAAGATTCAAAATTTGCAAATTTAATTAATGATCTGGAGACATTGCTGCTCATATTGCCAGTAGGGGTAGCCCTGTGGAAGGAAAGTTGAGTCTTTTGAGAAACTCCACCCATGAATCTTATGCCCTCTTGTGTACCTCTTGCCAGATTGAGAAGCACTGATATAGAATTAACTGAAGAAGTAAAACTCAATTTAAAAAAAAAATATATATATGTATGCATATATACATAAATATATATATATTCTGGATGTTTCTCTTTGTCCTCACTCTTCACTGTCATCCCAAGACATTCTGTAGCATCCTCACGGTTTGTGAGACTGACCCGCCTCCAGCTCCAACGGTGGGTTCTGATTTGCCCGGACTGATAGGTGCCATCCCTCCCCTTTCGCCTCAGTGGCCGATTCACTAATGCAGCCAGTGCAGAGCATGCAAATATTCCTCTCCCCAGTCTCCATTGCCGCTAGGGGGTGGCCACATGACCAACTCTGAGCTGTAAACAGAATTCTAGTTGGGGCCTCAGGAAGCTTTTTATGATGGTTTGGCTTTTTGGGTTTGGGGACTTTTTTTTCTTCTGATAAAAAGGGGCAGACTTAGCAGGGTTGTTCACCTGTTCGTTCTCTTCTTCTTCCCAGAAGCTAGAATGTGATGCCAGTGAGGAAGTGGCCATCTTGCTATCTGGAAAACAAAAACCGCTTGCTGAAAATGGTGGAGCAGAGAGCTACAGGGAACCTGGCTCTGAGCAGACAACTCAGTGTGGAGCAGCTTCCCCAGCCCCAGCCTACCTACCACTGGAAACGAAATAATAACCCTATCTGAATCACGGAAATCGGCATAAGGAAGAGTAGACGAGTAGATCAATAGAACAAAACAGAGAGCCCAGAAATAGATCCATGCTGGCCATAAAATTAGAACCTGATCTATTGAACTTCATCAAAATTTAAAGTTTCCACTCATCAAAGACATTAAGAATATGAACAGGCAAACCACAAACTGAGAGGAAATATTCACAATATATTTATCTGACAAAAAGCTTGTATCCAGAATATATATACTGCTATATGTTAAAAAGAAAACAAAGAAAAATACAACCCAATGTTTTTAAAGAATTAACTAAATAGTTCAAAGAGCATGTCACAGAGGAAGCTATAGAAATGGCCAATAAACACATGAAAAGATGTTCAATGTCATCAGTTATCAGAGGAATATAATCACAACCTCATGACATTTCACACCTACCAAAACGGCTAAAATATTTAAAACTGGCAACACCAACTGTCAGTGAGCATGTGGAACAATTGAACTCTCATACGCTGCCATTTTGGAAGTGTAAATTAGCATAGGCACTTTGAAAAACTGATGGGCGGTTTCTTAAAATATTAAATATGCACCTATTCATCACCCAACTCTTTTACTTCTGGTTATTTGCCCCCGGAAAATGAAAACTTATAAGCTAAAGGCTTATACAATCATGTTTTTAACTGCTTTATTCACAACAGGCAAAAACTGAAAACAGTCTGAATATTTATCAACCAATGAAAGGCTACACAAATTGTGGTATATTTATTCAATAGAATACTACTCAGCAATAAAAAGGAAAGGACCACTGAAACTTTCAGCAATGCGGATGAGTCCCATGAATGTTATGTTGAGCAAAAGAAGCCAGACACAAAAGAATACACTCTGTATTGTTCTATTTATATGAAGTTCTAGAAACAGGCAAAAAGTAGCTAGAGTAAGAGAAATCGGAACAGTGGTTGCCTGGGGGACAGGGTCAGGATTCACAAGAAAGGAATATGAGCTCATGTTCTAGGGTGATAAAAACGTCTTGTATATTGATGTGGTGGTTTTAGGAGCTACAGTACCTTTGTCAAAACTCATTGAACTGTAAACTTAAAATGTGTGCATTTACATTTACAAACCATATCTCAAAAAACAAAAAGTACCTTATTTGGTTAAGCCCCTGCAGTCAGGTTTCTGTTAATGTGGCCAAATATAATCCATCCTGATTCAGGAAGGAAAAACTAGAGTAAAAATATAAAGACAATAACGGGAAAATGAAGAACCAAAAGCAGTGTGGTAAGCAGCATCACCTCCGTCCACAAGTCCTTCAATCCTCAGAAGGGCATACCATTAATTGCATTAACCACATGGCTTAAAGGATCTTCTTGTGTAGGTGGGGGAGCTCTGTGCACGAGTCGAGTTGCATGGAAATAGGACACAGCTGGTTATTCCTGAGGGGAGACGGAGGCCCAAGGGAAGGTGAGGTACCAGACGTTCCCGGCATCCCAGGACCAGCTTTAGACACTCACAGCCAGGAAACTGGATGTGTGAATCAAAGGTACCCAAAGCTTTGAAGTTCCAAGAGGCCCCAACTAAAAAAAGAATTGGATTTGCTAAGGGAGAAGATGGGGGTTATCCCTGGTGCTTTGACTCTTTCTGAGGTCCCCCTGGCACTTCTGTCCCCGTCCCGCTTTCAACATGTCCACATACATGTGATTTGGTTTTAGCTCAGGGCGGTTTTCACAGGAGTATAGGACCCTGCTGTGCAGATCTCTTGCCTTGCCCACTTATTACTACCCAACACGTATAGTCTCATCCTCTGGTTCCAGGGCAGGTGTTCTCCCCAAATCCTCTTCTATCCCCGCCAGCCCAGCCCACCTGAGGCTTCAGGAAGGAAATCCTGCTATTGTCCATCTAGAGTAGACTTATGTCCATGCACACCACCCAGGGTAGACTTACGTGGGGCCTTCACCTCATTAGCAAAAGACTGTCGTCTTCCGATCCCCACACATTCTCCGCATCCATGCAGTCAGTCCTCACGGAGAAACAACCACCACCTCCTATTACTAATCTTACCGCCGCTCCGAGGGCACACACCAGGTAAACGCTTTGATGATGGTGACTGCTATAGTGATTATATTCCCCCAAAGAGTGGCTCTTTTTCTTCAAAACCCCTAAATTCCAGGGACCACATGAGTTCAGAGTGACAAATGATGCCGTTTTGCTGAACCCTAATCCTCACAACCAAGAAGGTGGCCCTGCCTGTCCCCAGCAGCTTTGCTGGCATTCCTGCCTTGAGCGGCCGCTACACATTTGTTCCAACGGGGCACAAAGATGTCACTGACACAAATGCTTTGTTCTGCACTAAATCCATCTTTCGCCTTTTCCTGTAGTCTGTGCTTCCACCTTTAAAAATGCCACATGGGGGGTGCGCTTGGGTGGCTCAGTCGGTTAAGCCTCTGTCTTCGGCTCAGGTCATGATCCTGGGGTCCTGGGATTAAGTCCTGCATTTGCATCCGGCTCCCTGCTCAGCAGGGAGTCTGCTTCTCCTTCTCCCTCTGCCCCTCCCCCTGCTCGTGCTCTCTCTCTCTCTCTCTCTCTCTCTCTGAAATAAAGAAATAAAATCTTTAAAAAAGAAATAAAAATGCCACTTGGCATCAAAATGATCATAAACACATTTATGGCTATGGGTCCTGGGCTTGCAAGATGGTATTCCTACATAAGGGGGGCCTTCAGCACCGAGGATGCTCATCCTAATCTATGTAGATTACCATAACCCTAAAACACATAATTTTAAAATTCTTGCAGAGAACTCTTACAAGTCTGGAGGACAGTCCTTGTATTCTTTTTTTTTTTTTTTACAAATATTGTTTTTTTTTCTTTTTTTTTTAAAATTTTTTTTTTTTTTTTGGGGAGAGAGAGAGAGAATGAGAGACAGAGAGCACGAGAAGGAAGAGGGTCAGAGGGAGAAGCAGACTCCCCCGCCGAGCAGGGAGCCCGATGTGGGACTCGATCCCGGGACTCCAGGATCATGACCCGAGCCGAAGGCAGTCGCCCAACCAACTGAGCCACCCAGGCATCCCAGTCCTTGTAGTCTCATACCCAGCCTCGGCCAGGGACTGCAGACCCCATCCGAGAAACCATTCACCCTTCTCAAGCTTCCCTCAGTGCTCTCTTGCTTTGCCCCAAATCTGGCTCCATCTGAGGCAACGGGACATGTTACAAATCCCAAAGCGTTTTCGCTCAGGCCTGTTCTAGGATCTATAAAAGCAATACATAGGTCCTAGTGGGTTTCTCACATTACCTGGCCAGGTATTACCTTCGGGTGTGATGTAACTGTCGTATAAAGAAATTGCCTGGGAAACTTCCTTCCCCTTGGGATTCATGGACAGGCTTTTTTTTTTATTTTTCAGCTGCTGATTGACACTGAAGTTGGTAGGCGTCTGCAGCAGAACAGAAGGGAATGAGATGGAAGCTTTCTCTAAAACTTGGGGTCTGACGGCCTGTCCCCCAGCAGGCTGGCGCTGCAACAGACTCTCACTTGTCAGGCCCCACTGAAGCTCCCTCCTCCGCGGGCCACTGGCTGTCCACAGGAGAAAGAGCTCCAGGAAGAGGATGCTGCTCTTCAGGCTGCGAAAGGCCACATGCTAAAAATATCAGTGGCAGAGCCTGTCACCAGGGAACACTTGGCAGTGACGAAGATGTGCTGTGAAATGGAACAGCCTTGTCCTTTAGGGAGAGATTTCTCAACCAGCCGGATCTGTGACTGAGCCTGGTGGTCAGCCCTCCGCGGAGCTCTGAACACGGGGAGGGCTCTCTCCAGGAGACAGACGCCCCCGCTTCTTTATTCCCGCGCACCCCGGCCTCTGCGTTTCCTTTTCGGGGACATGAGATGACGGCTCCCCCGTGTTCCTGCGCTCAGAGCCCGGGAGTCAACTCCGCCGCTCCTGTGCCCTCGCTCCCCACGTTGAAATTGATGCACCTCTTTCCGTTTCCAACCGCCCCCCACCCCGCGGCGCCTCCAATTAGGCTCGCTCATCATCTCTCGTCTGGACTACTGCGGTGGCCTCTTAAATTATCTTCCTGCCCCCGCACTCCTTTTGCTAAATTAGATTAGGTACAGCATCAGAATGATCATCCTTTATGTTAAGAAACACACACACACACACACACACACACACACACACACACACACACACACCAGTGCCCCCATTGCGTGCAAGTACAGCTCCTTGAAAATCAAGGCTTACCCCAAACTCCTCCCCAAGCCTTCATTTCTGTACAATGTGTCTCTCGTTGTCTAACAAATTGCCCCCAAAACCAGAGGCTTAAAGCATCAACAAAACTTGTTATCTTGCAGTTACTGTGGGTCAGAAACTCAGGACCATCTTAGCTGAGCGCTTCTGGCTCAAGGTCTTCTGTAAGTTTCAGTCACGATGTCACCTGGGACTGCAGTCATCCGAAGCCCTGGCCCAGTGCCAGGAGATCAACTTTCAAGATGGCTCATTCACACGGACGGCAGGTTGGTGCGGGCTCTTGGCAGGAGACTTCTGTTCCTTCCCCATGCGGGTCTCTCCCTAGGCTGCCGCGTGGTCTCGTGCGGAGGCAGCTGGCTTCCCCCAGAGCAGGCGATCCAGAAAGCAGCAGGGAAGTAGCAACATCTTCCGTGACGCACTCTTAGAAGCCACACGCTGTCACTTCCTCCATGTTCCATTGGTCACACAGACCAACCCCCATACAACTCTGAAAGGACTCCAAACGAGCACGAGTCCCAGGAGGTGGGAATCATTGGGTGCCATCTTGGAGGCAGTTTCCCATCTTGACCCTCACTCTCTCATCCTGTGCACCTTGCATCGTAGTCACACAAATGATCCTCCTTCCACTTCTCCCTGACAAAATCCTACCTATCCTGCCAGGACTCACTGCCGTGAAGTCCTCCCACATCCCATAAGCTTTAATAAATTCCTCTTCTCCTGGTCCACTTAGCATTTCTACTTCTATTATAGTACTTATCACATTCTGCCTTGTTGGATGCAAATGTATCTACCTCCAAAAACTCCCAAAAGAGAGAACCCATGACTTATTCTCATGCTCACCCAGTCCTTGGCAAAGTGCTTTCAGAAGAAGATGCTGTGTGTGAGTTTATTGAATTGAATGTGTCTTCCTTCCTGTCAGGGTTACTGGTTGGGCTAAATCCTAAAAGCGAAGAGACGAGACTATGTCCTTTAGCATCATACTATGTGCTTGCTACGTGCTAGCTGCTGGGGATAAGTGTGGTCCTTGCTGACGTAGCGTTACAGCCTAATGAAACATTTGTAAATTCTCATAAATGGCTGGACAAATGAAGCTGCATTTAAAATTCTCTACTCCGTCAACTCAGCATATCAGAATATCCCTAATATTTGAAAAATATTTTACCTAGAAGATTTTGTGGCTCCATCTTTCCACTTGATTCTCAACTTTTTTATGACGGTTCCTACTCATTCACCTACCTACTCATCCATTCATATACTCAGAAAACACTCACTGAGCACGTGACCGTGGGTATTTGGAGATAAACAAGATGAAGTTTCTCCTCCCAAGACCTTTGAAGTCCAGTGGAGGAGACAAACGGGTACACAAAGAACGGTAACACAACTGTTGGCACAACAAAAGAGAGTAGAAGCAGCATATTCCCAACAGCAATTCTCCTCAGCCTGCACGGTGAGGAGTGGAGCCCCCCCTTCTGCTCTAGAAGCTCCTGAGAGCAAGAGTAACCTCCACAAACTACATCAGAGATAAACAGCGGTGTCTTTTTTGTCCAGAAAGATCTGGACACCCTCCCCTGGTCCCTAGAACAAAACCTCCCTGCCAACCCCTCTCTCTTTCTAAGCAGGGAATTGAGAGCCAAGAAAGGAAACAGGAACGGGATTGCCTGTCTCAATGGCAAAGTTGAATTCGCCCGGTGTGAATTCTCGGCAGCATGCCTTCTCTGGAAAATGGATCAGTCCTCACCACAGGCCGCCCGGCACTGTCCATCCCCACTCAGAACCGGGGTGGCCAGCCTGGAGAGCACAGGCATACCGATGATTCAATAGCAGCGACTCTATGACTCTAGAAACTGCTGATCATCTAGGAAGGGAAAAAATAAACACGGGCTCACATATTAAATTCCTAGGAAATCAGTGCTCTTTCTACAGTTACTGTATTTTTCTGAATCGTGAATAAGAATACCTGGGCAGTCCCATTGTTTGGTATATGGATCCAATAATGGATGGAATATTTTACCTCGTTGTTTTCCTGGAACCCTGGGACATATGATTGCTAAAACAACCCTCATAAATGCTCATTTATTTTTAATGCATTTATTTTAATGCACGCAAAATATATCATACACATAAAAAGGCTTTATAAGACATATGCACAGTTTAAAGCTTAATAAACTGAACATCATGTGCCCACCACCCCACTCAAGAAATATATGTCAGTTTATTATGAATAATAAGAGTTAACATTTTCTGAGCACTTATTATGTGCCAGACATTGTTCTAAGCACTTTACATATTTTATCTGATGGATCCTCACAACAACCTTATATGGTAAGTATTACTATTATCATTTCGCAAATGGGATAACAAGCCTCGGTGAGGGAGCTTGCCCGAGGACACACAGATAATAAGTGGTTGAGCCGGAATAAAACCCTAGACAATGTGCCTCTAGAGCCCACACTTTAAATCACTACACTATACAGAGGCCCTTCCTTGTACAGAATATTGGGACAAAGTGACCATGAAATGAAACATGTATGCAAACCAAATTTCTCCACTGACTCCTACTCTTACATGGAGGGTGAGCTGGGGGTAAAAGCAGGAGAGAAGCCCTGGCTTAGAGGGGGCTAAGGAGTGTGTGGGGGGGTGGTGAGAGGCAGGGGGGTATATACAGAGAGACCATCTCTGTCAGGCTCTGTAGCTACCCTTTCCTTTCATGGTCATGCTACTGACGTCCCAAGTGTTCAGAGACTATGTCCTGTCTCATATAAAAAGGTAAGATCAATGTTCACTAGTTTGAGAAGCCTATAAAAATTACCCCCCACCTCTTGGGGCCTGGGTGGCTCCGTCGGGTAAGCCTCGGACTCTTGGTTTCGGCTGAGGTGGTGATCTCAGGTTGTGAGACCGAGCCCCGCATCACGCTCCATGCTCAGTGGGGAATCTGCTTCTCCTCTCTCCCTCTCCCCTTCCCCTACCCGCCCTCTCCACTTGTGCACTCTCTCCAAAATAAATAAATAAATCTTTTGAAAAATGACCCCCAAAGCTTTCTGAATACTTCACCCTTCTGCCCACAGAAGTTTCCTCACAACACCCTGCTCTTTGCAAGTAATGACAGCATCGTGCTTTCGTTACCAAGATACACGAACAAGGGGACCTCCGGAGTCACGGAGTGAATGAGAAGGGAAAGCTAATTTTTGGCAACGTGGCTCATTTCCCTCTGTATGTTGGCTCACAGAATATACTACACCATGATTCAGCAATGCCTCCCTGCCCACAGAAGGACAGCTATGCTGGATTTGAACCGAGCATTCAAGCCGATGTTTCTCCATGTTGCTTCTTTAACACGCTCTCTGCCCATAATTGATTACAAATATCTATTTGGGGGAATTTGGTTCCCTCAGTTCCTCACCTTGCAATCACCTTAATGGAAAAAGTCAAATACTTCAGTTCCTGGAAAAGTCCAAACAGCACCCCAAGAGTAAGTGTTCAGGCTACTCTCCAGAGTGGCAATGGCTGGTGACAGCAAAGATTCCAAACTCGGGCCTCTCCCTCACCACACTTCCACCCCACCCCACCCCCAGGCAGTGTCACACGGGAAGCCTAAGGCAGGGAATTAGAGAAGAGAGCTTGCCACCAAGCCCCCTAGATTATCTGACCCCACAGGTCTTCATGATAATAGCTTGAAGGAGAGGAGCTGGAATATCTTGGTAACTCGTGGACCGGCAGGAAGCCTTTGCACAGAGAACTGTTGTCCTCATTATCATAAGGAGGTGGGACCCAGATTGAGTCTCAGTGACGAGCTGGATCCTTCTGTGATGGGGGCTCTCCAGATGGGCAGAAGCCACTGACTGTCCACAGGGAGGAGGAGGCTTCATCTGAAACAGGGTGCTGGAGAACACGAGTTGCCAGCCAGAGCAGACGGGATTGGGGGGTGCTGTGAGGTTTCCCTGCAGCATCCAGAAGACTGCACAGAACACTGCACATGGCCTGGCGTCTAGCCACCTGCGATGGACCGACCAGCACATCTGATGGGCAGGCGGGGGGGGGGGGGGGGGGGGCGGGGGGGGACAGTGGCCCCTGCTGGCTGAGGTTGGCCACATGCTTTTTGTGGGTCCCTGAGGAGAGGTTATGGACTTCTTTTCACTTTCAAAAAAAAAACAAACTTCTTCGGAACACATTTTGACAAATGAGGATTGGCGACTATAAAACGTCAAAGGGAATGTTCAGGTTTCTAAATGGGGTTCTAGCAGATGGAAGAGCCAGTGGGCAGCTTACACCACAGGCTCCTCTGGCCCAGGACCGACAGCAACATTTTCCCGATAAGCTAGCCCAGGACCCTGTGACAGAGCCAGGAGCCAACTAGTGGTTCCTTCCTAACAACAACAACAAACCCCTGAGACCCACGCTGTGATTGCCAAACAGCAGACAGAGGTAAAAGATGTAAAGGCAGAAGCACAAGGCAGAGGATGTAATGATGAAAAAAATCCCATTACCTGCACCTACAGACACCTATGCCTCAGGGTTATTTTGCATCAAATGCAAACTTTATCCTGAAAGAGCCAAAAATGATATTTAGAGCCTCAATGATCATGGAAATTTTTAATTCCACAAATAACTATTAAGGGGGAAAAAATGGTTTCAATGAATATATTTATTTTAATCTCAGTAGACTGGCATGCAAGGGACCATGGCCTTTTTTTTCCCCCAAATGTCTGAAATCAGAGTATTGGTGGAAAGAAAAGATTGTTTTAAATGACCCAGCTTTAGAATGGCAGACAAAAGACCAGGAAGGTCTGTCTGTCTGTCCGCAGCAGTCAGGCACACCCTGGGATGGGCTGGGGGTGGGGGGTAGGGAAGAGAGCGAGCGGGGAGCCTGCTGCAGAGCCTTGTGGGCCAGTTCTGCCCCTTGCTTTCCCTCCCCTCCTCTTCTTGTGATGCTTCTGCTCTTCCTCTCGGCCCTTCCCTTCTGACTTCCACTTTCTTTACTCCCTCCACTGCACAAGCTACATTTGTCTTTCCTTCCACACCCATTCTTAGAATAACCTTCCATTTCCACACCCAAATCCCTCTACTTTCCACCCTTCAGACCTCTCACTGAAGATGGGGAGTGTGCCACCATTAACGCTGTTCCCAAACGCCAAAGCACAGAGCACATTAGTGCCAGGACATAGGTAGTCATAGTGCAGATGTGAACAAGACTGGGTCCTCCTGGCCTCAGACAACTTCCAGTCTAGAGAAGGCAGCAGACAGAGGCCCATAGAACGGAACTCTAAGCTGAGTGGGCTAAGGCATAAAAGTAGAGTTAATACTATGGGTGAGCAGACCCTAGGAGGAGCCCAGATTCAGGAGCGCTTGCTGAAGGAGGCAGAAACTGAGCAGAAGGGCAGGGGCCCGCATTTCTTATCTCTGAAGCCTCCTGTGAGAATGTTCTGTAGAGATGTCTTCACGGGGGTAGGGAGAAAGTGTTGACGGAGAGTTTCAGCACCCACTTACTTAACTGCCGGAGCTGAGCTCGGCACACCACCCTGCTCTTGGCTCCACACCAGCTCACACCACCAGCTCTGCACTCCTTGGGATTCTGTCTAGAGGTGCAGAGCTCAGGGGAGATTACCAGAAGGGAGCAGAGAGGATCTTAAAGATCTTCCCTTCCCCGCCCTGGAATGAAGAATCGAAGGCACACCCAGGACCTCAGCGGGCCTCATGCCCCGCCCCAGGCCCCCCTCCCCCAGGCCCCTCCGCGTAAGGGCTTCCAGCCTGCCCATCCTCCAGGTCTGACTCAGGACCACAGGGGAGGTGAGGAAGTGGAGAGGGAGGGGGAAAGCAGATGATTCTTTCAAGAATCTGTTCTGGAGCAAACCACTTCCCCTCTCTGGGCCTCAGTTTCCTCATCTGTACAATGAGAAAGCTGGCCTTTATCAGCCCGGATGCGACAGCTCTGTTCTGCTTCCTGCTGTCCTTCAGTGTATCTTTCTTTTCCTATAAGGTGGGGCTCTTCTCAGTCCGCCTATCATCATTGTCCGCTGGGACAAGAGCCCCCCAGCCCCAACCCTGCTCAGGCTCTTTTTCAGATCCCCTCTCCTTTATGCATTCTTTCTCAAAACCGTGGCTTTTCTCTTCCCCCGCCTGGGGCTTCGCAAGGTGAAGCAGTCCACGCTGCTGGAACTTGCTGGAACTTTGGGGCGGCTCTTCTCAGCTTTCAGTGGGCGCTCCCGCACACCCAGAGACAAGAAGCGGGGCTTTCAAACTGTCTGCTCAGCACATTTGAGAGAGCCCTCAGATTTCTCAGCGGCTGCAAGAAAGAGCCATTAACCCCAGCCGGACTTGCAAAAGGGAATTTCGAATCTCTGAAAGGCCGGCGGAGCCAGATTGAGGAAACTGCCTCCTATTTTTAAAATCGTGGTTAAGACTCCAAGGAAGAATTAGGTAGCATGCTTGTTGCAAGACAGAAGCCTAGGACCCTCCAGGTAGCAGCAAGAACAGGGTCTGACAGTGGTACTCAATCAGCGCTGCCGATAAAGGGGAGAATGGATGATCCTGTCGCAGAGGATGGTCCCTCCTCTTAGAACCTTGTCAGAGAAATGGGCTTCTCTAGGTATACTCCATATGGAAAGCTAGGACAACAGTCCTGTGCATGTAAGATACATTTCCCTTTGGATCTTTTTGCTGGAAACTTCCTTCTGCCTTCATTCTCCTGAAGTAGCTCCTGAAAGAACCCTGACAGAACACACTCGTTGGGAGGGCTTGTAAAGGAGAGCGGGCTGCAAAGGTGACCCAGGCGCGCGGCTGGCGGGACCCTCCTCCACTTGGCCATTCGTCCAGGGCCCCACCTTTGTGTCCCCACCCCCTTCAGTCTCCCTGGGAACAGATCTGAGAAGCAAGGCCAGCAGAACTTCCATCCCCACTCCAAAAGGCTCATCCTGCTATGCAAGGGGTGAGTTTTTAAATAAATGTCATAAATTTACCTATTCTTATCACTTAGACTAGTCTTGATCTCTCCCTACACGAAACTCCTTCAGCATTTGTGTTCTGTAGCATGAGAGCCCAGCATCCAATAATCTCTGCCTTTTATTACTTTAATCCTTTTGATGCACATGCCCAGTCTCCTCAACCAAAGTGCAGGTTGTTCCCAACATGGACTGCACCTTGTTCACCTCTGTCACCCTGGTCCCGATCAACGTATCTAATTCATAGTTAGTGGATCTTGTGTGTTTTTTATCTTGGTTTATTACACAAATAAAACATGCTCACAGTAGGATTACATATTTATTGGCAGAGTAAATCACCACAGAATAGAGTGCACAGCCTCCAAAGCAATTAAAGAAATGCAAATTTTTTAAAATGGAAGATATTCTTGTATGTGTATTAAATTAAAACAAATCAATAAAAATGAAAAAATGCTATGCAGAAGTGATTATGCAAAAGAATGTGCTTACATAGCATTGGAGGGGGACTGTCATTTGGCGCAAGATTCTTGAATGCTACCTGACAACATCTTACAGGAAGTACAAAGATCCCTTTGCCTTTTAATTGAAGATACAAGTGTTAGACCTGGGATCTGGGCATCCTGACGCTTCTCCATTCTAAATTCTCCTCTCCTTGCTGCCTTTCTCTCTGTGTGTCTCTGTCTCCCTGTCTCTTTCTCTCTCTCATCTCTCTGGCCATCGCCCCCGGCTGCAGATTTCCTTCTGCCACTGTGTTTGTCCTCAACCGCATTACCAAGAGCCCGTCCTCATTCTGCTCCAAAGTAGATTTCTCCCTGAGCCAGACTTCAGCCATCTGTCCCTCCAAGTGTCTTC
The DNA here is from genome assembly GCF_003265705.2 of Callorhinus ursinus. NCBI lineage: Eukaryota > Metazoa > Chordata > Mammalia > Carnivora > Otariidae > Callorhinus > Callorhinus ursinus. The sequence continues at coordinate 66,395,742 of NW_027397069.1, forward strand.
TCCGGTGTCAGATAAGTCCCGCTTTGCTTATGTTCCTCCTATGAGAGACTTCCCCAAGCCCTCCAGGGCGAAACCAGTCATTCCCTGTGAGACAGCACCAAACATCAGCACTCCGCGTGCAGGCCAGACGGCCATTCTCTCCTCACTGGGAGTGAGTGTGGGGGGCAAAACCCAAGAGCAGAGGCTCAGAGGCTCTTCATGCGGGACCCCCATGGGCCAAGGCCAGCAGCGGGGTTGTGGACTCCATCCCCCACATGCCTTCCTCCCCTAACTTGCTCCCAGGCTGAGAGGAAAAGAGAAATGGGCGGGGGGGGGGGGAATGGAGGGGGGAAGGAAGTGCTTGTGGTGGTTTTCTTACTTGGCTGGTACTGTTGATAAGTCCTCTCCACTGTCCGGTGCCTGCCCGCCGTCATGGCAGCACACATCATCCAAATGCTGCCTGCTTCTCATCTGAATCAGTTTTGGAGGGTCCACTGTGATCCCTCCATGGGGAACCTCCCAGAAGCACAGGGCCTTGGCGCAAATTCTGTAGCAGATGCTAGAGGTGCCACGGCTGGAGACAGGAGGCCCACCACTCTCTTCACGGTGGGACAGCAAGTTCTTTCCTTTTATTCTTTTTTCTCTTTATTGGAATTTAGTTGACATACAATGTTACATTAGTTTCAGGAGTTCAATGTAGTGAATGGACAATTCTATACGTGACATAATGCTCACCACCACAAGTGTAGTTACCGTATGTCACCATACAATGTTATTACAATATTACTGGCTAATTCTTTTCATCCCTGTGGCTTATTGATTTTGCAAGTGGAGGGGTGTACCTCTTAATCCCCTTCCCCTACTTTGCTCATCTCCCCCACCCCTCCCCTCTGGCAGCAAGTTCTTGTAGAGAGAATCCAGGGCACCTGCAGGGCTGTAACCTACTTTGAGGGATCCAGGAATGGAGATTTCTTTGAGGAGCAATGTTAGCCTAAGAGTTCTAAGACATTTCCCCCTCTTCTCCCTCCCTGAGACAGAAGCTGAGTGCTTTCCTCCCCAGATCAAGAGAGAAGTGAAAGGAAGTTTAAGGAAGGCGCTGGAAGAAGCGGGAGCCCCTCTCACACACAGAAGGACATGTGCTTAGAGCTGCTGCAGGATTGGCAGAAGGAGGCAGGATGGTTCTTGCAAGAGCTTGAATTGTGTCCCTTGAGTTTGGGAGGCGTAGAGCCTGGTGCCAGGGGCATGGGATGAGGACAAGAGTGGGAACAGCCTGTGCTTCTGGAATTTGTTGACGAAAGATGCACGGGTCTCCGGTTGCACAACAGTGTGAATACAGTTAACCCTACTGATCTGGGCATTTAAAGATGATTAAGATGGCAAAGTTTATAATATGGTTTTGAGACAATTTAACAAAAAGAAGAGGGATGCATAGGGTTTTCCACGACCCAAATGGGCACCGTGGAAGGTAGCAGTTTTGAGCCCAAAGGGATCCCTACCCAGAGAACTGCCCACCATCAAGAAACCTAAGGAGAAAGAGGCTAGACCTGTCCTGCTTCTGGGGACAGGGACCAAGCCGAGTTGTGGAAGGTCACCTTGAGAAGGATTACTCACTTGAAGGGCTAGACATGCACAGACTCCCCAGCAGAGGGGTCAGTCTGGAACCTCAAACAGGAACACTAGGGCCTGGCTATTTCTGTTCAATGTGGCACACCTCTCGTGGACAGCTGCTGGTCCAGAGGTCTCCACGGGGTTGGCCAATACTTTCTCAGATTCCCATCAAAGTCTGGGGTCTCTCTGTCCAACCCTGTTTCCTCCATCATCTGTTACAGCCATTGCTCCCCAATAAACCTCTTGCACTCATAACTTCACCTCAGGGTCTGCTCCCAAGAGGATCCAAACTGTCACCATTTCAGAATTTCAGAACTGGTTTCCCTAAATCATGATAAATGGCTGCAGGTTGAGCTAGCATCTCTCTTCAGAATGTGTGAGCACTTTTCACCCTTTTCCCTCAGTTCTGAAACCCTAGCACCTAATATCCTATTACCGATTGTGTAAGCGAACTTTCCACTAGATAACATTGCAGTAACAAAACCTAAAATCTCTGTGGCTTACAACAACAGAGGTTAATTTATTTTTTAAGACTTTAAGTAATCTCTACACCTAGCATGGGGCTCAAACTCACAACCCCAAGATGAAGAGTCGCATGCTGTATGGATTGAGTCGGCCAGGTGCCCAACAAGGGTTTATTTCTAACTCACTATATATGTTACCAGTCTCCTCTAGATGTCTTCTCATAACAGAATCCAGGCTAAAGGAACAGCCTCTATCCTGGGTGTGCCTTTCTAAAGACAGAGGGAAGAGAGCAAAAATGCTGGTGGAAACGTGCAAAGCTCTGCAGGTTTCTCCCACTCACATGTTATTAGCCAAAGCAAACCTGACAATAAGGCACGGAAATATATTTCTGCCACAGTCCCAAGGCACCAGGCAAGAATATCTAATCCTCCTTTGGAGGAGCAAATATTTGAAAATATGCCAGGCCCGAGGTCTGGGAGAGTTCTTGGCCTTTTCTGCCAGGATGGCAGCTGTAGCTATAGGAAACACAGCCCTATTCCACACAGGAAGGAAACGAAGCGGACGGGGGGCAGATAAACAGGAAGAACTGCTGGCTGAGTCTGTCTGTCTCAGTCTTTTTTTTTTAAGATTTTTATTTTTAAGTGATCTCTATACCCAATGTGGGACTCGAACTCACAACCCTAAGATCAACAGTCTCATGCTCTACTGACTGAGCCAGCCAGGCACCCCAAGTCTATCTCTTTTGAGAGTTGGGTTGTTCTTTTTTTTTTTTTTTTTGGCAGTTTCTTTTAATGACTTCCACTTATATTTCATTGGCCACTTCTCTCTACAAGGAAAGCTGGAGTATGTTATTCAGCTGCCACTTCCAATAATAGAGAGGTTTTGTTAGTAAAGAAGGTAATATGAATTTTGGGTGCTCAGCTAGCAGTTTCTGCCACTCCAACAAAAGAGAAACATCTGTAAGTCTTTGGAAGCTGCAAGACAGAATGAAGAAAAGTTGACTGATGAAACTCAAAGAGAAACCATCGTCTAGAATTTTCTGTGGCTGTTGCAGAGATGCTGGAAGCTGATCTACCTGACAGAACCTTGACATGTTTCTGGCTCAGAGTCAGAAGCTGTTTAGAGCTCAGAAGCAAGAAGTGGGCTAAAAGGAGAGAGAACATGGGAACGTCTTATAGGACAACTACCCTTGACACCATCTTCCCCATCCCTGCCCAGAGAGCCAGCCGTCAGCATTTACCTCCATGCAAAACCAAACCAAACCCAAAGATACTGAACAGAATATTTCAGCCCTCTTGAGGCCTTTATTTGGAGGCCCCTGCAGCCTGACAGCCCATTTCTTGCCCATCTTACCCAGAGCTCTGAATCCAAAGGCTACTTGGTAGAGAAATCTTGCCTGAAAACAGACAACAGCTGTGGAAGCCCACATCGGCTACACAGTCTTCCCACCTTATACGTGAGCAAAGCTTTGGGCTTACCAGACAAATGAGGGGCTCCGCTGTAGGATCGGGTGCCATTGCAGATGATGCCACACCCAGAGCCGAGCATCAAGTGAAAGTCCCGCGGGCTGAACCACAGCCGCCCCCAGCCCTGTTGTACCCATACAACAAGAATAGGTTGCTATGGGCGCCTGGGTGGCTCAGTTGGTTGAGCGACTGCCTTCGGCTCAGGTCATGATCCTGGAGTCCCAGGATCGAGTCCCGCATCGGGCTCCCTGCTCGGCAGGGAGTCTGCTTCTCCCTCTGACCCTCTTCCCTCTCGTGCTCTCTATCTCTCATTCTCTCTCTCTCAAATAAATAAAATCTTAAAAAAAAAAAAGAAAGAATAGGTTGCTATGAAAATGGAACATTCAGAGAACCACAAAGGAGTGCTTATACATTTAAAAATTCTGCCTACCACAAATATTAATACTGGGAAGAGGGTGGTAGACTGGGAAAGTGCAAAGTAAAATCTTCATATTGGAGAGTGAAAAGGTAATGTCAAAGTCTTCTAAATAAGTAGAGGCTAACTAATAGAGATAACAACATAAAATCTAGAGTTATGAAGGTAGCCACAAGAAGAACTTAGTAAAGAAACTGGAAGGAAGGAAACAAAAGAGAAAGAAAACATTTTCTCTGACTTGTGGGTTCAAGGAGGGGAGGAAGCATGGAAGACCATGACTTTCCACTATAACCTGCTCTGTATTATTTGATCTGCATGGGCATGTGGACTACTATACCTGTGCTTTCTGCAACACTGTATTTTTAGATTTATACACATTGGTAAATAAAGGTCCAATCCATTATTGAAACTGCTATATAGTATTGCAGTATCTAAATACACCATGTTTATTTATCCACTGTCTTTTAGATGAGCATCTGAGTCATTTAAAATGTTTCAACATTAGGAACAATATTGGATCAAATAGTCTTGTATATATCCTTGTACACATGTCTCGAGGAAGGAAACTCTGCACTGGAGGGAATAAGTCTCTTTCAGGTCACCAGGAAACTGACAAATCATTCTCCAGAGCAGGTGCACCCGTCCTCACCCATAATAGATGGAAGTACCAGTGCTCCACATCCTCACCAGCTGAGTTTGTCAAGTTTCTTAAATTCTGCCAGCCTAATGGGTGTGAAATAACATCTCATTATGATTCTGGTTCCCAGATTGTTAGAAGAGTTGAGTGTCTTCTCACGAGTTTATTGGCAATATGGATTTTCTCTTCATTGATGTTTTGCCCATTTTTCTGTTTTGTTGTTTATCTCCCACTAATTGGTAGACATTCTTTATGAATTCTGGATGGATACTAGGGTTTTGTTGGGTACATGCATTGAAAATTCTTTTCTCAGTCTATGGCTTTTAAAATTTGTTTACTCTTTGCTTATTCCTTTAATGTAAGTTTTACTACATGTTAAATTTAATCAAATACATCAACCCTTTCTTTTACGTTTGTACTTATTATGTTGTGTTTATGAAACCCCCTCTCATCCTGAAGTCACAGTTCTGTCTTCCTCAGGGCACAAAGTAAAGCCTCAGTTAACATATAAATAAATATATGAATAAATAAATTCTTTCCAGGTTGTTGGTCTCCAGGACATTACACAAATCCAATTTTTTATCTTGTGCAAGCACCTTGCTCGTACAGGCAAATTTATATTGTAAAATTGGACTTAACTACAAATATTACAGGGGTTGCTGCCATTTATCATAATGAAACCAAGCTGAAGAACACCTTCCTTTATACATATGGAAGTGTACAAATGGCAGAAGTAGCTAATTATTCTTCTTCACAAAAGATACACTTGAGAAATGGGGTTTTAACTTGTAGCAATATTTAGATTAGAAATCAGAAAGGCCATCTTGTTAGTAAGGGCTACAGCAATGGAACAAGGCACCTGAAACAGCCCATGTAGTGAAAAACCGTATTAAGCCTCGATTATATGGCAGACCTGTAAGGAGATTTGTGGAACTTCTTTCTTTAAAAAAACAAAAAAACAACAACGTAAGCCATCATTAGGTGTCACGGCACAATAAAATTCTCAAAGCCAGAGTTATTGCCATGGGTGGGTAGCAGCAAGTCAATAGCTCCAACACGCGTGTTCATCAGCGACATCCTATTGCTTCTCTCCTTAAGCCTTTGTTTCTCCATTCCCCATGGCCCCATCCTAATGAGGCTTCCTCTCTTCAAATCTGGTTTAGTGAAAGAGTCACCTAACTAGTCATCCGACTTCCAGCAGCTCTCCCATCCTCACGTGCTAGATGAAGCTTCCTCAAAACCTGGCCACTATCAAGTCTCTCTTCTCAAAATTTTCAGTGCAGCCTCATTGCACATTGTTTAAATATGCCATAGACATGGAGAGATTGTCTCTTTGATGAGTACTTAGGTCATTAAAATTTTTCCACAATTATGAACAATATCGTTTGTAATGTGAATTTTCTAGCCGGATATTTAAGACCCTCCATACTCTGTCACCCATTAGCTCTCTTTATGTCCCATCACATCCTGTGTAAATCCTCTGCTTCCTAAGGGCAGATCTTCTCTTCTCTGCCTCTGTTCCTTCTCCTCCCCAACGAAAGGATCCTGCCAAGGACAGCCCAAGACCCACTTCCTCCATAGGTTCTTTACTGACTGCTCAGTGATTATTCCCACCTGAGATTCCTAAAACACTTACCATCTGTGCCATGCAAGTTAGCACTTACTGCCTGAAATGTTTTTATATATCTCCTGGTTCCCAAAGTAGATTAAAGTGATCTGTGGGCAGGAATGATGTGTCAGGGAGACTTGGGCAGAAGGGAGGATTCAATAAGTATCTGCTGACTGCCATTTAGCCCAATATGTATTAAATATCTCATAGTATATTTACCAATGTTACAAAACTCTTAATATTCTCCTGTAGGTTGGGTTATACTTCACAAATGAAAACAGCTCATTGTAAAAGAGAAAATAAAATTAACGCAAAAAGGTGTTTTTAAACATTAAGAAGAAATATAAAAGTCACCTAAAATCTCAGGCACTCGAGTTCTTTTTAAATGAGAGCTTATTCATTACTGAAGAGTCACACATTGTGAAACTCCCCACAGAAATGGTTTACAATGTCCTCAGACACCCTTTTCTCGGGAGGTTAAAGACTTGGAGAAGAGAGGCCAGTGTGACGGTTACACTGTGCTTGGCAGAGACCCCTAAGTACGCAGACTGGACTGTCCCAGTCCCCACCTCACACGGGCACTCTTCTAGCCCCAGCCTGAGAAGGTCGGGCGGAGAATAACCACCTACCACCCTCTATCTGTAATTTAGGGCAACTACCGCCTTTCCTCGCTGGCTCCTTAAAAGTACTGCTTGCTGAGAATGCTTGAGAAAATAGTGAAAAGGGGTAAAGAAGAAAAGAAAAATCACCACCACCCAGGGATAACCACTAATACTGTTGCGGAGAATTTACCGGATACTGCGCACACATGGACACACGCACACCACACTGCAGGCTCATGCCCCCTAGGCAGTGAGAGGCTGTGTGAGTCAAGGTTACAAGCGTGGCCGCGGGAGCCTGACTCAGGGTCTGAAACCTGGCCCTACCACTCACTGGCTCTGTTACCTGAACACATTGCTCCCTGCACACATTCCCTCACCTGTAAAATGAGAATCCTAGTACCTGCCTCATAGGGTTGCCATGGGCTTAGGGGAGGTGATATGTATGCGGTGTTTCCACCAGCGAGACGCGTAGAAAGAACGATGCAGCTCTGAGTTACACGGTTCCCCATCTTAGCTTTGAACTTCACATTTTATCAGGACCCTGTTGTCAAATCTTCCTTGAAAAATATTGTTTTTATGATTATATGTTTCTCTATCCTACTTTTTACTTAATGCTTTACCATGTCTCTATGTTTTTAATATTCTTTTAAAAAATTATTTCTGATGGCTGTATAACTAATACTCTATCTTCTAAATATACCATAATTTATCACTTTCTCCTGTTTTGGGACATTCAGGTTGTTTCCTATTTATCACTATGATATATAATACTGTGACAATATACTTAAAACTTGAGTCACACAATCTCTGTTTGCTTTCTTAGGATAGGTTTCTAACATAGAATTTCTAGAACAATAGGGTATAAACATTGTTTAATGTTTATATCACCAAACCGCTATCCAGAAAAAAATTCCAAGTTTGCTCCCATCAGTCCTGTGTGAGAGTAACCTCTATGCTGGTGACAGTGTTCTAGTGTTATCTCTTTTTCTTTCTTTTTTGCTATTTGGGAAAAAGAAAATTTTTATTTCATTTAATTTTGATTTTGATTACCAGTGCGGCCAAACTTTTATGATTACATTGGTCCTGTGTATTTCTTCTTTAGGGAATATTCCATTCATGTCCCAATGTTTTGGCATTTGTTTGGGGTTTTTTGGTTGAGTTGCAAAGAGGTTTTTTCATATTAATTGATAAGTGCTCTTTATATATTGGGAATTTAATTTTTCTGTCCCATTTTATTTTTTCCAGTTTACTTTATGGCTTATGGCTTTCATTTCCTCATTGAATCAGTACATAGTTCTTGAGTGCCTGCCACGTGCCAGGCACTGTTGTAGGTGCTGGGGATTCAGCAGGGAGCAAAGTCACCTAAAATCACTGTCCTTGGAGAGCTTACCCATTAGTGGGGGCTTCTAGTTGAAAGTGTAACTGCAATCAACAGAACCATCTAATTCCTCGAATGCCTGTTTTAGAGTTTCATAAGTACCTATTTCTTAGACATAATTGGCCTATTAATGTCATCTTCCTTTCAGAAAACCACTGTAGTCACATGAATACAGAGAAGAGAGACCCCAGGACTTAGCCTGATAGAGAAAATCAGACAGTATTTTCAAACAGGTATGACTGAAAGGGCAGCCATAGACTTTCAAGTGGGACTTGGGGCATCAGGAGCATAGCTAGGGGTTCTTTCTTCTCCTTTCACACAGGTACCTCACTTGTACATCTCATAGTTGGGGGCAGGAGAAACAGAGAAGTATGAGAGGGGATGATGAGAACAGAGAAGTGTGGGGTCCTATCTGAGTTGGCTCAGGCTGTCATAACAAAGTACCACAGACTGGGTAGCTTATATACCACAACAACTTACTTCTCACAGTGCTGGAGGCTGGAAGTCTCAGATCGGGGTGCTAGCATGGTCAGGTCTGGGTGAGAGCCTTCTTCTGGGTTGCAGACTGCTGACCTCTTGTTGTATCCTCAGATGGTGGGAAAAGATTGAGCTAGCTCTCTGGCCTCTTCTTAAAAGGGCACCAATCACTAATCCTATTCATAAGGGTTCACCCAAATACCTCCCAAAGCTTCCAAAAACCATCACATTGGACATTAGATTTTAACATGTGAATTTGTGGGGGACATAGGCACTGTGCCAGGAATGACTTTAAGGAATGGCTGATGCACCAGCGTCAATTTTATAAGAGATTCCCATCCCTCCATGGATGCACAGGAGAGCTCTGGGGCCTACAATAGGAGCAAAATTGCCTCCTCAGCAATCTGTGTGAGCATGTGACTTGGGGACCAGAAAAATGACCATTCTCCAAAGTGTCAGCCCTCGGAAACAACTCCAGGGAAGCAGAGAAAATCCTGAATTAACTGAGATTGTGGTTTTGGCACCAGCAGAATAGGAATCAAAATAAAAATTGAATGGAATTATAGAAAGTTCTGAAAGATCTCGTGTTTTTAAGAGCAATGACACATACAGAAAAGAGATAATTATTTAAACACTTAAATAAGAATTCCCATAGTTCTTAAAAAGAAACTGAAAATGCACTGAGCGAAATAAAGTCAATCAGAGAAAGACACGTATCATATGACCTCACTGATACGAGGAATTCTTACTCTCAGGAAACAAACTGAGGGTTGCTGGAGTGGTGGGGGTGTGGGAGGGATGGGGTGGCTGCGTGATAGACATTGGGGAGGGTATGTGCTATGGTGAGCGCTGTGAATTGTGCAAGACTGTTGAATCACAGATCTGTACCTCTGAAACAAATAATACCTTATATGTTAAAAAAAGAAGAAGAAGAAGAAGAAGAAGAAGAAGAAGAAGAAGAAGAAGAAGATAGCAGAAGGGGAAGAATGAAGGGGGGAAAACTGGAGGGGGGGACGAACCATGAGAGATGATGGACTCTGAAAAACAAACTGAGGGTTCTAGAGGGGAGGGGGGTGGGGGGATGGGTTAGCCTGGTGATGGGTATTAAAGAGGGCATGTTCTGTGTGGAGCACTGGGTGTTATGCACAAACAATGAATCATGGAACACTGCATCAAAAACTAACGATGTAATGTATGGTGATTAACATAACATAATAATAATAAAAAAAAGAAGAACCTGAAAATGCAAATGGAAAATTCTGTTAAATTAGCATCATTTTAAGTTAACTTTTATAAACTCAGTTCCAAAAACACCCGTTCCAATATGTACAAGGTGGAGGCCATCAATTCCTTCTTCACCTTTGGCCACTCACAGGCAACACATACATAAATAACCCTACAGAGCCAGGATAAACGTAACTGACCACAAAAGTTGCCCAGCCCAGATGAGCAAGAACCTCCTGATAACCAGAATCTCCGGATGGTCCTACTCAGAAGATCCCCTCTCATCTCCTCTCCCTGCACAGCTCAGGCTCAACTGCGGGCTCCACTTTGCCCCTTCTCTTTGCTCTTTATCAGAAGCTGCCCTTGGCAAGGGTCACTTGCCAAGTGAGCCCTTGGCTTCACTCAGCCTCCTCAGTGAAGCAGAGCTGGCTCTTGCTAGGAGGAACCAAGTAGAAGATTGGTCATAGAATCCAGATTCAAAAGAAGGGTTCAGAAAAGATGGTCAACATCACTAATCGTTAGGGAACTGCAAATCAAAACCACATGAGATAACACTTCACACCCATTAGGATGATTACAAAAAAAAAAAAGGAAGGAAGGTTGGTGAGGATGTGGAGAAACAGAAACCTTTGTTGGTGGGAATGTAAAATGGTGCAGCTGTTGTGGAAAATGGTAGGATGGCTCCTCAAAAAATTAAAAAATTGAATTACCCTATGATTCCTCAATTATACTTCTAGGGATACACCCAAAAGAATTGAGGGCAAGGTCTCAAAGAGATATTTACACATCCATGATCACTGCAGCATTATTCACAGTAACCAAAAGGTGGAAGCCACCCAAGTGTCCACTGACACATGAATGAGTAAAGAAAATGCGGTGTAGTCATACAATGGAATATGATTCAGCCTTAGAAAGGAATGAAATTCTGACAGGTACTAGAACCTGTATGAACTCTGAAGACATTATGCTAAGTGAAATAAGCCGGCACAAAAGGACAAATGCTGTCTGATTCCACTCACATGAGATACCTAGAATAGTCGAATTGGCAGAGCCAGAAAGTAGAAGGGGAGTTGACAGGGTCTGGGGGAAGAGGGGAATGAGGACGTAGTGTTTAATGGGTACAGAGCCTCCTTGAGGAAGATGACAAGGTTCTGCAGAAGGAGAGTGGTGACAGTTGCATAGCAATATAGATGTCCTTAATGTCACCGAACTGTGCACTTTTTAAAAAGGGGGTAAGAAAAAGACCGAGGAGGAGGGGTGGGTCTGGGGTCCAATCGGATGGAAACACGGAACACACAAGGACTCGATTTACCACGTGGAGCGCTGGAGCGAGTTCCCCCATTTTGTAGGGCGAGGAGGGAGGAGGCGGTCCCACTGAGCTCTAGCGACTGGGCTGTCCCGAAGAAAAAACGGCACCGGGAAGCGCTTTCCTCGCCTTGGTCGGGGTCTGGCTCCGGCCGCCCTCCTTCTGGGCTACTGCGGCATCCTCGATTTCAGCGGGCTCAATTCAGAAGTCGGGGAAAGAGGGGCTCCTTCAGTGACCACTTCGAACTTAAAGGCTTATCTTAGTCGCCACTCCCTCCACGAAGCCCCTTCTGATGTCCCCTAAACCCTGCGTTGTCATCGGAGGCCATATTCCCTCAAAGCGGGCAGAAGTTGGTTCTTGGGGAGGGGGGGATCTTACCTTTTTAAGGAGCAAGCACAGATAAACGTTCGGCAAATTCAGATACACGGTGTTATCTGTGGAATTAAAATTTAACAGTGGCCAGTGGTGCTGGGGGGGGCGGGGGGGGGACACACACACAAAGGTTGAGAAACACAGCCCGAAAGTTTAGGGCCTAACATACGCTCCGAGCCCCCATGTTTCAAGCCCACACAGCACTTGGCTCTTCTGTCCCAGGCTTGACTGCGACCCCTTCTCCCCAGCTCTCCCCGGCGGACCCAGGGCTGCCTGCTCGGGGTCGCGCTCCCCCGGCGGTGCCCCCACGCGGCCCGCGCACCCGCGCACTGGGCGCCCCTCCGCGTCCCACGGGCCGACGCGGTAACGCGGTCGCACCCCAGCCGGGGCGGGCTCCCGAGCTCGGGTCGGGGCCCGCGCCGGCCGCGGGGGCGCGCTTCACCCCCATAGGGGCCCCCGCCGCTCCGGCCGCTCGCCCTCCGGTCGTCCCCACGCGGCCGCGGGCTCGGCCTCTCTCCTCCCGCGCCCGCGCTGGGGCTGCCCGCAGCCTCCGCCCCTCCCGCCGCCGCCTCCGCGCGCTGCTCCGCGGGGCTGGCGCGGCGACGCCCTGGGCGGCGAGAGCCTCCCCGGCCGCGGAAATCTGTACACATCGCACGGCGGCTATGGTAGCTGGGTCTCTGTGGCGCAATCGGTTAGCGCGTTCGGCTGTTAACCGAAAGGTTGGTGGTTCGAGCCCACCCAGGGACGACGGCGCTCCTTTTCCTCAGACAACCTCGAGACGGATTCATTTTAAAACGGCAACCGTGAGATTTTTAATCGAAATGAGTACGACGCTACCGTACGTCTGGGACGGAGGAAGACCGTGTTCTCTCAGTATTTGTCGCCCAGCGGGGGTGGATCTAAGAGTGACTATGCTTCTGGACTGGCAGCCCGGGGCTTGGTAACCCAATTCCACTGCATGTCCACGGGAAATTGGCACACATTGTTCGGGAGACCGGCCCAAAGATTGTGCTTCAACAGCACTAGTTATAATGGAGAGGGAAAAAAAAATGCCCTCGACAAGTGAGTGAATAAATGCCACTGGTTTCTTCTCGGAAAATCTGGTACCACCAGAAAGTAGATGTCCTTATTCAATATTGCCTTATCTACTGCCAAAAGGATCCGAGGAGCTGTTCGATGAAAATATGCAAGGGGAGTCACCTAAAAGTATGTGGAGGCATAATCACCCTATGTAACTGTCTGCTAAATGAAGCTCTGTTACAGCCTTTGGACAATGGACTTGAACCGAGACGAAGGTGTTAATGTTTGCTCTTAGATCGCTGACAGAATTTTCCCTGAAATTAAACTCGGGCAGAAATGGTATGGGTTCCTGTTAAAAGGTTTTGCAGGATGTATTTTCAACTCTGGTCTTCACAGAAGACACAGATATTTTTCAAGCAGATGGTTCACATGAGACTTTCTATAAAGATAGAGAACCACACGATAACATGATAAGGTGATGATATAATTCATTTCTGCCAAGATTGAGGTTATGGGGTGGGTGCTTTGTCTCTGGGATGTACTTTTCATGGATAGAATTTAGAGACCTGGAAGAAAAAATAGTTAAACTGCCTCACTCTGCTGTCCTTCGGGGAATGTCTTGGCAAATGCTGGCTGATAATTACTTCTCAAATAATTGTTGATAATAAAATATCCTCTGTTGTCTAGTTAGGAGCCCTTAAAAAAGGAGACACGGTGTTGTACAATTTCAGACAGAGTAAGGGGTAGCCCCCCAAAATGTTCTTAGCTAGGGGCTTCTCTGATGCTCAAAAGTCCAAACTTTCCACTCATACTTAAGGATAGCCTACCGTGGAAACAAGGAAATTAGGTCATAAGATCATTTCTGTACCGTTCAAATCTAGTCTAACATTTCAAGATGAGGAAGGCATAATATTTGCTAGTACTTAAGTTATGGGGACTTAGAAAGCATAAGCTTCCACTTTAAGCTGAGTGTTTTTATACTAAGTTGTAAGCTCCTTGAGGGAAGAGACCAGTTTCTGTTATTAATGATCATTTTAGGTTCCAAAGTATTTCCTTCAAGATACAGTTCAAATTCTTGAGTGTAGCACACAGGGGCTTTCCCCTACCATGTTCCTGCATGAAACCCTCTAGTGGTTATATGCATTTACCAGCAGCTTCAATGGCCCATTCTGCCTTGTACTCCGCCCGCCCCCCGTGTCTTTCCCTTTGCCCTGATGTGCCAGTCCCCACTTCCTCTGTACTTACCTGGGTAACATCTGCTGAGGAATTACCTTCTCAGGGAAGCCTCCCCTGATGCTGCCTCTGTCTGATTTAGGCGCCCGTCCTCTAGTCATTCATCACACTACCCTGAAACCAGGGAGTTACTTGTCACCTACCCTAGTATATGAACTCCTTGAGTGTAGTGACTAGGTCTTTATTTACGTTGTTTGCTCATCTAGCACAGGTCTGTCACATAGCATATGCTCAGGACTGAAGCACTCCCTGCCTTGTCGGAGTATGTGATTAACAGGGACGGATAGTCAGATAAAAATGCATATGATGAAGTGTCAGCATGAGGGCCACAGAAGAATGTTCCCAGGTAGATAATGAGGAAGCCAACATAGATAGGCTGGATTGCATCTTCACGGAGGATCCGAAACAACCCTGAAAGATCTGGACAGGCCAGAAGGCAGGGGAGGGCTATTTAAAGCTGGCAAAATTTGGAGGCAAGATGGGGGTAACCAGAATATAGAACAAATGTACTTAAATAGAGTGCACTGACAATATTCTTAGCCTGTGGAAGGGCCCTGAAGAACAAGGCTGGAAGCTAGACTTTACCCTATGAAGCAAAGGAGTAACTGTTAAAGGTTTCTGTTTTCAGGACACAATGAAATTTATTTTAGATGGTTGGTCTGGCAACAGAATAGGGGAAATAAGAGATCAGAGAACAGTTAAGAGGCAATTATATTTCAAAGGAGAGGCAATAAGGTGGGTCTAGAAAAGAAGGATGTAATTCCAGGGAAGACTGGATAAGACTTAGGGACTGAAACAGGAGGGAAGTGGGGAGGGGATGCCTACATTTAGAGCCTCGGTGCCACAGGAAATGGTGAGAGTGGTTTTGCTTGATACTGGGAATTTGGAGGGGTCTTAAAGTAATCTTGAAATTCGAGAAATTATAAATTGCCCATACTTTTTAAAAAATTTTTTTATTGTTATGTTAATCACCATACATTGCATCATTTGTTCTTGATGGAGTGTTCCATGATTCATTGTTTGTGCATAACACCCAGTGCTCCATGCAGAACGTGCCCTCTTTAATACCCATCACCAGGCTAACCCATCCCCCACCCCCCTCCCCTCTAGAACCCTCAGTTTGTTTCTCAGAGTCCATCATCTCTCCTGGTTCGTCTCCCCCTCCGACTTACTCCCCTTCATTCTTCCCCTCCTGCTATCTTCTTCTTTTTCTTTTTAAATTGCCCATACTTTTAACTTACTTACTTGTGGCTGGTTCTCCACCATGGCGTTCATCTAAAACCTAGTCCCAGAATCAATCATCATTTTTTTAAGTTTAATTTCATTTTAAGTTAAACTTCATTTATTTAAGGTAAACTTCCCAAGAGACTACTTTAGGGGTCCACGGAGCCCTGTAAAAACCTGAATGGGAAGCTAAGGACCCTCTCCCCACAATGTACACATTCACAGAAAAAAATTTGTTTACAGTGTCCAAGGGAGTCACAGAATCTGGAACAGATTTCTGCCCCCCTGCACCGATTTCGAAGGCTTTGTACTGTATTTATTCTATTTGTATTCTAATTACTGGTAAAGGTTATAAAGAATGTCAAATCCAGGGTGTTTAGGTATGGCAAATTACTAAACTGAAGATTTTAAGGTAATATAAAGAACTGGAATAGTCTAATACTATTGACAAGCCACAAAGAAACCGATTTTCTTTTTACTGATCAATTGAGTAGATATGTAAAATTAATAATAAATGGCTTGAGACAACAAAGCTGCTTTGGAGTTTTAACACTTAATACCTTATTGTTATAATCTGGAATGACTGGGTGTGAAGGGCTTTACTATATGGATCCGTTCAGGGTCGCTTCCTATTATAGGGATTTATAGCAGCAGCAGCTGATTTGTGTTTCTTTCCTTGCGACTTACTTTAATGACACCCAGCAAACTGTCATATTTTACTACCCCCTTCTAGGAATTGAGCCATTTTTCATTGCTTTTTTTTTTTTAGTAAAAACAAAACAACGGAAATTATTGTCTGTCAAAGAGGACTCAAACTAGTTATTCCCAAAGATAAAGTGACAGAGTAAATCAAATATACACTTTAAGGAGATCCTCAACTACCTTAGCAATAAACTGAGAAGTAGATTATTATAGATTATCATACGGATGTGTGAGCATAGTGGCAGTTTATTTATACTTAATTGAACAGTATATTCACTTACACTAGAGTATAGGCCAGTCTGATCATTGGAATTCACTCGAATAAATACTACAGAGGTGAAAATCTACAATGGATAGGACTCAACATAGAACTGAAGTTTGAAATATAGAATTTCTCCACTAATTACCAAGCACGGAGATTCTTCACATAGCCAGTGGTGACATCAGTTTACAACTGCAAACGTTTTACCATCCTGCTAAATTGGCCTGATTTACATTGCCTTAGGGCTGAGGGAGCATCAAATATGTGGTATGTTGTAGTGGTATTTTGGGGGGTGGAAATGACCTTGCTAAATCATAATACCAAAAGGAAAGGACTATAAAATAATGTAAAATTTCTGCTAAACCATTAAAAATGATGGTCAGCCAGAAACCAAAATTGCCACATGGCAGAGAAAAGTTTAATCCTTTTATACTTAAAGAGCAGATATAAATGATTAAGACTCCAGTTCAACCGCCACAGGACGCAAGGGAGGCCCACAATGCTCCTCATGCTCCTTCTTCACATACCTTTCTCCCAGTCTCCGTCTTCAAAAGATCCCCCTCTCAAGAGGGATGCTGCAGTTAGAACTCATGATCCTCCCAGTCTCCTCTCCCGGAGAAAACTCATCATAACCTGCAGTTTATCTCCATCACTCTGTGACTCCAAGCCTCCTGGGACATTAAACTCTAGATCTTATCTCTCCCAACCTTCCACTCCTATCCAGCATTTAACCCAGCCCCCACCCCCACCCCACCAGCATCCTCTGGGATGCATGGTCTGTCACTGACAGGTCTTCCCATGTCCTCAACTTCCTGAACACTCTCTTCCCTGCCCTATGCTAATGAACTCTGAACATCTGTTGAAAAAACTACTCCCTTGACAGCCCTGTCAAGTATTCCTGGCTCCTTGTTGCTTTTTCAACCACTGTTCCCCCATCTTCATTATAATCCTCCAGTGCCTTAGAAGCACAAACCATTTGAACTACCCACTTTACTCCTTTCCCTGCCATCACCCATTTTCATGGTCTTCTGCCTTTTCTTGAGGATTTTAGCTCCTGGTTTACTGTATATTTCTTTTCACCAGGACTCCTCTGCCATTTAAATGACTTTGCCTTCCACAGAGACTATCCATACATCATCCTGGCCTCTTGATTTATCTACTCACTTTGCATGGACTTCTCACCCAACCTTGGCCATGCACTTCCCTTGTTATACTTCAGACCTTGTTATCAATATTCCCAAAAGCTCAATTTCAAGCACACTACTTTCTAACCAGCTTACTTGCTCCACTAATCGCACTCTGGCATTCTTTGAATCCACTTCCAATCCACTGAGATCTGCCACCACTTTTTAAATGCTCACCACCTGTCTTATGTCCCTACATCCTTCCTTATCCATCACTATCATCATTTTCCTTTCATAAAACCTTAATTCCTTTTCTCCTCTGTCCCATTTGCCTGGCAATACCTCTAACCTTGGATGAATCCAACTTCCCACCTACTCTTTCTGTGCTGAGCAGCTAATGTGATTGGAGAAAAAATAAACAACCATCTTGGCTCATCTCAGTTAAATTTATGGCCACAAACTTCTAGTGGATTCTCAGCACTGCCTAGGAAGCTATGCTATGTCCCTGTTCAATTAGCTCTCAAGACTAAACATTCTAACCTCTCCTCAGTTTTCAACTCCTCCTCCCCTCATACTCTCCGCTGGCAATTTTACTATGTCCCTGAGAAAATTGAAATGTGATCTTTCTCACTCTCTAATCATCACATCTCCTAATATCTGTATCCATATACTTCCCTAGTATGAAAATCAATTAACTCTTCTAGCTCCTAAGGTCACACCTCCTTTTATACACTGGAGCTCAGCCCTGGAGAAATTTACTCCTGCAACTGTCCTTCCTCTCATCTACAATGTCTACTATAGGAGCTTCAGGTCCACACATACACATACTATGACATCGCCCATCTTAAACACATTAACAAAAACTTTGATCCCACATTCCCTCACCAGGAACCAGGTAAATGTTTCAAAAGGGTAGGCCTCTGTCTGCACCTTCTCATCACCCCTTCACTTGTCTCGGCTCCACTGAACTGTCCTCACCAAGTTACCAAGAACTTCCCAATTACCAAAGCCAATGGTCAATTCTCAGTCCTCATGTTACTCTAACTTCTCAGCAGCATCTGACAGATCAGCATCCTTCCCTCCTGAAGAAAAGCTTTCTTCCCTTGATTTTCAGGACACCACCCTCATCTGGTCTTCCTCCCATGGCCCCTCTTGTTTCCCAGAGCTATTTTAACTCCCCAAATGACCCCATCCTTTATTGTGACATTAAATACGATTCATGCATTCACAATTCCTAAATGAGAATCTCTAGTGTCCGCCTCTCCTGAGCCCCAGAATTGTAGATTCATCTTCCTATTAAAGTGTCTCCGTTGCGAAGTCTAATAGGATAGGAACCTAACATATCCAAAACTGAATGAATGAGTGCTTTCCTTTAAATTTTTTCCTTCCCAAGTCTGTCCCATCGCAGTAAATGGCATGACCCATCTACTCAGGCAACAAAACCTGAGATTCCTCTTTCTGCCCCATATCCAACCCATCAACGTATCCTGCTGGCTCTGCTTTTGAACTGCAACAGTAATCCAGCTACTTTTTAACACCTCCACAGCTGTCACCCTAAACTCTGGGGAGGCTGTAACAGACTATTGCTTCTCTTCACACTGGTTGCAGTCATTCTCCACACTTCAGTGATCCTTTTAAAACTGAGACTAGATCATGTTATGCCCTTACCCAAAACCTTTCAGTGGCTTCCATTATTCTCAAGCATAGACAAGGTCTTCGCTGTGGCCCACAAAACCACACAAACGCTGGCTTCTCTCAACCTCCTTAATCTCATGTGCTCTTTCCCTTTCTCTTTGCTCAGCCATACCGGCCTTTTCCCTGTCCTCAGTCTTGCTAAGGACCCTCACTCCTCAGGATTTTCGTTCTTCCCAGAATGCCCTTCCTCCAGTCACATGTCCAACTCCCTAACTCACCAAAGTCCCTGCTGAAATGACACCCACCTCCAAGAAACTTCCCAAGTGTATGCAGTGTAAGAGTTCTCCCATCCGCTGATGTTTAGTGCTGTTATCTAGTCAATCCTCATTGTTCAGATTCTGTATTTGTGATTTTGCCTACTTGCTAAGATTTATTTATAACCTTAAAAATCAACACTTACAGGGGCACCTGGTTTGGCACAGTTGGTTGGATCTCAGACTCTTGGATCTCAGCTTAGGCCCTAATCTCTGGGTTGAGATCGGGCCCTGCGTAGGGCTCCACCCTCAGCGTGGACTCTGCCCCTCTCTACCCCTGCTCTCTCTCTCAAATAATCTTAAAAAAAAAAAAAATTAACACAATGCTTTTGTGGTCATTATGGACACCCACAGAATCGTCCAACACGTACGATCCCAGTTGAGGTCTAACAACTCACTCTGCCTTTTTGATTCAGCTCTTATACTGTAAATACATGTTCTTTTTACAGCATATTCAGTGCCACATTTTTTTGTGTGTGCGCTTTTTGTTGACTTCACTGTTTAAAATGGCCCCCAAGTGCAGTGTTAACTTCTGTCTGGTGTTCCTAAGCACAAGGAAGTTGTCACGTGCCTTACAGAAGAAACTCATGTAGATAAGCTTCATTTGGGCATGACTTATAGTGCTGTTGGCCTTGTATGGAATGGGAATGAACCAACAATATATATTACATAAGGTGTCTTTTAACAGAAACACACAAAAAACACGGTTATGTGTTGATCAGCTGACAATAATGTTGTGACCAGAGGCTCACAGGAACCTAACCTTTTATTTCCCCTAGGAGCAATGGTTCAGTATTTCGTGTTCACAGAATGCTCTTGGAAACTTTACAGAACCACCACAAATAAGAACCAACTGTATCTTCTATGACTACTTAACATTATGTATTTATTTTCTTGTTTAGAAGGCAAATTCCTCTAAAGAGCAAGAATTTTTTTTTTTTTTTTTTTTACTGCTTGATCTCTGAGGTTTACAGCACTGCTTGGTACTTAGCAGAAATCTAGAAATACTTAAATGATTAATAACAAGGATGAACAAGCAATTCTTCAGAGAAACTCAATTGGCCAATAAAGTCATAGAAAAAGTTATATAAACATGTAACTTTATTATATAAAGTTATATTTAACCTCACTAGTAATCATGAAAATGTAAATAAAAACAGCCAAGGTTCTTTTTTTCCACCCTCAATGCTATTACTTGGTGGTGAGGGTTCAAGAAAGCCAATCATGCAATCATTAAATGCGTATCCTGTGACGCAGCAATTCCACTCCCAGAAAATAAGACCTGGGTCTGTGCAAAAACTTAATTGCTGTGGCACAATTACTAACAAAACGGTACAAATCACCTCAAAATCTAAAGACTGGTGAAACAATGATAATCCATACAGTGTTAATATAACATTGCTATCCAAAAGCTGTCAAAACTGTAAGATGGAAAAATGCTCATTAAACATTAAGATCAAATAGGTACAATAGAATTTTTAAAAGTCTACATGTATAGAAATATGAAAATGTTTGTAGTAATTACCACTATTACCAGTAGTTAAAATGGATGATCCAAAATCTTCATATTTTTCTGTGTTTGCCCAATTTCTCCTGACAAACATGCAGTACCTTTTGGAATCAGAAAATTGGGGATTGGGAGTAAATTGGACAAATCAATCATGGGAGGGGATTGGGAGTAAATTGGACAAATCAATCATGAAGTGCCGAGTCCCTGGCAAAGTAAATATCCCAAGACCGCCACCCTTAAAACCTTAGTAACGGTTCCTACTAACTCCAATCACTACAGCAGTGGTGCTGTTCAAGCATCCAAACTTTAAATGAAAACTGATAGGTGGAACACATACTTCTAAGCACTGTAGTAACCATGCTCCTCAATCCCAGCCGCACAATTTACTAAGCTCTGTGCTGTTTCTTTATCTGTTAAATGTGATAAAAGTATCTCGCTCACAGAAACAGGGTTTTAATGAATTAGTATTTCATACAAAACAGAACCCATATAGCAAGCCTAATAAGCACCTGGTTATTATTTTCTCCCAAAACAGTACTGTTGGATGGTATCCCACTTTCCTTGCAGAAATACATGTGCTAGGAGAAAGAGGGCATTTATGATAATGTGAACTCTTATTAACACAAACATAGATTATTTTCCAGTTAGAGATCATATATTAAACGTGTAACATTACTTAGAGTTCTAGTAACAAGGTTTCCTGCCATCTTTTGTAAGTAGAGAAGTTGTATGGGGGTAGGTTTACATTCCACAGCACTCAACTGTTACGTAAGAAACAGGCTTAGGGTCTTATATGATCACAGAACCATTACCAAACAGTCACACATTCTATATTCCGTATACAATGACTTTAGTTTGTACAAACTAGTGTTTTTCCTGAAACAGTGTAACCAAAATTAAAATGTAGAAATTTAATGTACCCAACTGTAAAAAATGCCAGAAACTAGACAATAGTTTTCTAGTTTTCATTCTGAAATCCTCCTTCTCCTATAATACAAAATGAAGCAAACAAGGAAAAACAGTTTTTGATTATTTTAATTTGTAAAACAGATTACATGCTTTGTGAGCAGAACCATAGGAAAGCCTTCAGTAGCTTACATTTTTGTTCATGACAAGGCCAGTGTGTAAACACTACCTAATAACATACTAAGTTTTTCCAAGAGCAGTAATAAATATTAAACTAAAAAGAGGTAACATGCACTCAACAACTCTCAAACAGATATTCATCAAAATGAGGTAAGTCTAATGTGTCATTTGCTAAAGAATTTAATGTTGAAGTGGAAAAAAACTCATCAAAAATATCAGTCTTCATGGAACTTTCCAAGTTCAATGTCCTAATGCAGACATTATTTGTCAGTGAGTCTGGCTGAACTTCACACTGATTTTTCTTGGTGGGGCTACAGTAATTATGGTCCTGTCTCAGATGTGTGTTTTGGGGAATATCATTTAATTCAGTAGACACTGGTGCTGGGATGTGGTCATCTCCCATTTCTAAATACCTAAAGTCAGCCTCCCCATTTTCTGAGTGCTCTGTTGAGGCAACAGTTGTAGGAGACAGTAATTCTGCTAAAATTTCTTCATGACTTTGACTACTATACGGAACCATGGTGCACCCAGATTTATTATCAGCAGTATCAATCTGATACTGCAGTTCCTTTAACAAGTCTTCTATTGATTCACAATCATTTGGAGACCCACAGTGGGACTCATGTTCTAAATTTTCAGTTGGAGGTGCTCCTTTTTGGGGGGAAGACATAAGAGCAGCTAATTTCTTCTTTTTTGCCTTAAGTTTTTTAAGAAGTTTTAGACGAAGTTTATGAATCTGACCCTCAACTGAGTCTCCATGGTTTGCTGAAGAAAAACCATTTTCTTTTACACAAGAATCGTGACTGTGGTGAGCTCCATAGGTGTTTTCACATTTCTTCAAAGCGTCTGAATCAGCAATAACATTAGCACATACACGAGAAGTCGTGCTACCACACGATGGATGGCTTGATGGAGGGTTACTAACTGTAGGAGGCTTACCTGCACACCTATTGGCTTTCTTGGATGCCCGGTTAGCCTTTTGGTTTATGCCTTTCGTTTTAAAGCCACCAAAATTACTTGCCCCCTTAACTGAAGGCTGCAAATCAGTGACAGTGTTTCTACTATGAGCTGAAACACAAGGTGGCATAAAAGAAGCACCCTTGCTTAATAAGCCTTTAACCCAACTTCCTACAAATGGTTTCTTCTGAGATTCTTTCAGAGATGGATTCTGTACTGACTTCGCTGTTATGGTCTGAGAAAATGCCACAGTTTCATTTTTTTTCAAATTAGATACCTGAGCTTTAACAGCTTGTTCTGGTTTTAATTTCTCAGTTTTGGGTGAAAGATATTGTTTGAATGGAGTGTCCTTCTTTAGGGCAACTGTACCCTCAACTTCTACTGGCTTTACTCCATGTATAGGGTCAGTAGCATGCGTAGTATTCACAGGTTTAGTAATTACAGTGTCTTCTGCACTTGGCTGTGCCAACTGCATGTTTGCACCTATAATTTGAGATGGCAAGCTTACATTCACGAATTGGTCTTGAGTAAGCTTTTCAACACACGGAGCTGATACTAAAGAAGCCATTAGTGACTCTTCTGATTGCAAAGTATTTGTTTTGCCAACTCCTGCATTTTCTGCCACAGGTTCATTTTCTAAGAGAAAACATTCAGAGTTAACCTGTATTTCTTCAAGTGTCAAAGATAAAATATTATTGTCAACCAAACCTTCTGGACCTGAAAGTAAATGATGTCCATGAGTTATAGATGCACCCTGTGAGAGAGTGCTAGGTGCAACTGCCATACCGGTGGGCAGAGTTCTTGAGGGTGGCTCAGCAGAGGAAGCATCACCCATAGAACACCATGTTGGAGAGGCTGGTTTCTCATCACCGAAAGCAGGCTCATCATTAGCCTTTTTAAGTGGAAGGCAGGAAGGTGCTTTATCTGTCATATGGGATGTTTTTCTTTCCCAAATAACAATATGTATCTCTGAAGCAAGAACTTCAAATTTCTCATGCCTTTCAGAACGTAGGCCTTTTAGGTCATCACATTCCAGCCAACTTCCTGGGGGATGAGGAAAGTTCAGTAAATGAGGTTAGACATTCAAAACCCACCAGCCGAGGTTCACTTTCTTCTGGCCATTTAAACTGCTATATCCCTGAATATCCACCAAAAGAGAACACTCAAGAACATGGCCTTATCCTTATGTCACCATTTTTTCTCTGCCAAGGTTAAAGTCCTTATTTGGCTAATAAAAGTTGTAGGCTAACATCCAGAAATCTGAAAAACTGAGATAGTTTTTACCCTTTCCTACAATACCCACAAAAATCAAGAGAGAAGTCTATTTAATTTTTGTGACTTAGAATACAGTATATCACCCAATTTATCCAACAGCATCAGAAAATGGATTAAAATTTTCCATATATATGAATTTTCAAGATAAATGAAGCCTGTTACCCTCAAGTACCCACATTTGTTTCAATTCTTATTTCAATTCAACTATTCTTTTTTTTTTGGTTAAAAAAAACCTTAGAGGTTTTTGGGTGTTTGCTTATTTTATTTCTGAGCTTCTATTTTCTCATTTGTCAAGTGAAAACGAAGTGATAGATTACAAGGGAAGAGGCTAACCTCCTCTACACACAAGAAAACCATTCACTAAATTAACATGGATACACCCTTATAAACCACACGAACCTACTATTTCTTCTTTTATACCCATTAAAACTTTGAGACTCTTTTGTTTGCTTACGTCAGTGGCTCACCACCACAAATGCACATAGAATTACTTAAGTCACATTTGGGTCTAATCCCCAGAGATCAATTCAATGACAGGGGAAAGCCAAAACATTTTTATTTTTTATTTTATTTTATTTTTTTAAAGATTTTATTTATTTATTTGAGAGACAGCACGAGAGGGAAGAGGGTCAGAGGGAGAAGCAGACCCCCCGCTGAGCAGGGAGCCCGATGCGGGACTCAATCCCGGGACTGCAGGATCATGACCTGAGCTGAAGGCAGACGCTTAACCGACTGAGCCACCCAGGCACCCAGCCAAGACATTTTTTAAAAAGTAACCATGATTTTTATATGTTGTCAGGGATGGAAACCATATAACTATCCAACCTACCTGAAAAGGATTTCAGATTCCCCGGAATGTAGTAAAAAATTAAAATAAGTAAGTTCCTTGTTTAGTTTTTGCTTATGTTATTGAGAACCACACTTCCCCCCAATTCTGAAGTAGGGTAAAACTTTAAGGTGACAGTATTTATAATGTGAGTTTCAGTTTGCAAAATGCTTTTACAACACATTATTGTGTCATCCACCCAAACTATCCCCAAGAGGAAAATATCAAATATAAAAAGTGTCCAAACAATAGAAAAGAGAAAAATAAATAAAATATCAAAGAGACCCTTTACCAACAGCCTAATATAACACTTTATGGGACTGAGTGATCTTGTTTAAGACAAAGTGAACATTGTGAGAAAAACTCAGTATTAAACCATATTAGATACGTGAAATTTGGAGAGACTTAGCAAAAATTATGAGCTATACTATTTAACCTTCTATTGAAAAGTTTAATTATTTAAATAAAGGCTTTATCTTAGATAAATAATGAATTTCAGATAGTCTATTTCACAGTTCTAGAAAGATGTTTTCTTTTCTTTTCAATTTTTTTTTCTTTTTAAGTAGGCTCCATGCCCAATGTGGGACTTGAACTCACAACCCTGAGATCAAGAGTCACATGCTCTACTGAGTGAGCCAGCAAGGCACCCTGGAGATGTTTATTTTTATTTATATTACTAACATCTGCAAACTAAGCAAAATTTGTTTTTGTCCTTTCTCAATTAAAAACCTTCGGTATGACGCACTTTCTTTTTAAAAGCAGTACATGGTTACATATCTAAAAAAAAATCAAAATCGCTACCATTCATTTTTCTATACTGACCATGTATTTCTCATGGAGTGAAAGCAAACATACTAAGTGGGAAAAAGCAAACTGTAAACCAACAGTATTATATGATCTCCTTTTCTGTCTAGAAAAGAAATATGCATATGCACGTGTATACCCATACTTATACAAAGCAAAGATAGGAGTGACTCTAAAACAGAGTGACAGAGGAGAGAAGGGGGCAGACGAATTAAAGGCAAGGGCAAGACATGAGAGAAAAAAAGAGTCAAGGCAAAGTTTGCCTTTAAAAAAAAAAAAATCTAGAGTTTGGCCTCCATGCCTATTATCAAAAAAGAAAAAGGTTTAAATACTTACCATCCGCATCTAAAATCCATGTTATAAAATGATTATTTGCTTGGTACTGAATTACAGAAGTTATTTGATAAAGACAGCCTTCAAAATGAAATGAATAGTGCTGCAAGTCGTTATGTGGCAAGCCTTCCACAAAGTGCAACATGAGTACGGGAGACACTCTGTGGGAGAGAAAGGCAAGTGAAGTCAAACAAATGTAACGCCCTGTGCCTGGTTATACAATAGATGGTCTGAAGCAAGGAAGTCACACATTACACGTTCAAGGCTAACTGAACTAATTTTTCTTGAGAACCTCCAGATGTGTGCCTTAATTAGAAATGGAGAACTCACTCTATGAAGTATGTAACAGTAAACCCTTCTCAGGATGGTATCAGTGACAGTTGGAAGCCATCATGCAATAAGGCTCTAACACAGACCATTAAGCAAAAATTGCTCTGTAAGCCACAATGCTGTTTTGGTTTAAAGATCTCTTGGTAACATAACTACTCTGTAAAATCACAGCAAAAAATCCAGACCTTTTAGAATTTTCTTGGGCATCTAGTGCCCAAATGAATTACTTTTGTTTTATAGGTAATATGTGAAACGAAGTAATAAACCTAAGACACTGAAATAAACATTTAAAAAAACCTCAACATGCTAATAATTTGGCCTATTTCATTGTTATTTCCAGAAGCGAAGAGGTCCAACAAAGTAAAACTTTTACTTAGGAAGTTCAATTTGTACCTAAAACAGAGAAGAAAATACAACATACTGGCTGATTTACTATAAACTTTAAGACATCCATAATTTCAAAAATACACTTTATCATTACAGTAACATACCAAACCAGAACACAGAACCTAATGATGGGCCTCAGATAACCAAATTTAACAAAGCTCTCAGGATTTAAGAAAAATGATGAATATCTCTTTTCCCAATATTTAAACAGCTGTCAAACTTACTTAGCTTATCAAAATTTATTCAGCTGAAATGAACTTGAATCAATGTCCAAAATGCAGATTATTCAGACTGACAAGGAATAATTAATTAGTAAGTTATCTCTTGTCAATCATGTTAGAGGAATAATGAAGTCTTCAAAATTAAAGTACCTATAAATACAAAGTGCTGTAGGGCGCCTGGGTGGCTCAGTTGGTTAAGCGACTGTCTTCGGCTCAGGTCATGATCCTGGAGTCCCTGGATTGAGTCTGCTTCTCCCTCTGACCCTCTTCCCTCTCATGCTCTCTATCTCTCATTCTCTCTCAAATAAATAAATAATCTTTAAAAAAAAAATAAAAAAAGTGCTGTAAAACTGTCTATAATGCTAACCCCCTTTGTTTTTTTTATCGTATCTACTTAATTGATCCAAGATACCACTAGTTATAACATATACCACTAGGAAAGAAAACTGCCAACTAAACTCTACCATGCCATCAATTCTTAGATGTTCTACCATTTCAAATGTTAACATGTGAAGAGTGTGCCTTTGAATCAAAGATCCACAGAGACACTAGAGATCTGTTCTCACAGCTGTATATGCAGGCTTGGGCACCTGCATGACTCTGCAAGTACTAATATTTAATTCATAATTAAATTCATATTTAATTCTCCTGGTCTCATATGATAGATACCTTTTCAAGGTATCTTCTAAGACTAGTTACTAAAAGTCTTGTTGATCCCTAGACTACGAAAACTCATGAACTTCCTGCCTTCTTTATGTGAGTTAAACACAGCAAGTGTTAAATAGGCAGCATTTCTTTCTTAATGGCATATTTAAAAACCGGTGCAACTTATAAACGATGGCATCTTGGATTCAATTAAAAAGCATATGCCCCCGTTCATCCTTTTCTGGTTCATTTTCTTCTCTGGTCCCCTAGACTCTAGTGTCCCCTAAATGTTACAGGTTCCTCCTACCCGTAATTCCAACTTATCTCATACGCAGCCTCTCAGCTGAGGGTAGAACTTTACTCCTAGCTTGGCAACAGATTTTGTTCTCAGGCTTCTTCCTACCTGCAACACCTAGCATGTCAAAGATGATGCTCAGAGCTGAGAGGATCAAGTTATGTACGGACTCAACCATAAAAAAATTGGATGGGATGGCTTAACAGAACTGGAACGAGAGTCACAAGAGATTTCAAGCCAAGATCCATTTGCATTCACCTAACTTTAGGTTAAACTCCTATTATAAGGATCTACCCTCAGGAAAAGAGAGAAAACAGAAAACAGAGAAAGCAGCACATGGAGAACTGTGCCAACTGCCCTGCTACCCACAGACAGCAGGGAAACACCAAATCCCTGTCCCACAAAGAGCAGCCAGTCTCGTGCAAATGGCCTGGAGGACAAGTGTTTTACTTCTAATCCCAACTAATGTAACGTATTTTAGAAAATGCAACTTTAACAATGTGCATATATGTATTTCTGAACTGTAATAATGTAGGCTTTAGGCAAAAAAAGTCTGCAAATATAATTTTTAAGTCTCATTATATTTTAGATCTAATTATATCACTGCACGATTTCCTATTTCAGATTCTGACAAAAAATGAAATATATGAGTAAAATCAGACGTAATTAAAATAATTAGAATTGGTTCATATTAATTATAACAAAATACTTCTTCAGAAAAATTCAACTGTTAAACAAAGGTTTACAACTGTATTCTTCGGAGGTAAGTTCAAGGATCTCATAAAATAATAAAGCATTTTCTGCCACACAATGAAGATTTAAATTAAGAAACATAATTTTAACTATTTTATATATCAGTACTCCATCCAAACTTTTGTAGGGGATGGTTTAGTTTATCTGCTTGGAAGAAAGTCTCAAAATCATTATATTTAATGATACTTTGATGACACTTTAATAGGTCCTATAAGCACAGACCAGAAACATCTAATTTCTCTTCTTACCCTCCCCTAACCTTTAGTTTAAAAAAAAAAAAAAAAATCACTGTTAAAAACGAAGGTTTTTAAATTTTTTATATATTCTTTAAAAACTAAGTTTAAATTAATAAACTTTTCAAATGACAATCCAGGATAGCATGTGACCGGACTCCTAGAGGTGATCATGGCAGTAATGAGGTTCATTTTAAGAGTTTGTGAAGTAAAATTAAATCAGATTCTAAGTTGGTGCTCCACGTCACCATGCTCTGAATATAATTCCTAAATAATTTACTTAAAGTAGCAGATCTGAACTTGACAAATCTCATTCATCTGATTTACAATGGACTCTTTCTAATGGGAACATATTAGAGATGTGGATTGCCTGAGACAAGGTATTCAGGGACCTTACAACACTATTAGTTTTTAGAATGCTGTAAGGTGGAATTATGCATGATATCATAATGGGCCTAACTACTTTTAAGTTATCCTTAAAAACTGTATTAAATTTGTTTCTAAATTCCATTAGACAGCAACAAATCAAGAACATGAATTTCAAAGTAAAAAACTACAGAGGACTTTATAAATACCTTGTCATTTAAAATTTAAATGAAATTTCACATACTAGTTCAATTCACTTTTGAGTATAGTAAATGTCCAAACTATAAATTCTGCTTATAAATTGACCTGTTAGAACTCTAAACACATTTCACATTGAAACACTTAGCGCATACACTGCCAAATCAGAGCATGAATCTTTAATGTAAGTAAAGTAACATACCTGTGTAATTAAAAATTGTATGTTGCAATGTGACCAATTAACAGATCAAACAAAATAGTAGTGTAAGTTTATCTTCAATGTGGGCTTGAGAAAAAGCAAGTATAACTGTTAGATGAAATTACATACACCATGAAGCCTCAAGTAACCCAACTGTCCAGTACAGGATGGCAGATACCCACAACTTGCTACCCTTCTACCTCTTTCTCACCAAGGACAGGGATTAAACAAACAAACAAAAAAGGGCTCCTACAACACTCCAATCTGAAAGTTTGAAACCCCAGAAAGCCAAGAAAGACTATGGACTTCAGCTTAAAGGTACCTTCTCTTCTTTTCGACTCAAATGTTCCAAATGATAGTGAATGACAAAAAAAAAAAAAAAAAGGGTAATAAACCAAAAGGACCAACAAGGGAAAGGAGACATAAGCAAATAAGAAAACAACAAATATTTTGAAGGCAAAAAGCAAACGGGAAAGTGGTAACTTAGCAGAATGGATGAAGTGATGACATGAGTGCTATGGAGTGGGCACACTGATGAGAACTTATACACTCCACAGAACCTCTAGAAGACTCAATACTGATAGGTGACAGATGCTGAAGAATGTGGGGGTAAGGCCCTGAGCTAAAAACTGGGATAGTGACAGAGTGTATAAAGAACACTCCCATGGACCAGGCCCAGAGAGGAACCCTATAAACTGGAATACTGGAGCAGAAGGATGGGAGGTGGTAGAAGAAAAGTTTCTAGAAAAAAAGGGGGAGGGAGGAAGATTCAAAAACTGTGAAACATTTAAGTGTTTGGAAAATTTACTGATGGGTGTTTGAAGAATTTGGAAAAAATGCACAATGCATACGTAAAGCAAATGAAAACACAAGGAAATTAGTAATTCCAGGAAAAATGAAAAGTTAGAAATGAAACATAA
This sequence comes from Callorhinus ursinus, assembly GCF_003265705.2. NCBI lineage: Eukaryota > Metazoa > Chordata > Mammalia > Carnivora > Otariidae > Callorhinus > Callorhinus ursinus. The sequence goes on from NW_027397069.1 coordinate 66,426,132, forward strand.
CCTTGTATACTGCTTGGCTGGAGGGAATATATGTATATTCATAATAATAAACAATGAGTACTGATTTAACAAAAAATGTAATCATATAGGAAGGAGGACAGGGAGAGGTTACACAGAAATGGGGCCCAGGTGTTGGTGTCAGAGCCCTAGTCCTCAACTAGTGTAAAAGGAGAAGGCTATATAAAGGTAGAATAAGCACACTGTTCTGAATTGTCATAGTGAATACCACCTTCAAGGTGTAAAGTAGATGCTTAAAGGAGAGGCGGTAGGAGGGGCACTGCTCTTTCTCCTTCTAAGTCTGGGCACTATTAGATTAACTGAGAATTTATTACTTGGATGAAAACAAACCTTTAGTAAAGACTGAGGGATTTCCTGGTACATCCTCCAAGGGCATGAGAAAAGGTAAGAAAAGGTTAATTGTTCTTTATGACACCAAATTATACTTCCAAACATTTCTTTACTGTAGAGTCAGAGGTGAGGGCAACTAAACCTTCAGGTTACAGAGGATGTGTAAATGTGTGAGTGCATTAACTAACAAAAGAGAGACAAACTGCCCATATTGGAACTGACCCCTCAGTTTAAAATATGGAGCTTCTGGTAGCAATTTTAGAACAAAGTAATTCTGACCAGTGGTCCCACTGAGGACAAATAGAAAAGCTGGCGAAATATAATAAAAACACATCCTGCTCAAAGGCAGAGAAAGCTTACAAGAGGATAAGAATTAGCAGCTCGAGTTCAGGGAGAAGATGGGAATTCAGACAGATGAGCCTGTGGTTCATCTTTGAGTCATCTTAGTTCTTGATATTAGATTAAGGAAACTTCAGAATTCTTGGGACTCCGAGCAGTTGGCAGGAGAGAAAAACTGAAGATTAATATCCTTAAAGGGAGAAAAAAGGCAAAAGAAGGAAAGGCACCAGTAGCGTGGGGTCAGACAATCCCCCTAAGACAGGTCTTCAGCGGTATTTTGTCTGGGACAGTTTGCTTACTGGCCAGAGTTCTTGACAGAGGGGCATTTTGGTAATTTGTAACTACGTTGTTTAATGCAAACTTCTGAAAAGTAGGTTGTAGTCATCACTTGCAATTCTACACATTAAATCCACCTTCATTTTGTTCTAAAAAGAGTAAGGCAATTTTAACTCACTTTTCCAATTCCATTTTTCTTATCTGTGACTTATTGCTGCAATTGTTACATGGACCAAAATGGGCAGCATTAAGTGGGTGCCACTCAGGGATGACATTTGTAAAAGTGACCAGATTCTTCATATGTCTGCAAAAAAAAGAAGACATAACTTAAGTTCATTTACATCAATTTAAACCAATGCCTAAACCTTGGTTTGTTTATTCATACTTTCCTAATTCCCCCATGTAATAAATACGCCACTGTTCCTTCCAAACCATAGTAAAGCTCTCGGTGAAGCCTCTTCACCATAATTATGTATGTTTTTTAAGTTGTGAGATGAAGAAAATGTTCAAACCAGGATTTCTCAAGAGCAATACCACTGACATTTTGCACTGGGTAATTCTTTGCCATGAGGCATTCGTCCTGTGCACCGAGAATGTTTAGCATCATCCCTGGCCTCTACCCACTAGATGCCACTAACAGCTCCAAATGTACCAACCGTTAGCTCCAAACACTGCTAAATGTCCCCTGAGGTGCAAAACAGCCCCTACTTGGGAACCACTGTTTCCAAATGTATTAAGAGCTCACCCCTTACTTACAAAATTCACAATCTGGCTATCCATATTGACAACCAAAAACGAAAAAAGGCACTTCCAAATTATAATCAGGAATACACACAACTCAATTTTCTTCATCTTTAAAAAATTAGAATACCAGTTGTGAAATAATTTTGTTTTCACAGGTTACAGAAGTTCTAAATTTGCACTTTAGCCTACATACTTGACAGCAACAGACACCTAAAAAGATGGTATTTAAAAATATACACTAGGGGCGCCTGGGTGGCTCAGACGTTAAGCGTCTGCCTTCAGCTCAGGTCATGATCCCAGGGTCCTGGGATCGAGCCCCACATCCGGCTCCCTGCTCGGCAGGAAGCCTGCTTCTCCCTCTCCCACTCCCCCTGCTTGTGTTCCGTCTCTCAATATAGCTCTCTGTCAAATAAATAAAATCTTTAAGTAAATAAAGATGTACACTATATCTCAACTGGATTCACCTTAATAAAAATACCTTTCAAAGAGCAATTACCTAAAAGACACTAGTTTTTTTTTTTTGTAAACAATAACAAATACTGTTCAATCATAGGTGAGATAAGCAGAGGCTGTTACAAATATACCAGTTCTCAGGGAAGCTAACGTTTTAAAAGCAAAGCGGCATAAAGTTATCACTAAAATTGAATGACTTATTTCTACTGAATTCTTGCTTCTCACAGACGACTGCTGAGTGAAGGCTTCTGTATTTTAGGCTATAAAAAGGAGTCTGTCTCAGAAAATAAATGTTAATGCTCCACATGACAGCAAACATTTTTGAGCACTTACTATGTGCAAAAGCAGGGTGCTGTGCTAAGCACTCGTCTCCCAAACAACCCTAAATGGCAGGTACCATTCTGCTCCCCATCTTACAGATGAGGAAAGTGAAACACAGAGCCCGTATCAGATGATAAAGGATAGACCTGAGATTTGAATACAGGGAGTCTGACTCCAAAAACCATGTTTTTAAACTGTCTCCAAAATATACTTCGTAAAACAAGTAAAAGATCTTAAACTGGCCCTAAAAACAGCAGCACAAACCATGGGTTTGCTGGATATTCTCCCATCAGATTTAGTGGAAATGTTTTAAACTATGATCAATACTAAGATGTATATAATGAAATGCCACTTCATTTTAGCTTTTCCTCTATAACTACTTATTTTTAGAACAAAGGAATTAAAAAAAAAAACAAAACAGCAAACCCAAATGCCAGTGGCTTCTTTCCCTTGTACCCTCAGAGTTTTTTATATACACCTCCAAAATGCACAACATTTTGCATTCAAAGTAACTTAATGCATCCAACAGATCAAAAATAATTACTAAGTCACTGGCCCTCAATTATGTGTTTATATGTTACCTCCCTAACTAGTCTGAATTTGGCCAGAATAAAGATTATTTTTCTGTTAAGTTCCTGGCACATAAAATATACTCAATGAAAAGCTGTCAAACAACTCAGATGTGGATTTTGGAAAAGCTGTAATTAAGCTGATTTTAATCAACAAACTTGTTTATATTATTTAAAATCCAGGTGGTGATTTAAGGAGTATACCACAGTGAGCAAGAAAGTCCGAGGCTAGGGAACCTAAGCTTGAATTTTGTCACTTAGTAGTGTGTCACCTGGGGCCCTGCCTGCCTATTTAACCCCTTTCAAGGTTCACTTTCCACATTTGTCAAATGAGGAGAAAATCAGATTAATTTACATAAATCAGTGATAGAAGACCAGGAAATACTCGTTCTTATACTCATAGAAAATTATTTAAGTCCTAGATGAGAGTGAAATGCTTATTCTTACTCTGTTCTAATCCTTTTGAGTTAACTGGTGAAAATAAGTTTTCTGGTTCTGTTGCTTGTATTCCCTAGAACATTGTCTCAGACGTGACTCTCCTTGATTGACCCCTACATACCAAAAATCATCTCAATTTAGATAATGAATATCTAAGCAATAGTTTTCTCTCACATTTTTATTTAATGATTTTAAGAGACTCCAAATTTCCTAATTTGCTAGCAGGTAAGAAAAGAGGAAAGGATGGATCTCTATTATAGTGATTTGAATAAATGACCAACAGAACCAGTTTGGTAATCTTTTTAATTGCCAGCCAGCAACTTTCTGTGTGATGAAAACTTTCTGACTCCTCTTCCAAAATCTACTCTCTATTATGGGGTCAGTGTAAGGAAGCAAAAGAAATCCGCTGCTGCTTTCTTCTCCATGGTTCTTCCCAAGTCCCAATCTCAGGGCATAAAATGATAGTGTGTCAATCACGACCCCTCTAATCCTCACCTAAGGGCATCAGGGAAGTAGAAAGTAGGCTGAGACAGCTCACATGCAAGAGGAGTCTGGCGTGGCTGGTCTTTCATGGAGGAACGAGAGAGCCTAAGTTACTTCTCAGAACCACTGCCAGCCTCTGGGAGCCTCAAATCATAAAAACAAAACCAAGCAAAAACCCTAGCTGCTAACAGAGGAATAAACAAAACACGTATCATTTCAAGGAATTCTAAGAAGTATTCTTACTCAGCAGGGAATCCAGAGGGGGAGCTGTGAGTGGAATATACTACTCTTCCCATTTGTCTCCCCTTCCACTGAAGAACTTAAGAAAACTCCTACTAATTAACAATCCAGCAAACCATGGTTTTTTATTCTTCCAGTTTAAAAAAGCAAGCAAATTGTAGTTTGTGGAGCTCAGTTTTCCTTTTAATCTTAACGGTGGGGAGACTTCAAGATATGGTGGGAAATTTTACTGGGCACAGAAGGAACGAGGGAGAGAGCAGTACAAACGGAAACAAGTTTTATTCAAATTTTATTATTTGGAACCATTTTCAATAAAATACGTCCATTTTTAAAAAAGAGAAAAACTAACCTATTTTGATACTTGTGTCCACACTGTGAACATTCAAAGTTCCAAGAGAAAGAATAAATGAAGAGCTTTTCAATGAGCGGTTCCATTTTTAAGAGCAGAGGAAGTGCAAACACGGGGCTTTCCATATCACCTTCAAAAAGAAAAGGGAAAATTATTGCTCATAATTAACTGAAAAAAGTGAACAAAAATTATTAACTTACATTTTGCCAGTATATTCACAGTACGAATATATGTGAAAATACATGAATATAGGACAGAGTTAAGTTATTCACAGTTGGGCAAGGGGAAGTGTTTAAGAATCTTTTTTTTTCTCTTAGAGAGAGAGAGTGCATGCACATGGAGGGGAGGGGCAGAGGGAGAGGGAGAGAGGGACTCTCAAGCAGACTCCCCGCTTAGCACAGAGCCTAATGCAGGGCTTTATCACAACCCCGAGATCATGACCTGAGCTGAAATCAAGAGTCATATGCTTAATCAACTGAGCCACCCAGGCCAGGGGAAGTTTTTAAAGCATTTTTCTAAAAATGTCTATCATAGGAAAGATTTAATTACCACTTCAGTCCCTGTCTTTCATTTTTCTTGGTGGACACTTACGGAAATGTTTTAAGGACAAAAGACCCATACTATCTCCCTCATATCTTTTTTAACTTTTCTCTGGGGAAAAAAAAAAACCCTGTAACACCCCTAGGGTATAAAACAAAATTATAATATAGCATTATAAAAATTTTAATAAAGTATTATAAAAACAAAATAAAAATATATAAATAGTTCACCACAAATACTATTTGTGGCAATATATCCATTTTAACACTGTAGAACAATGTCAGAGGTGGACAAAACCATTAAAAAGCCATTTCTAGTCCAATTCTCTTGTTCTATGTGTGGAGAGAACATGACACACAGGGTTAAAGGGCCAGCCTCAAATCTCCCCACTCCTCATCCACCACTCTTCTTAAAATCTTTTAGTCTCATCTTTTAACAATTAAAATTAGGGGTGCCTGGGTGGCTCAGTTGGTTGAGCGTTGGCTCTTGATTTTGGTTCAGGTCACGATCTTGGGGTGTGAGACTGAGCCCCTTATTGGGCTCCGAGCTCAGCAGGGAGTCTGCTTGAGATCCTCTCACTCTCCCTCTGCCCCCCACATTGCTCTCTCTCTCAAATAAATAAATTTCTAAAAAAACCAATTAAAATTAAACTTCAATGACTTTAAGACTAGAAAAGATATGATTCCTGGTGTCATTAAAACAAAAACTGAATAGTGAATCCAGTCTTCCAGTTTTTGGGATCAACAGGCAAGTTAAACAGGAGAATTTACATTCTCCTCTTATACTTGTTCACCAATTGGAAGTTTCTTACCTTCCTGTCCTCAGGGGAGCTTAGATGCTGCCAAAGAATTGGAGTCCTTCCCTCCCCTGCCTCCCCGGGACAGTCTCACTTCCATGGTCCAGTTCTCCCCCTAGCCTGGAGCGACAGTAGCCTTGAACAAGGCCAGGAGGAGTCACCTTGGCACAACCCAAAGGCAGAGCAGGAGGTGTTACTGCCTAAACACGCTCTATAAATGCCAGTAGTTACAAAGGCTATTTTAACAGTCACCTTTGTGGTATAGTCCCACCACTACTTTTGTACAAAAATAAAAATCAAAATATTTTCTATAAATAGAAATAAATACAAATCAGTCTCCTAAACAGGAACACACATAGCATCACCCCGCATCTAAACAGTGCACAGTACAGCAGGAGTTTGTAACAGTTACTAGCATTTAAATCTCACTCTACTGTAATTAAATATTAACTGAAAAGTAAATAATTTATACTTCACAATGACAACATAGAATCTTCAGGTCTAAAAATACATAAAGTTCTCAATGAATCAAAGTATCATGAAAGAAAAAAAATATCAAAGAGCTCAAAACACACTGTTAAATAAGTTATAGGTGTATGGATTTTAGGGAATTTATATAGTTCCTAATTGATATTATTTTCCTTTGTTTACAAATTTTATGGGTATTAAGCATAAAGCATCCACTAGAGAACATATAATACCAATTAATTCCAATTTTTATAACCTTCTGCTGAAATCACTTAAATGGTTTCTTTGCCTCTAGTATCTTCACCCCAACGCCTATCCAACTACCTAGTTTGCATATTTCCCTAAAATACCATCATTTGCTATGACAGAAATCTTTCAGTGACTCTTTGCTGTCCAGTCAAGTTTTCTCTTCTGTTAATTGCTTGTTAATGTTTTCTGGCCACTTTTCTATCAGGCTGTCTTTTTTTTAAACTGATGTACAGAATTCTTCACAAGATAGCCAGGATATTACTGCTTTGTTCTCTATCTTTGCCCAGAGGTTTCAAACTTCAATGTGATCATATCTACCACTATTTTATATACCTTATTTAAAAAATTCTTCTGTTTTAAATATTCACCCATATTTTTTCCCTAAGTTCTATAATTCTGCCTTTCCATGTTTAGGTCTTTAAATAGGCTGAAGTTGGGGCGCCTGGGTGGCTCAGATGGCTAAGCGTCTGCCTTCGGCTCAGGTCATGATCCCAGGGTCCTGGGATCGAGCCCCACGTCGGGCTCCTGGCTCAGTGGGGAGCCTGCTTCTCCCTCTCCCTCTGCCTCTCTCCCTGCTCCTGCTCTCTCTCTGTATCTCTGTGTCTCAAATGAATAAATAAAATCTTTAAATAAATAAAAAATAAATAAATAAATAGGCTGAAGTTACTTCTGATTACAGTTTAGAGTAGGGATCCAATTTCCCCCGTCTCAGGAACCAGCTGTCCCAGCACCATTTGCTAGACAGTCTTTTTTTCCCCCCACTTACCTGCATCACCATCTCTGTCACACAGTATGACTTAAGCAAAAGGGGAGGGTTTTCATCTGGACTCTCTATTCTGTTCTACTGGTCTGTGCATCCTTACACTGGTACACATATCTCAAAGACTAAATTATTCTTAAAATTACATAAATAAGTACAAACAACAATATTAGCTTTTTCCTTTAAAAAATTAGACATTAGAGAGAAAAAAAAACTAAACTGAAGAGAGCAGTTACCTTTGTGGGGAGGTAAGGAAGAAGTGAATTAGAGTACAAAGGGGGCTTCACGTGTATTTGTAATATTTTATTTCTTAAACTGCAGGGAGGGGGAACAGAAAGGATGGTTTATAATGTTATTTTTTAAAAACAATAATCAAAATGATACAATGACTGATCTTAAAAACTTAACCAACACTCAGGGTCAGTAGAGATTCTATTTCTCTTTCTTTAGTACTTGAAAGTACACATTAACATTCAAAATAAAAACACACACATTGTAGGATTTTTAAAATGCTCTCCAAAGCAAAGATTAGATTTCACTAGTAAGATCTTAAGCTCCAACACAGCACCTATTACTGCTGAATGAGTAGTATGAACACAAACAAGAGAGGAATTCTATTGTATTAGAAGAGCTGTATGCTTGCCCAATTGCTATGATTGCACAAAATAATAATTTAAAAATTCCTTCTCTGTTACATAGAAAACCAGGCCCAAGGCAGCAGTGGAACAAGATGCAACCTTGTTCCAGATATAATTATCAGAGCTAAGAGGAGTGCTGATTCGGACTGGGGGAGAAACCACTCTTTAATTCAAATGGGAACTGGAGCAGGGACCCTGAATAAAACATCTCAGGTCACTCCAGGAGGGAAAGGACACCTGCAAAATGCACTACAGGAGCCCCTCAGTCTACACTCTGGTCATCTGACGGTAAAGCCTCCTTTGAAATGAGTATCCATCCAACAGAGATCAGTGGTTTGGGGTAAGAAGAGGGGCTGAAGGAGTCTGAAGAAAACTTTTAGGGTGACAGAACTATTCTCTATCTTGATTATGGTAATGGTTATACGCTGTATACACTTAAAAAGGGTTTCACTATTACAGAAATTATACTTTGTTAAAAAGGAAAAAAAAGAATATTTATCCCATCTGAGATCCTACCTGATGATAAATTAGAATAGTCCTTTAGACCTAAAGGAGACAATGCCAAAGATCTGGCATATGGAAATTCAGTTTATTATTTTAAGAACAGAGTAAACATGTATGCAGGAGTTCATGGAAAACAAAATAATAAAACTAGGGAACAGCACAGTGGGACAAAGATACTACCACGCAAAAAAGACACTGCTTCCAGATACTGTATCTGAGTCTGAGAAATAAATTTTCTGAGAGAAAAATTTGAAGGCATTGATATTTTACATAATTCAATGTGGATATTTAATAGGGGTATCATATATTCTTTACTACAACACAATATTAACAGAAGAGTCACTACAACAATAAAGAGAAATAAAACAAAGACACTACCCTTAAAAAAAAAAAAAAATCACCAATGACTCTCTCTTGCAACACTAAACAATTTTTCGAAAGCCCCAGAATTCTAGCGCCCTAGTTCTACTCTGCTCCAAGGCCAAAAGCCAAATCATAGAGAACAAAGCAGATCTCATTCTTCTGCCCTTTTTAAAAGTAAGCAAAACTTTCCCAAAAGTATATTTCTCCTCGTATTTTATTGATGAAAATTGTACCATATGTCTATTCCTAAACCAATCACTGGCAAGGGATACTATGGTTGGTTTAGATTAGAGATTCTCAACCCTGTTCACCTTTAAAAATCACACAGGGGCTTCTAAAAATTGCTGATACCTGAGCTCTATCCCTGAGATTCTTATTTAATAGACCCCAAGCACTTTTCAATTCCCTAGGTGCTTTTAATGCACAGTCAAGGTTGAAGACACTGAATTAGTCTACCGGGGGAAAGTACTGGAAAAGCAACCAATGGTGTCAACTCCTGAGTATCCACCTGGTTCTGAAAAATGCATCCACTTTCAAGGGGTGGAACACAAGCCTGTATATTTATATGGAACAACAACTCTGCCCACCAATGATTTAACCAACGGTAGGCTCCTAAATGAAACTACACAGATTCTCTCTCCCAAGAATCTAATCACCCAAATAATAAAATAGTATTATATATTCTTATGATGTAAGTATCTCTTTATGGTAGATAAGTAATACAGTTAAATTATATAAATTACTTACCTAATGTGCATCTAAGCTGAGGCTGAAGCCTAATGAAAATTTCATCTCTGACTTCATTCAGACAGGTCTCTATCTTTGCAAATATTTCTGAAGTAAGTTTTTTACAATCTCCATCTAAAAATGAAACACAGATTATCAATTTCTTATCAATCTCTATCTTTCCACAGAAAATTAAGACGTTACCAAGAATGAAAGTTCATCAGTCAATAAATTTAGCAGAGACAAAATGGAAAGACAAAATTTCCTTAATTCTTATTCCTCTCTGTGCGCCATATATCGCCCTAATATTCCCTCAGCCCAGTATCATTAGTTCCGACTGCATGAGTCAACATGTTTGAGTAAATCTCAAATAATTCTCATCCAAATAATCACAGGCCTAGCAAGAGCTCTATGCTTTCAGATATTCTGCCTATCTCTGAAACAGCTGAAGCTATGTCTTTACATGTGATTATTACTCATGCTAGAGACATCTACTCATTTATTTCTTTGTATAACTTTTATTACTTCACACGAATTTGCTTCATTAAAAACTTTGTAGGTTATTACACACCAATTGAATCACAGTTTTATTAACCATTCTCCTAGTGCTGGACAATTAAGTTGTTTCTTTTTTCACTATTATAAATACTATCGTGATAAAACATCTTTTGGGCACATACCTATCCATGTTTTTGTTCATTTCTTTAGGGTTAAAGTACTCAAAATAGAATTATTGTGTCAGAAAACCAGCCCCCATATGCATCTCACTCTAGTTATTAAGCTACAAAAGATTTCACAAAAAAAAAAAGATTTCACCAAAATCTCTTATATTCATATAACTTGATCATACTGTTGATATGTTTTACTAGGAAAATATCTGGATTCTCCTATAATATGAAGCATTAACCAGAATTCTTATTTGACCATGCCAAAAAAAAAGAGAAAACTTACAATTCAAAGTCAACTTAAATGCAATTATAACCATATTATAAAAACTATAATTATTCTGTAAAAAATTAATACGATTGAATATATAATATGGGTGAAATAGAGAGAATTAAGAGTATGCTTACCGAGTAATGTACAGAGCTGCTGAATCATTTCATTGTACACCCAAAACTAGTAATACTGTATGTTAATAATGGAAAAAAACCACAAAAAATAAAGTGGCTACGCTTTATAAAAAAATTAGTATGATTAAAATTAATTCAACATTCAAGTCAAAATTTTGACTATTGACTATTTGATTATTACAGAACAGTATATGTCTTGTTCATAATACTTATGTATTAATCAATTGTAATAATCAATTGAACTGTCACCTAACTCAGTATTGGGTTCCTATAATTATAGAGAACAGGAACACAGAGAAGGAAAGGCAAAAACAAAAATACTTATAAAAAACTGAATTTTAGAGGCGCCTGGGTGGCTCAGTCGTTATGCGTCTGCCTTCGGCTCAGGTCATGATCCCAGGGTCCTAGGATTGAGCCCCGCGTTGGGCTACCTGTTCAGCGGGAAGCCCACTTCTCCCTCTCCCACTCCCTCTGCTTGTGTTCCTGCTCTATCTCTTTCTCTGTCAAATAAATAAATAAAATCTTTAAAAAAAAAAAAACTGAATTTTAGGGGTGCCTGGGTGGCTCAGTCGTTACGTGTCTGCCTTCAGCTCAGGTCATGGTCCCAGGGTTGTGGGATCGAGCCCCGCATCAGGCTCCCTGCTCAGCAGGAAGCCTGCTTCTCCGTCTCCCACTCCCCCTGCTTGTGTTCCCTCTCTTGCTATGTGTCTCCCTGTGAAATAAATAAAATCTTTAAAAAAACAAAAACTAACACAAAACTGAATTTTAAAACTCGCAAAAAATTCCATCTCGAAGAAACTGAAGTTGAAACAGTATTTCTTATCTAACAAAATTTTAACTTTTAAAATGTTTACATTCAAAGGTGATCTGAGTGCTCTGGGATGCTTTCTTTTACATATGAAAATGGAATTACATGTTTTATGTAACCCTTTTGGAAAGCCATTCAGAAAGACTCTTTATATTCAAATTTTAATACCCCTGCTAGGATATAATCGGCAATGGATCGATTCAAAGGATATATGGATTATATATCATGGTGTTTATTCATAATTGCAAATAATGATAAGCAGCCTGAAGGTCAACAATGGGGAAAAATATATAAGATTTATATAAAAGATTGCATGACCAAAGACAAGTTGAATAAAGGTGAGGATTCTTATACTCCCAGACAGCAAGACCTAAATAACCCTGGTAATTAAAATAGTGTGGTACTGACACTGGGACAGATAAAGTAACCAAGAAAACAAAAACTGAGAGTTAAGGAACAGCTGCCCACATATATGGAAGGCTATTTAACAAAGGTGGCCTGGCAGATCAGTTGAGAAAAATGTGGAGCTAGGAGCTAGGAAAAACTGGTGAGGCAACAGGGGAAAAAGGGGATGACTATCACACACAAAAATTAACTTCAGCTGAATTAAAATTCAATATCAACAATAAAACTTTGACTTTTCAGTGAAAACATAGGTGAATGACTTTCTAATCTTGGAAAGATTCCTTTTAAATGTCAGAAGTATTACTAGCTACAAGAGGGAAGATTAACAAATTCTGTGCATCAAAAGATATCTTTAAAAAAGTAAATACACAAGATACAAACTGGGAGATTTAGCAACACATACCTGACATAAAAATAGCAACAAAGACATAAAGAAATTCAAACAAGTACATGGCAATAGAGCAAATAACGGTAAGACACAGACATTTCACAAAAGAGGAAACATATGATCAATTTTACATTTGAAGAGCTGTCCAACCTCTTTAAAATTTGAGAAAGGTAGAGAGGTGGGTGGAGGATGGGTTAAATAGGTGAGGGAACAAGGGAGTGCACTTGCGAGGAGTACTAGGTGATGTATGGAACTGCTGCATCACTATACTGTATACACCTGAAACTAATATAACTGTCTTAAGTGAATTAAAATAAAAACTTAAATAAAATAAAATTTGGGAAAGGCAAATCAAGACCATAAACCATTTTACACCATTCAAATAGCAAAATTCTCCAAGTGTGAAAATAACTAAGGGAGAATATATGGATCAGGGCTCTCTTACACATTGCTAATGGGAGTACTGACTGGTACAACCAGTTTGGAAAACAATTTGCCATTATCTTGTAAATTTGAACTTAGAGCCTATGATTTAAGATTTTATTTATTTGAGAGAGAGAGAGCCATGCGCACATAAGAGGGGGAAGAGCGAGAGAGAAAATCTCAAGCGGACTCTGCGTAGAGCATGGACCCCAACACAGAGCTTTGATCCCATGACCCTGAGACCATAACCTGAGCTGAAATCAAGTTGACTTTTCAGTGAAAATATAGGTGAATGACTTTCTGATCTTGGAAAAGATTAACCAACTGAGCCACCCAGGTGCCCCAGAGTCTATGATTTGATCCCATTCCTATGGTATACCCAAGAGAAACTCTATTTGAGCCCAAGAATAGTCACAGCAGCACTATTTGTAATGGCAAAAAACAACTCAATGACAGGTAAATGAATAAATATACTGATATATTTACACAATGGACATCTATAGCAATGAAAAATAATGAACCACCAATACAAGCAGCTTCACAGATACATCTTTATAAAAAGAAAAGACAACAGGGCACCTGGTGGCTCAGTCAGTTGAGCAGCTGTCTTCAGGGTCCTGGGATCAAGTCCCACAGGGAGCCTGCTTCTCCCTCTCCGTTTGCTGCTGCTCCTGCTTATACTCTCTCTCAAATAAACAAATTTAAAAAAAAAAAGAAAGAAAAAAGGTCCCAGAAGACTACTGTACAATATCCTTTTTATTATGTTCAAAAGAAACTAAAGTAGGCAATATATTGTTCAGCAATACATATGCAAAACAAACTATTTCAAAAAAGAAACGATATTAATTACTTTTGTGGGGGAGATGGAGCGTGGGATGGGAGGAACACAAGTAGATTAAGTTATTGGAAATATTTTAATTCTTTTGGGTTGGGAGGTGGGTTCATAGATATCCTATTTTATAAGAAAAAAATAATACATATCCCTCATTGTTAATAGATTTTTGGGAAATTGTGGACTAATGAGTGATTTGTAGCTGTATCTTTTCCATGTTATGAAACAAAACTGAACATTAACTTTTTTTTTTTAAGATTTTATTTATTTGTCAGAGAGAGAGAGAGAGAGGGCACAAGCAGGGGGAGTGGCAGTCAGAGAGAGAAGCAGGCTCCCTGCTGAGCAAGGAGCCCAATGCAGGGCTCGATCCCAGGACCCTGGGATCATGACCTGAGCTGATGGCAGATGCTTAACTGACTGAGCCACCCAGGCATCCCTGAACATTAACTTCTTTAAAAGTAAAAGAGAAATAAATTATTATTACCAACCTTTAATTCCATCCAACTGGTTGGTGTGCAGGAGCTTATTGGCTTGATTATACTTCATAAACAACTGCCAGAACACAGAGTCCTCATTAGAGCACAGGTCATTCACAGTGTTTTTTAACCCTTCCAAGTGCACCAATGCTGATAGGATACAATCTAACCAACAGAGAGCATTAGCATTTTTCCATTGGACACATAAAGACTGGCAAAGTGATGTACATTTGCTCTCCAATGGCATTTCCAGTTCAGATGTGCATCCTTCATTTTGAGGAGAAATCCTTCCAGTTCCAGAAACATCAACTGTAGTAGGATATTCTTCAGCAGCCATGTCAGTATCAGCCTCCAAAATCTCATTCTGTTCCAAGGAATCAGCTGTCCTAACTGGATTCTGTGGACCACTGTGTGGTAAATCAGGTAAGTGCGATGAGGTTTCATCATATGCTTCTCCATTATGTTTGCTGTTCAAAGCCTGTCCACCATCAGTAACAATATGATTTCTAGTCTTTTTAGCATTTGCTAAAAGAGGTGAATCTTTATAGTTGGTTTCCAAGAACTTTCTTTTCTGAGGCTTATTTGTAGTGTGACAATCTTCCAAATCAGGAGAAATTAAGTTATTAAGTGATTTAGAGCCCAAAGGATAGATGCACTAGAAAGAAAAAGAAAATGATAAAAACTACAAAAAATTCAAATAAGCTCAAGTTTTATAGTACAATTTCTATGTCATGAAAAATACGTATAAAATTTTAGCATCAATACAATTGTACCAATCTAAATTTAAAGGAACTAGGAATAAACAACTATTAAATAAAAACTTTGGCCCCCCAAAGCATAATTTTCCCAAGTTAATTTGAACAATCAAGGGTTTTAATCTGATCCACACTAGAGGAAACTAACAAGGAAAACATACATACTTTTGTTTTAATAAAAAACCTAATGTTTAGTGAATTAACAAATTTCAACAATTTAAAGAAACATGCTATGATGAGTGTTATTCTTTTTGGGACAGGTACATTGTGTAATATTAAAAACTGGAAGAATATTTTCATTTTTGGGGGGGAAGTATTTTCAAATAAAAAAACTACATTAGTAATTTCTGTGTTTCTTAATTTTAAAACAGTATTAATCTGAGAACACATCAGCGTTATCAATTTTACACCCTCATTGGATCTAAGAGTCAAATTGCCCGAATTTTAACAACTTCATCAAATCTTATTATGTATTAACATAATTTCAGCCAAATATCAAGTGTAGACAAATCACTAAAATAACCAATTTTCCCCAAGTCTGAAACCTAGGAAGATATTTTAAAAGACAAATTCAAGAAATCTAATAGACTATGTGTCCTCATTTAAAATGCCTTCTTCTACACAAGCATGGTAACTGCTACCTTGGTGGCCTCCAATGAACTAAAGAACTACCCCGCCTGCTATTCATGCCCTGGCAGTCAGGCCTCTGCTGCACCACTCTGGGCTAAGCCATGTGACCAGCTTTGATGGGATGTTCACAAGCATGATGCATGTGGAAGCCTGATAAGCATGGGCTCACTGAGCTAGTCCTTTTGGAGCCTACCTTCTGGAACACTCCTTCTTAAAGAAGTCCCATCCATTATACTGTGAGGAGCCCAATTAGCCTCACGGAGAGACCCTCATGGAAAAGAACTGAGATCCTGGCTGAGTGCCTGAGCTGAGTTCCCAGTTGGCAGCGAGCACCAACTGCCAGCTATGTGGACATTTTAGGTTTCCTAGCCAACAGCAGGTGAAGTGTAAGAACCACCCAGGTGACCCACAGAATCATGAGTAATGCTAAGTTAAGCCATTATATTTTTTTAGTCACTAGGTTGTGAGCAACAGATACTGAAATGCACTAAATCCTCTTTTAAGCGCAGTTTCTTCTATACAAATGAACACTATACTCATAATATCGTACTTATGAAATTCTTTAGTTTAATAGGATAAGTTCTGGATTCTTCTCACTGTTACCAACTAGTAATGCACTCACCATCAACTGACAACTTGACCCTCAACATTATACCTTGAGATTATTTCCTAAATCCTACCATATGTCAGAAAATAGAGAACACTTTAAAACAACAATTGTGGATTCATAGTCATAGACCGGTATGTATCCAAAAAAAATGAAAGCAAAAAAATTAAAGACCTCAAAGAGGTATCTGCACACCTGTATTCATTACAGCATTATTCACAAGAGCCTAGAGGTGAAAGCAACCCACATAACCATGAATGGACAGATAAAAAAAATGTGGTATATACATACAATGAAATATTATTCAGCCTTAAAAAGTAAGGAAATCTGTTCACAGACTACAACACGTATAAATATTGAGGACATTATGCTAAGTAAAATAAGTTAGTCACAAAAGGACAAATATGGTATGATTCCGCTTATATGAGGTACCCAGAGGAGACAAATTCATAGAGACCAAAAGTAGAATGGTGGTTTCCAAAGCACGGGTGGAGGGGGAAAGGGGAGCTGTTATTCAGTGGGTACAGAATTTGAGTTTTTCAAGATGAGAAAGTTCAAGAGATCTGTTGCATAATAATGTGAATATACCTAACAATCCTGAACCGTACACTTAAAAATGATTAAGATGGTAAATTTCACGTTTTTTTAATAATTAAAAAATTTTTAAAAAACAAAAAAATAAAAAAATCTTTATCGATCTCAAGCAGAGTCAAGATCATGGTGTCACATCCTACCAGCACCACTACTTAATTAAAAACAATAAACAAATAAAGGGCCCTGGAGCTGCAAAATTTAGTGGCCTAGATGATTTCCCCCTACATTATTTGCAAATGTCTCATCTGACTTTTCTATCTATAATTTGTGCTCCAGTCATAGGGTCAATTTAAAATACAATTTGTCCTTGCCCCATTTTTTCCCTTTTATAAACTGTTTTCAGATTTTTATCTCTTTAAATCTCGACTTTAATATCTACTCTGTATTTATAATGAACATATGCCATTTTTGTAACTAGAAGTTTTTTAACCTGTCTTCAAAAAAAGGAAAGCCATAAAACGATAATACATAGAGTATTAATTTTCCCATCTAGCCCAACCATGCAAGAGCATTTAAAATCTAAGGCTGAAAAAATCTAATGCTGCCTCTTTCACTGATTTTTTGAGCAGCTTAAATACATTCCTGTTTTCCTATAAAACAGGAAAAGGAAAACACTGCACATTACCTTATATTTGAAAAAGTATAAGGTATGCCAAAAACAAACTATAAAAACATTTACAAAAAAATAATTTACATTCATTTTACAAATGAAGAAAACCAAGAAAATGAGTGTTTTCTCTGACAACTAAAGACTTAAGAGCCTTATAAATTTCATGTTTTTTTTAAAAAACTAAATAAATGTTCCAATAAAAGACTAATGGAATACTCAAAAAAAAAAAAGATAAAACTCCCTACACTTTGAAAAAACTTGAGTTTCAATTTATTAATTTGGAAGCAGAGTTTGAATCTTACTTCTTTTTTGAAATCAAGAAACTTCTGATTAAGAGGGGTTTCCCATGTGGTTCTTTGCAATTCGGCAAGTGAAAGCAGAATGTTCAGTGGACTTCAAATTTTATAATAAAAAAAATTAACAAATTAACAAATTGATTCAAAGGTCTTATAGACCAGGGATCAGCAAACTTTACCTGAAAAAAGGCCAGATAAATATTTTAGGCTTTGTGAGCTAGTCAAGGTCTCTGTTATAACTAAAGTCGCCATTATAATACAAAAGCAGCCATAGACAATGAAAAAATGATTGAGTATGGCTACATTCCAATAAAATTTTTCTTATGGACACTGAAATTTGAAATTCATGTAATTTTCATGTATTACAAAATAGTATTCTTTTCATTTTTGCCTAATCATTTAAAAATGTAACTATTGTTCTTAGCCAGTGGGTGTCATATAAAGAGTTTGCTAAACCAATCTACTTCATAAAATACACTGGGCCCTTACTGAATAGAACACTTCCTAAAAATTAGATCAATAATTACTTTAAAGTTCTTTTTTCACATCTGCAAAGTATATGCTTAAAATTCTTGGTTGTATTTTTCCTCATCACTTAAAAAAAATGCTTCAAAACTAAAAATGCAAATAATACCTCTAACTTTAATAGCTAAAACCTAATGTCCTGAGGACAGGGACTTCTTTATTATAGCAGTCCATGGTTAAAGAACTCTAATGAAATACATTGTCTGGAAGAGGGGAAAAAAGTAGTTTTTTTCTAGAAAGATTTCTCTTTCCCATATTCACCACTCTACAACTTTGTTCTGAGGTAGTTAATGAGTAAACTCTCTATATAGCCTGCTGTTAGGATAAGCTGCCAAACCTCCTAACATCAAGCCTTCTCACTGTTCAATAGAGCCCACTGTCTGCTTCAGGGATAGCTCTCAAGCAATTCTGTGACACTTTCTCCTATTTTTCCCTCTCCACTGGATTTAACCAGCATACAAACATGCTGTTATTTTTCCCAACTTAAAATTTTCCTCCTCCAGGTACCACCTCACATCTGTTATTTCTCAGTTCTTCCTTTCCAATTTTCTATCACTCACTCCAACCAAGCTTTCCTTTACCACTAATACTTTACCCAAAATATTCTCATCCAGGTTCTCAGTGATGCTCACAACACTCTAGCCAATGATGAGTTGACTCTTCATTCTCCTTCAGTTGAAATTCAGTAATTTCTTCCTTAAGTATTTTTTCATTTGACTTCCAGAACAGAACACTCTCCCCTTTCTGGGTTTACTCCTACCTCACTGTCCACTTCTTCTCTCACTCCTTTCCCGGTTCCACTTCATCTCCCCAATCTCTTAACGCGGGAGTATAAGTGTCCTTGGATTGCCACACTTCTAGGTAAACTCATCCACTCTCATGGTTCCATTATCTACATGCTGTTGACTCCCAATGTATCTCTCTAACCTCTCTCCACCTAATACCAGACACACAGATCCAACCACTTATTCCAAATACCCCCAATTATTAGATAGCTGTGTCAAGCCTGACTGGTCCTGGCCTGATCTTCCCCCAAAATCTTCCTCTGCCCAAAGACTTTCTCATCTTAGTTAACCGGCAACTCCACTCTTCCAATTATGTAAGCCAAAAATCTGGGAATCATCCTCGATTCCTCTCTCTCCTACTGTGTATCCCAATCTTTCAGCAAATCCTTTTTGGCTCTACTTTCAAAATATATAGATAATCCAATCATGTCTCATCACCTGAGCCACTATTTGCTCTCCATGGAATACTCTGTCTTTCAACTAGTCTCCCCGCTGCAGGTCTTGCCCATTACATATACTTGCAACACAGGAGCCACAGTGATCCTTTTAACATGTAAATCAATTATGTCACTCCCTGCTATGGCTCTTCATTTCAGTCACAGTAAAAGCCAAAGACTTTACAATGGCCTCTAAGACCCTACTTGGTCCAGTCCCCTCCCCATTATTTTTCTAACCCATCTTCTATTACTCTGCTTTACTTACTCAGATCCAGCTCTTCTAGTTTCCTTGCAGTAGAACAAATTTGCACAGGCAACCTCTATTTTCTCAGGGCCTTGTACCTGCTACTCTCCCTGCCTGGAATGCTTGTCCATCTGATAGCCACATGGCTTGTTCTTCATCTCTTTCAGGTTTTTGCTCAAATGTCACTTTCTCAATGAAGAATTCCCTTCACCGCTCTGGGTCCCTGGGCTTTATTTTTCCCCACAGCACCTTTCATTACCTCACACACACAAAATATAACTTATTGATATTTTTCCCCCATCTAGAACATACCCACCTTTAAAAAAAAAAAAAAAAAGGCTGTATTTGTTTATTTGGCAGAGAGAGAAAGCGCACGCACAAGCAGGGGGAATGGCAGGCAGAGGGAAAGGGAGAAGCAGGCTCCCTGCTAAGCAGAGAGCCAGAGCTGGGGCTCCATCCCAGGACCCTGGGATCATGACCTAAGCCGAAGGCAGGATGCTTAACCAACTGAGCCACCCGGGCACCCCCATAACCACCTTCTTGAGGGTTAGATATTTTTTGCTTTATTCCTTGTATCTTAGCCTTTGGAACACTGCCAACGTGGTGACACTCAAAAAAAAAAATTATTGAATAAATGCAAAAAGAAATTTATTTCTATTTGTAGGAATGCCTGAGATTTTCTTCAAGTTACACTCAGCCAAAGAAAGTATCTATCACCAACAGTGTGATTTAGTTTAGTATTTTGCGAACTTGGCTGATCACCAGACTCATCCTTAAGAGTTAAAAAATTATATAATTCTGGGTCAATTCTACTGAAATGGCATCCGGGGGTGATACTCAGAAATTTTTTAAAAGTATTCCAGGCGATTCTGATGAACTGCTAGTTTACTTGGAATAAAACATATCTGAAATTAGAAGACTATATTCCAATTACAGTTCTGCAACTTTAAGAAGATCTTATGTTCCTAAACCCTCTCTGATTTCTTATTCATAATGGAAATAACTACCTTGCAAAGTTTTGAGAACTAAACATGTATGTAAGTTTCATAAATTGTCAAGTACAACAAAACCACTGGGGACACCTGGATGGCTCAGTTGGTTAAGTGACTTCAGGTCAAGTCATGATCTTGGGATCCTGAGATCTGAGTCCTGAGTAGGGTTCCCTAATCAGCAGGAAGTCTAGTTCGCCCTCTCACCCCACTCTCTTGCGTGCGTGTTCTCTCTTGCTCTCTCTCAGATAAGTAACTAAAAATCTTAAAAAAAAAAAAAGTTCTACCACTGGATACACTGGATATTTAGATCCTTAAGTATATAATATTTAGAGATTAATAACTTTTCTAATAAGTTCCAAAGTTTATAAATCAAAGAGATGAAAGGATAACTACTATATTCCAACAACTAACAAAGACCCCCACAAGGTTAAAAAAAAATCCATCTTGAAATGTATTTTCTCCCCTCACAAGTCTAATGATAATAAAAACAAGTATCTTCATGCAATAACTTGGGAAAAATAACAGAAAATATTTAAAACTGTATACTAGGCAGATCTAGAAACTCTGATATGTATTAAAAATGTACAGTCTAAAAAATACAAAACGAGTACAAATTTAAACACTGAAGAAAAAAGAAAAAAGCTAAAACCTTAATACTATCTAAGATTAATACTTTACCTGCAGATCCTCACACAAAAAGATAGATTCTTGAAAACTAATTCGGTAAGTCTTTAAGGCTTTTAACTTTCCCTTCTCTCTACAAGCAGGGCAATACCCATCTGACGGGACTTTAGCTGAATCATAATTCTAAAAAAGAAATAAAGTAAATTAAAATGTAGACATTCCTAGACTGTATCAAATTACAAAAAGTTAAATGGAAAAATAACCCAGAAAAAAAATACACTTTTCACCTGGAAGTGTCCTGGCTAGATATTTTAAACATGGCAAATAAAAGAAATGAATATACATTTTAAATATAGCTATTATTCCAAAAAGAATGTATTACAGTTTTAAATACTAAGTTTTAAGTGTTAAAAATAACATCAGTTTTATTTGCAAGAAAAAAAGTAATGTCAACTGCCAGGGAAAACGTATGTTCCATATTTTCTGAGAATAATAAACCACAAGGTCTATGTTTTATTTCTACTTTCACATATCAATAAAACACAGAGAGGTAAATACATTAAAATAATCTTTCGCCATTGCTGTAAGATTTCCGTGGAAGATATAAATTTTTAGAAGTTAACTGGTAAAATTAAAACCGAATTTAAGTCTCATAAAAAGGAGGAAAAAAATCAACTTTGCACTGAGGCAAAAAATAAGTTCACTAACTTTTCCCAAATACCCCACCATGTGGAGTGAAGATATCCCTATATCAGTCCCTGGTCCAATCACTGGCAAACCATTTCCAATCTTCGGGGAATCCATCATTCCGAGTCATTGGCTAATTTATGTCACTTGAAACATGTCAATATCACTAAGGATTTTTCAATGAACCCTGGAAAAAAAAAAGTCAATAGACAATTAAATAAAAATCCTGTTTACTTTGAAAAAGAGCTATGCTATCTTATAAGATGTATATACATTAAGTATATTTTGAAACTACAAGTCCCAAGATAAACATATTCTAAAATTGTAATCTTGAAGCAAAAGCAAATTACCTCTATTTACTAGTAAACCTAGCAAATTTGCTGGAAGAGGGCAGATTGGCAACAGGACCAAGTTTCACTCATTTGTAAGCAAATTTATTAAAACTTATGATAGAGATAAACTATTATTTAAATAACAAATTATACTGACCAGAGTTTAAAAACCCAAGTTTTTAGGGTCTATGCATAATCTGAAACAAGTATGTCAACATTATACTAAGAATGTATTTTAAAGACCCCAGATCTATTGTGCCATTGCTCAACAGGAACAAAAGAACCCCATACATTTCTACTGCTTTTAACCACCAAGGTCATCAAGAGAATAATGCTATTTTTTTTAATTTCCAACAATATGCTATTTTGTAGTAAATGAACTGTACCAAACAAAAATATAAACACTGTAATAGTACAAATTACACATGTAACAAGTTTGTTTTGAGTGTAATCCCATGGAACAGAATCACATTCAGTAAAGTCAAAATTATAAGACTGGAGCTCAGTATAAGGAAAAATTAATTACTAAGAGTAGTTTAGGTATGGATTTAAAATATAGGGAAACCAGATACAAAAGACCTTAAAGCAGAGTAAATCACCACTTATGGGGTGTTGTAAAATAATTTCAAGCAAAAATCTTGCCCAAATCTAAGAATTTCTATAACAACCACTTCCTGGGAAACTGGCTTACAGCTTCACTTTAAAAACCAGTTACGCCCTTCTGTTCCAGATATAAATTTTACACATCTTTTAAGCCAAGGAATAATTTCAAAAATAAAAATGCTTCTAAGAAAAGTATAAGTAATCTCAAATTCCTGAAGAAATATTGCTAAGGCAGGATCTCTGAACTACAGCATTATGGACATTTTGGACCAGACAATTCTTTGCTGTGAGGGCTGTCTTGCACATTGTAGGATGTTTAGCAGCATCACTGACTTCTACCTACTAGATAGTGAGTGCCACTGGCACTCCTCAGTTGTGAGAACCAAAAAAGTCTTCAGACATTGCCAAATGACCCCTGGGAAGCAAATCTGCCCCACTGAGAACCACTGTCAAAAAGATAAAAATAAGTTTGGTGCTAACTTTTACTTCTTCAGCTCCTCACAGACAACACCAATTCATTATTTTTGGCTGGCTCTATTTATAATATACTTACAAAAGAGAACTATACAGGAAAGAGTCAAATTGCTTATAGTTCCAGAGTGGCTAAAAGCATGAGCTTTACAACTGCACATCTGGGTTCAGAAATTTTTAACACCGGTTTGCACTAAGAATTAAATACAATACATGTAAAATGCTTAGCACCTGAACGGACAGTAAATTTTAACTACAATTCATTCGGTACTAATTTTATATTTCACTCTACATAGAAAATATGCTGCACATCTTGCATTATATTCAGCAGTATTCTCAAAAGAAAAACTGGTACCCTATATACCTTGAATAAGATGTTTTTGATGAAAATTTCCATCTGCCTGAGGGATCTAGAAAACTTTTTTGGCCTGTTTTCTCTCTCTCTATTATAAAAGTAAAATATAAGAAGCCTTCAAATCTGCCCTGATCCTAATCCCAGGAGCCAACATTTCAATGGGGAAAGCAGATAAGGCTGGTGGTGGAAATTCTAAATATGCAAAAACCCGCAAAAGAAAATTCATTTAAAAAAAATACCAGAGGTGAGCTATCCAGGTCTTCCAAAATTAATTAACTTTGTCTTCTATACAAAACCCTGGGGTGATTCTCACAAGTTAATGTGCCATCAATGATCATCTTTACTGTTCTCCCTACCAACATAACCTGCTCCTCTTTCTTGTATCTCACCTATATTTTGGTATCTTCATCTTTCCAAACACATTAAAAATTTGAGTGATCCTTAAAACTTTCACTTCCCACTTCTTCATGCAGTAAAAGTCACCAAATTCTGTGGACAGTTCTTTGGAAGCCTCAAATCCCCACCTCTCCAACCCATCCCCGCTCTGTAACACTGCCAAAGTGACGCTTGTATAAAACAAGTCTGAGTCTGTCACGGATCAGCTTAAAATCATCTATTTACTCCTTACCTGAAGGTAGTACTATGACCTAAAGCTAACTGCACTTGAGACCAACCCAGTTTTCCAATCTTACCCTCCTCTACTCCACTTCACCCTCAGCACCTTTCTTCTGACGCCCTCTTTTCAGGACTTCTGTGAGTCACTGATACTCCCGGTCCCCGAATGTGAATCCTACCCCATATGAACTGTTACAGCACAATGAATGTGTAAAGGTTGCCCTGGGAATGACGAAAGATATGCAGTTAAGCTTGTTTCACAGTCCCGTGTGCACAGGGGGGAAACCCAGAGAACGAGCTGCTCCGAGAGGAGCCTTAAACTTGAGTTTGCCCTCCAAGACCAAGCGGGCTCAGCACATAAATTGTCAAAGATAAGGCCACAGCGGACTTAAAGCCGAGGAATGGGGTCGGCTTTGGGCGTCCGGCCCTTCCTGGTACCAAACACAGCCCTCCAGAATCAGAGACGCACAGGACCAAGACATCTCAGTTTCTAAAACCAACCTTGGAAACCCGAGGAGGAGCAGGGTTCCGTTAACCCTCCCCATCTCCACGCTCTTTGGAAGAGCGAAAAACAACTCTGGTTTCTCTTCAGCATTTACCTCTCTGAGCCAAAACGAATCAGTAACTCTATTTCTATACCTCAATCACCAACCCTCCCACCC
Organism: Callorhinus ursinus; assembly: GCF_003265705.2. Lineage (NCBI taxonomy): Eukaryota > Metazoa > Chordata > Mammalia > Carnivora > Otariidae > Callorhinus > Callorhinus ursinus. Next base: position 66,450,965 of record NW_027397069.1, read on the forward strand.
GAGTCCAGTCCCAGCCCCTTTCCTCTCCCAGCGTAGCCCACCTTTCTGCGCGCCGACTACCCCACAGGCAGTCTCTTTTCCCCAGCTCTGTCCGTCTTCCCGATTACGGGAGCCGGTGGAAACTATTTCCTCTCCTCCCGTACCTGCCGCCTGCACTCCCCTTCTTCGCACCGGGTCGCTCCGAACTCCTGTTCCAGGCTGGGTCCACACTACACCACGCAACGTTCAACCCACGTTCCCCTCGGCCTGCTCCTCCCCCAACAGCCTCTCCGCTAGAAAAGCAGCTTCCGGTTTGAGTCCGCGGCAAAAGAGTTCCCCTTCCTGTTCGGCGCGGGGCCTGAAGGGACGTCAGCGTGGCGGGGAAGGCGAGAACGGGAGCACTTCCGGACGGCCTCTGCAGAGGCGTGGCTGTCCGCCCGGCTGTCGCAGCCGCAGTTTCAGCTGCGGCGACGGCTAGGGGCGGGGCCGGTGGCTGCCGAGCCCGGCATCTGTGAGTGGCTGGGTTTGGGGAGGCGACGTTTCTGGAAGCTGCTGGAAAGCGCTCGAGTGGCGGAGGTGACGCCGGCGGCTAGGGGGTGGGGCGTGATTAAAACTAGTGCGCGTCCGGCAGCGGAGGGATTACGCTAAGGAAAGAGACTGGTGCGCACCTCGTTGCGCCCTGGCCCGCGCGAGCCCGGGTCGGAAGTCGACGCGGCGGAGAGTGACCTGGGTGGGTGGGTGGTTGGGCGAGGGAAGGGCTCCCTAGCCTGCAGAGGCGGGGGGTGCAATGGAAGCTCTCGGGCGGCGCGTCCTTGCAGCGCTGCGGCCTCCACGACGATTGTGGGTCGCGCAAGGCCCCCGTAGTCCGCTCTCCTAAAGCCTCGGTGAGAGCCGAGCAGCCACAGAGTGTGTGTTCACAAAGGGTCACCACACACGGAGCTGCCCCTCCCTGTCTCCCTAAACCCCATCTGCGAGGCCAGGGGCTTTTCTGCCAGGATTCTGGGGTGTTTCTCCTCCTTTCCTTCCTCCCAGATCTTCTAACGGTAAGGGGAGTAGCCAAAACACAGGGACTTTGCTATCCACGACCCATTTTTACTAGTCAGCAGCCGATCTGTCCCTGCTGCGCTCATTTCAGCTGCCCCGCCTTGTTTTAAGAGAAAGGGGGAGTTCTCATGTAGTTGATAAGTTTGAGGCTCTGCTTTCGTAGGAAGGTCATGTGGTTTAAGGGACATCGTGACCGCGTGTGCTATTTCTGAATTGCATTCTGAATCTTGGGGCAGCATATTCTAGAAGTCCTTTTGGTCGCTTGGTTCTATGTCCTAAAGTAATATGTAGTTTCTGACCATTTCCTTTTACAGAGTAACCACCGTTGGCATTTTGGACTGTGGGGTATTTTTAGTGGTCTCAAACTAAATAACTATATTCTGGAATAACGCTGGTAATTTTGATAGGGCGGTATAGAGGAAACAAGTCCCATATACCAAGAAATTCCTCAGTAAAAAGGATTTTAATTTTCTGTACTTAGGAATGCATATGGCCAAGAAATCCAATAAGGAGTTTGTTTTGTTTTTCTCCAGACAGAAAACCAGGCTGGTTAGTTTTTGTTTACCTTTTTTGTTGTACTCGATTATTAATATACTGGTATATTTGTTGTAAGATCCAACTAGTTTTCTCTTTATAAGTGAATTATGAAAATAGGAGAACCTAGTATTTCCACCTTGAAATCATAGCCAAACTCAGAGTTTTTCTTGTTCACCATTGCTATTTCAATTTTTAGGATGGAATACCCTTTTTTTTTTGGTAATAAATACTTGCTGAATTGTTAACTTCGTAAGTTGAACAAAATAAAAATTGTAGTTAAAATTTTAAGATTGAAAAATCAACATCGCCAAACTGAACTATATCAATGAAACGTTGATTATAAAGTTGATTTTATAGTCTTTTAGTGCGAATTTGATTTTTTGCCAGGAAAAAATATGTAATAGTAACAGAAACAAAATGGATGTGGGGCTTGGGTTGTGGAAAGAAAAGAGGATTTTAGTGTATACTGTGTTTTGACTCCAGAGCTTTTCTCTCTTGGAAAACGTAGAAAAAGTTCTGGAAGACTTTGTAAGATAAAAAGAATGATGGTAATATAGGAGAGTCAATTAGAAGAGGTTGACTAGAAAGTCTCTTTTCATTTATATTAAAGTAGCGGTCCCAGGTTGAAAAAAATTGAATACATAAATGCTTTTCTTTACCAATATATTTGAAATGCCTTTTTCTATGTACACTGCTCCCAGAAAGTGCAGTTACCTTACAGGAGAATTAAAGCAGTCTTGCTGTCAGCAGTGTGGGTCAGAGGTTTTATTTACCTGTTTCTAATTAAAAACTAACACAATCTAATCAAAGGGAGCTTTTATTAAATTAATGAACAGCTATGATAAGAATATAAGGTACAATTAGGATTTTCTTTCTATCATTTTTTAATTTTTTCTATTCATAGTGTCGGGGGTTTTGTCCTGTCTGCTAGGTTGGATTTCTTAATCATAAGCCAAGTCTTTAGCCCAAACCTGGATATAAAAGCTGCCTGCTGTGATAGGTTGTTCTGATCTCATCAAAAAGATGAGAGCTAAAGTGACTAACCATATTTTTTAACAGCACCTTTGTGAGTACCGTCTGTATAACCTTATTTATTTTCCAACAATCAGGCTTTGCAAACCAAAAAGTTAAACTTGGAGACAAAATTTATTTGGTAATATGACCTGAGCAAATGAGATATTATATATAATTTTTATCCCATATGTTTTGCTGAAGAAATATTTATGTTTGATTATGGGGTGCTGCCCTTGGCCACTGGTATGGGAGGTGTTACATAATGGTTTTTGTACCTTGTAACATTTTTAAATATCAAGAAATTATTATAATTATTTCTTTTTTTATAAGATTTATTTATTTGTTAGAGAGCGAGAGCTCACAAGCAGGGGAAGTGTCAGGCAGATGGAAAAGCAGGCTCCCCACTGAGCAAGGAGCCTGATACAGGGACTCCATCCCAGGGTCCTGGGATCATGACCTGAGTGGAAGGCAGAGGCTTAACCGGCTGAGCCACCCACGCGTCCCAAGAAATTATTATTTTTAAACCACATCCAGACTCTGGGTTTTGGTTAAGGAATGTGAACTTATATTAATATTTTTGGCAATACACTCGAGCTAGGCATTTGCATATTTAGAAAATTAATATAAGACACTTTAGTTCTTGCCCTCAGTGAATTCAATTGAGATAGGACAGAAAAAAGTACATTTATCATATTGCAATATGTGCAGTCACATATTTGTAAGTATAGCCACATCAAGGCCACGCAAGAAATTAGTAGCCTCAGGATTTGAGGTTATTTCATACTTTAGACTCTAAGCTTTAGATGGAACACGACAGCCTAAACTTGTTTGTGTTTTGCCCACACAAAATGAGAAAACAATATGATAAAGAAGAGTCATAGAGTAGATATTGGAATATGCGATTTCTAATCCTCTTTTGTTGTTTGACCTTACATAAGTCACATAGTTTTCAAGACCTTGGTTTATAGATCTATAAAGTGAGAAGTTTGGAATAGTCGCCGTTCTGATATTCTACCTGCAGATATTTATCCTCAGAACTATGCCTACTTTTTGTAAATGTTTTCCATTAAGAACCTGATCATATCCCATCTCAAACTACTTTATTGCCAATCTAAATTCTGTTTTCTTTTGGATTAGGTAATACATTCACATGGTTCAAAATTCAAAGGGTAAAAAAGAATATGCAGTGAAAAGTTTTCATTCTACTCCTGCCCCTTAGCCACCCATTTCCTTGCCTAGGAAGCAACTGATGCTAACAGTTTCCTTGTATATTTTTCCAAAAAACTTTTACATGTATATAAGCAAATAAATACTACACGTATTTTATTTTTTGCCTTTTTTTACACAGTTGATACTATGTACAGTTTATGTACCTTATTTTTTCATTTATCTTAGAAGTTCTTTGTCATATAAGGCTCCTTTTTCATTTTTATGGCAGCATAATATTCCATTGTATGATGTGTCACTTCATTAATCCTCTCCTTCTGGACATTTAGATTTTTTCCTGGTCTTTATTAAAAGCATTATATAATGAATAACTTTGTACATTCCTCATCTTCCATATATGTGAATGTCTTTGCCCTAAACCGTGGCACAGCTCTATTGGGATGGTGACATAGTTGATAAAACTATGTCCTTTATGTTTTTATGTTATTTAGTTACCAATAAGAAAAAATTGATGGCTCACGGTCTCAACAGTGTATTCCCAGGGTTCCATCAACTTTGACTTGTGTGCTCTCTGTGCCAGAATAGTACAGTGGTATAGTGGAGTCAATACCCTACAAGATAAACCACATCATCTGAATGGCTGTTTCTTTATTTGAGCCCTAGATGAAGCAAGTGGATTATATGTAGAGACCTTGTCCTAAACGAACAAATTGTGTGTGTGTGTGTGTGTGTGTGTGTGTGTGTGTATATATTTGTAAGCATATCTAAATAAGTATGTAAATCTTTAAACTCTAAAATCCTGCAGCAGAGCAAGATTTTCAATGAGGCTCATAAAAATGGAGAGACTAATTGATGTAACAACATATTTATGTTTTTCAGCGCATGCTTACTCCTGGACTTACACGCATTGAGTACTATTTAAATTGATATTTTTCTGTTAAACTTCTTTGCCAAGCACATACAGTTGACTTTATATAAGATACAACTTTTAGGTATTCCCACTTTACCAATAAGAAGACTAAACATAAAAGTAAACAATTGACCCGAATTTGCGTAACAAAGTGGCAGACCTGGAACTAGAACCTATATCCTCTTAATTTCTAATGCAGGGCTTTTTCCAGTGTAGCACGTGCTCACATAATTTCACATGTAGCTGTAGCAGTAGATCTGAGAATGCCCAGTGGTAAGGGAACTGCTTTTGGTCCCCCTTCTCTGCCTAGGCTCTAGAGGAACCTAGAGTTCAGAAAGCAGCAGGGCGTTTTTCTGAAGACAAAAGAACATTCTATAAGTAATTATTGAAGTAATTACACAACATGTTGATTAGCAATCAGGAGGACGCCACATCAAAAAGTTAAAGCTGATCTAGAGAAACACTCTTCTTTCCTAATTGGGACACAGTTGTCATTTGGAGATGAATTTAACAGTCATAAGGACTGGAGGGAAATTAGGATTATTTGGAAACAATCTGACATTTCCCAGAGTTCATGCCATTTTTAAATTTAGCCAGGAAAATCTGAGCCATCAGAAAAGGAGAAGTGATAGAAACAACTGCAAAAGAATTGATAAACAGAAGAATGGAGAATGTGCTATAGTAACTGTATTCTCCTGAAGCTGGCATTGTGTCATATGACCACCACCCCTGTTCTGGGCCTTAATTCTGGGGCTGTTCCCCTTTTCCTTGCATATTTGACTCTTACCCTTCAAGTGTCAACCTCAGTTTCTCTTGTCAAGCTGTCCACCCTATCTGAGCGGCCCTCTACCTGCCACCATTACTCTTAATTCTTTATTATCACCTCCTGTTTGTTTTCTTCATTGTGTGTGTGTGTGTGTGTGTGTGTGTGTGTGTGTGTGTGTGTATTGTCTCTACTAAGTTGTGAGCTCTGTGAGGGCAAGGACTACATCTGTTTTGTTCCCTGTTATGTAGACATTCCCTTAATACATAATACATATTTGTTGATCAATGAACGATCTTCATGGTTACCAATTCATATGGCTGACAAAACCTACTTTTAAAATGGGATGTTTTCAACGGTGTATTTCCCCATGTTTTTATATTCAGCGGTTTTTTGGGGAGATGTATATGTAATTTATACGCTCATCTTACTGAGAAAAATATTGTCAACAAGCTTTTATTGAATATGCAGAGCACTATGCTAAATGCTGGGTGAATACAAAGGTGAATAATGCATAATCCTTATTTCTAAAGAAAAGAAAAGTAGAAACATTTGCAAACAAATAGTTTTTATACAAAGGAAAAGTGAAATAAATACTAAATAGAGATATGCAAGAAATAGCAACAATGAAGAAAAATGGTTAATTTTAATTACAGGAAGAGCCTCACAGAGTTGAATTTTGACTTTGGTCTTAAAGATAGAAAAATAGTTGAAGTGAACAGGGATAAGTAAATGTTTAGCTTCACTTTTTAGAAAGTCTTTAAAATAGTAATATTTATCATAAAGAACTCTTATAAAACGTTGTCATAAGGCAATCTTTAAAAATTTCAGTAATAAAATTACTCTGGCCTTAAACATTATACTTTTAAATTGAGACTAACTTTAAAATTAATTTGACTATTTTGACTAGGTTGGTGTTTTCCAACTAGTTGCTAAGTCATCGGTTCAATCTAATAATTAGATTATGATTGCTGATTGCAGTTAGCAGTTATTAAACTAATCAATTAAGGGGCACCTGGGTGGCTCAGTCCTTAAGCATCTGCCTTCGGTTCAGGTCATGGGATCGAGCCCTGCATTGAGCTCCCTGCTAGGCGGGAAGCCTGCTTCTCCCTCTCCCACTCCACCTGCTTGTGTTCCCTCTCTCGCTGTGTAGCTCTCTGTCAAATAAATAAAATCTTAAAAAAAAAAAAACTTGATTTTTTTTTTCTTTTTTAAGTGATTTTTAAGCCATTGTGCTCTTCAATGTATGGTTCTTTGACCACACCACGAGTTAAAATGTAGACTATTTTTTGATGGTGTAATTTGATTTCTTTTTTAAGTTTCCTGTTGCTTTCCTATTCTTTTGAGTTTTCCTAAGCAATAGACTCTCTCCCCTTTTCCCTAAGAAAAAAAAAAGAAAGCAACAGTCTATAGATTCACAGACCTGATTTCAGTTTGTCCACTTATTTACAGTTCTGCTACTTTCCAATTGTTTCTTCCAACAAAATACTTTACTTCCCTCAGGCTCAATTTCATCCATATGATGAAAATATCCACTAATCCCACTGTGTCATTTAACTAGTTTTGTGACCTGAGGAAAATTAATCTGTCTGAGCCTCAGTTTTCCCATGTATGAAATGAAGTTATCTTAAATGAGGTCATACGTAGAACCGTGCCCGGCAGTTAATAAGCCTTCAACAATGTTGGTTTCCTTCCATTATCTTCCATCTCATCCAAATCCTGCATGTCTTTTAAAAATTTGCTTGAAGTTTTGTTTGCTATAATCTTTCCTTTCATAGTTCATAGCAGTCTCTTTTTTTTTTTCCAGAGTCATTGCACTCACTGTGTATACCTTGGTTCTTAAATTGGTATGGATCAGCATTATATTGAGAACTTATTAAAAATGCAATTACTTGGGTCCTATTCCTGATTCTTTGGGTTTGGCATGGGGTCTGGGGATCTGTTTTTTGCCTTTCTCCTTCAGATTTTCTGATGCTTACTAGTGATCATAATTTCTCACTTATTAATTATATGCTTCTTATAGTTTATATGTGCTAGGTAATTATTATATTACTATTTAACCTTTAGGTTGTCTTAGTTTACACACCAAATATACTGTACAGCTCACATGGGCAGGAAATACCCATAATAGTGCTATGTACTTAGTTTAGAGGGTGATAGTAATGCCCCACCTTTTTTCCCTTGCTGAAGTATAGATCCAGTTAAGAAATCAGAGGCAGAAATCACATAGATGAAGATTCATATACAAGTTTAATTACAGAAAAAGTTGTTTGGGAAATGTGGCTGAGGTTTGCAGCAACAATGAACTTCCTAGTATTGCACTCCATGATTCGGCTGATTTAAACCTCAAGTTTCTCTGTCTATAAGAATGGAGCTTGTCCCACTATATTTACTGTGTGATAGAGAACAGCCCAGAACAAATGGCTGTCTTCAGTTAGACAAATCCCAAATGGAAAGAGAAGGAAATGGCTGAGCCTCAGAATTTTTTCTTTCAAACTTATCAGACCAGTTATTCCCGCTTACACTAGGGAGGAGTTAGCAAGAAGGTAGTGTGATAGGCCCTAAGGAGTTAAAAAAAAAAAAAAAACACGCCACTTTAAGTAAGCATCAGTGGTTTGATTAAAATTCTAATGCCAAAGCACTAAAGAAGTCCAAGTTAGTGAAATGGTTTAAAATCATTCACCATCTTGGGTCTCCTGGCCGGCTCAGTCGGTAGAGCATGCGATTCTTAATCTTGGGGTTATGAGTTCAAACCCCACATTGAGTGTTGAGATTACTTAAAAATAAAATCTTTGGGGAAAAAATCATTAACCATTTTACTTTAGTCATTTATTTCACCATGTGAGGTGAACTGTTTTATTTCATTATGAACTCATAAGTGAACTCATTTTATCATAATTTATGGTTCATAATATGCTAAATGCAGGTTTTGTAAGATAGCAATGTAAGTTGAGGAATGTGAAATATATATTGAATTAAAATTCATTTGTACAAAATCATTTCTATAAAAACATTCTGTTTTTAAGGTTTCCCAACATTATGGAAAAGATAATTTGAAGATTGTGGCAGAAGATGTTTTAAGATAAATTGACAATGCCTAAATGTTTTTTAGAATTCTAGTCATAAACATTGTTGGGTCAGTTTGCATTTTAAGTTCCTTAAAGACCATCCATTACATTGTTTGAAGAATTTATACATGAATGACCAGTTATAGAATCCCAAGTACAAGTATAATCAAATCTTTCATCTGTATTTAAGCTGTTTACTACATAGAAGCGTGTATAGAGCATACTAGCACTAGACCCAGTGCACTCATTTGGCTCTTGTATTTTCTAGTCATGTAGAGGCGTATCTGACAGCAGCTTTCAACCTCAGTTATTATTTTGCTAGTCAGGAAAGAAGTTTCAGAGAATTCCTTTTATTTTCCAGATGTAGTTTGTAGTGCTTAATAAAATGTTTGGTTTGGGTACTGCTTAGCTATAGGATGAGATCTCCCATGATTCTTACAGTAAATGATAGCTGGTGTATATTTTTTCTGACTATGGAATATATAAACCCTGAATGTTGCTCAGTTGAATCTTTAGAGCTTATAAGTGGCAGTTAAATGGGAAAAAAAAAAAAAACACCCACCTGGAATAAATTGACAATTTTCTGAAAATGAAAGTGCAAAGAGCTACAAGAAAGTTGGGAAGTGTTAAGATATTGTGCCAGGAATAATGAATATATTTACTACATTCAGAAACTCCCTTCCAAGACAGAAGAACAAGTTAAGTGGCTTCACCAAGAATCAGATCCATTCTGTAAGACAGGTCTTTTCAAAAACTCATTAAAATGAGACACCAAAGAAACATTATAACCAAATGCAATGCATGGACTTTGATTAAATCCTGGTTTGAGAAAAACTGCTGCAAAACATGTTTAGGGAGAATTTTAATATGCCTAGCTATAGAATATGTTTGTGGATGTATTTTTTATTTACCTACATGTGTTAATGGTTATTACGGTTATGTAGGAGTATTACCCCCCCTTTTTTTTAAGGAGCTGTATCTGAAGAGTATTTAGAAGTGAAATTATCTTCAATATTCAGAAGGGTGTGTGTGTATATGTATACATATATACAAATAGGAAAAACGATGTGTGTTTGTTAATGTGTGTAGTGTTAAACGTTGAATCTCTGGTAGATATACGGGGTGTTGTCATAGTGTAGTTTTCTGTATGTTTGAACACGTACTATAAGAAGTTGGGAGAAAAAAATCTTCCTCCAGATATTATTCTGGTTTCTTACTCAGCTTTACAAAGGCCTCAAGAGAGTGTATCATCTTGGAGAGCTGTTGTCTCTACCTTCCTCTGTTTACTCTGGCATCCAGGCCAGTCAGGCTTTCATTCCTGCCTCCCTACCAGCACTGTCGATTTCCACATCAGCATTGACACCCATGTTGCCAGATCTTGTAGTCATTTCTCAGTCCTCACTTTCCTTTGCCCTCTCAGCAGCATTTTACACAGTTGTTGATTCTGTCTTACTCTTGCTACTCTTACTTCAGGTCTTCTCCTTTGCCTTTTTAGTATTTCCTGCTGGTTCCCCTCCTCTTTAAGGATTGGAATGGCTCAGAGCTCAGATCTCTTCTCAATTTTCACTCACTCCCTAACTAATCTTATCTTGTCCTGTAGCTTTTAGTACTATATAGATGCCAAGACTTCCAAGTTTGTATCTCCAGCCCCAACTTCTCCCCAGGACTTCAGGCTCATATATCAATCTGCCTACCAAATATATTCTCTTGATGCCAAGTAGATAGACAAATTCAAATTAAATATGTCTAAAACTGAATGCCTGAGTCTCATCAGTCACTTCTGCTCACCCCCAAACAAAACAGAGCACCTGTTTCCTACCTGCCACTCCCATATTCTTCCTCATCTCAGTACTAGGCACTTCATTCATCTAATTGGTCAGGTGAGAAAGCCTGGTATCATCTCTGACTCCTTTTTTTCCCCTCACACTCTCAATTTAATCCTGTAGCACATACAATCAGCTCTACTTTTAAAATATATCTAGAACTAAACACTTCTTCAACTCTCACCATTACCGTCTTAATCCAAGCCACCATTCTTTGACACATTATAGCAGAGTTTCTCAACTTCACACTATTGACATTTGGGGCCAAGAGTTCTTTGAGGGGATGGGCTGCTCTGTGCATTGTAGGATGCTTAGCAGTATCCCTAGCCATTACCTGCTACATGCAAGTAGCAGCTGTCTCTCCCATAGTAGTGATAACCAAAAATGTCACCAGACATTGCTAAAATGTCCCCTGGGGGGTGCAAAATTGCCTCCAGTTGAGGACCACTGGTGATAGCAATAGCCTCCTGTTCTCTCTACTTCCTTGCCTCCCCACAGTTTATTCTCCATCTAGCAACCAGTGTATCACGTAAATGTATCAGTAAGATCACGTCATTGCTTTGCTCAAAACATTCCAGTGGCTTCCCATCTCATTAGGCACAAATCTGTAAGAAGTGCCTACAGATTCCTTCCCTATACACACACATACACCTGTTGAAAAGCAGGTTATTCCCATTGTTCAAAGCTTTTACTCTTTATGCAAATTGGAAAGGACACCCCTTTCACTAGGAGATGCAGCCCCTTACCCTACTTTATTTTTCTTTACTGCATCATTTACCAGTTTACATCTTATATTTATTGAATGAATAGTAAAATTTGAAATATAATGTATACAAAGTCTAGAGTTTTAATATGTACAGTTGTAAAGATGTGCCAAGGTAAGTGCTGACATTTCAAGCAGGGCTTAGCACCTAACCTAGCCCAGAGATTCTTAAAAGATTTCTCAGGAGAAATGATGCCTAAGTAGGACTTAGTCTGGTAGTATAGAAGGAGAGAAAGGTATTTAATAGTAGAGGGAGAAGAGAAAGAGGGGAGCAAATTATTAGTTCAGTTTTGAACTAACTCCAGGGTCCCTCCATGAGATTATTCCATCAGGTAGTTAAGAGATAGGAGTCTTGATCTCAAGAGAGACATCTGGGCTGTAGATACAGATTTGGGAATAATCATTAAGTAGGCAGAAATGAGAGAATGTTTACATGTCATAATTGGAAGGATGGCTTGAAATGTAGTCTGGTAACCAAGAATATTCCCTAATCACAGCCACAGGGGAAAATGTAGGGTGGGGGGGGAGATAAGAGACTGCTGATTGCTTCTCTAAGACAAGGGAAACGAATGAGATAGGGTCAGTTGGTCATCATACTTTAGAACTCTTTCCCTTACTTCAGTCTGGTTTAAACTGAATAATTGTTCTTCCTCAGGGCTTATCGAAGTGTTGATTACATCAGACAAATAGAGCCTGCTGGTTATGACTAGTCATAGGTACCAAGACTCTTAACTTTTATGCCTTAGAAAAATCAGTTTTTCAAACTTGGAAATTTGGGCATGGAAAAACTTTAAAGTGTGGATTATGAAGTGTTCTTTTTATCTCATTCTTATCCTTTAACTTGGGATAGTAAACTAGCATGTCTTAGTCTAACTAATAGTCATCTGTTATACAGCAAACTACTCCAAAATCTTCTGGCTTTAAAAAATGATTGTTTCTCATAATTCTGTAGGTCACTCTAAAGTTGTTCTGCTGGTCTCACCTGGGTCCACTCATGCAGCTGCAGTCAGTTGGCAGCTTGGCCTGGGACTGAAGGGTCTAGGGATGGCTGCACTGACATGTCTGAGGCCGAGGTGCTGCCCGTCAGCTGGGCATCTCTCTCTGCAAGCAGGGTCTTCTCATTCATAATTTCCCTTGGGCTTTGTAACATGGCACCAGAAGTATTCCAAGAGGGCAAAAGCAGAAGCCTGCAAGGTTTCTTAACGCCTAGTCTCAGAAGTTGTGTAAGATCAGTTCTTTTGCCTTCTGCCACACTAATATGTATGCAGATTCTCATTTAAACCTCACAACCGTGCTACAAAAAGTAGGTACCATTATTATCCTCATTTTAAAGTGAGGAAACTAAAGCTCAGCACTTAGTAGTTTGACCACAGGCACCAAACAGGTAAGCCACAGAACCAAACATGGGTTTCAGTTTCTCCTTATCAATCAGCAAATTTTGTGATGTTGATTTATCTGAGCCTGACTCCTCATTTGTAAAATGGGAGTAATACTACTAAACAATTATTTTCAGGATTGAATGATTTGCTTTCTGAAGTACCTAGCAGAAGCAGTTCAAGATGGTAGCATGGGAAGATCCTAAACTCTTCTCCTCCCACAGACACACCAAATCTACAGTTACATATGGAACAGTTCCCTTTGGAAAAGACCTGAAAACTAACTGAACGGTTCCTCTACAACAGTTCCTCTAAAAGGGCCACATAGAGACTGGTGGGAGAGGCAGATATGTGGTCTCCCTAAAAACCCCATCTCCAACATAGCAACTCACAATTGGGAGAGAGCTCACAAATACAACACTTCTCGCTGAGGAGCAAAGGGTTCCTGCCTCACACTGGTCACTCCAACTCTTGTGACCTGCATCAAAAAGACAAACCCCCAAAACACCTGGCTTTGAAAGCCAATGAGGCTTACACATCCAGGAGAACCAAGAGACTGTAAGGGATTCCACTCTTAAAGAGCTCGCATGCAGACTCCCTCATTCTAGGGCCCAGCACAAAAGCAGCAGTTTGTAAAGCACCTAGACCTTATATGGAGGAGATTCACTTGCTAATCTTAAAACATATGCCAGAGGGGTAGGAGCTTGTGCCTTTCTCTGGGGACAGAGACATTGGCAGGTGCCATTTTTGTGCTCTCCTGCTGTCCCACCAAAGCTGGCAAGCACACCCAGCCCATGTACTCCCCCCACTCCATTGCATAAGCTGGCAGGCATGTCCTAGCCCTGTGCTCTCCTGCTGCCTTGCTAAAGCTGGCAGGTGCATAGTCCACATCGGGGACATCCCTTGAGTGCCTGGCTGTGGAACAGACATTCAGGTCCAGGAAGCCCAGAGAATTCCAAATCAGATGACCCCAAAGAGATCCACTCCAAAACAAATTATAATTAAAATGTCAAAAGTTAGAGAATCTCAAAAGCAGCAAGAGAGAAATGACATGTTACATACAAGGGAACCTCTCTGCGACTATCAGCAGATTTTTTTAGCCAAAACTCTGCAGACCAGAAAGGACTGGCATGATATATTCAAAGTGCTGAAAGGAAGAAAACTTCCAACCAAGAATACTCTACCCAGCAAGGTTATCACTCAGAATTAAGGGGGAGATCAGTTGTCTTCCAGACAAGGAAAAACAGGGAATTCATCACCACTAAACTGGCCTTGTTAAAGGAATTTCTTTAAGCTGAAAAGAAAGGACACTAAGAAAACCTATAAAAGCAAAAATCTCCCTGGTAAAGGTAAATATACATGGTAAAAGTAGTGGATTGATCACTTAGAAAGCTAGTGTCAAGGTTAAAAGACAAAAGTAGTAAAAGTAACAAACTGTAATAGTTAAGGAATACACAAAATTAAAAGATATAAAATGTGATCTCAAATAAAACTTGGGTAGGGGAATAAAAATGTAGAGTTGTAGGGTGTGTTCAGACTTAACTTGCTATCAACTCAGACTGTTAGATATAATATGTATATGTTAAAGGTAAACCTCATAGTACCCACAGAACAGAAACATGTCAACAGAACAAAAGGTAATGAGAAGGGAATTTAAGCATAACACTCCAAAGTCACCAAACCACAAGGGAAGAGAGCAAGAGAAGAATAAAGCAACAGAGAGGCGCTATAAAACAACCAGAAAACAATTAACAAAACAGCAATAAATATATACCTATCAATAATTATATGTAAATGGACTAAATTCTCCAGTCAAAAGACACAGAATAACTGAATGGATAAGAAAAACGAAGACCTACCTACATGCTGCCTACCAGAGACTTCAGGTCTAAGGTTACACACAGACTGAAAAGGAAAGGGATGGAAAAATGTTTCATGCAAATGGGAACCAGAAGAAAGCTGGGGTAGTTATATTTCTATCAAAGAAAAGCTATCTTTTGATAGCTTTTCAAAAGATAAAACTGACCAAAACCAGAAAAGACACCACAAAAAAAGAAAATTACAGGCCAATAACCCTGATGAATATAAATGCAAAAATCCGCAACCAAGTATTGGCAAACCGAATTCAACATGCGTTAAAAGGATCATATATCAGAATCAAGTGGGATTTATTCCAGTGATGCAAGGAAGGTTGAACATCTGCAAATCAATCAACGTGCTACAACACATTAACAAAATGAAGAGTAAAAATCATCTGATCACCTCAATAGATGCAGAAAACACTTGACAAAATTTAACATCCATTTATGATAAAAACTCCCAACAAATTGGGTGTAGAAGAGACATACCTCAACATAATAAAGGCCATATGGTCAATTAGTTTATGACAAAGGAGCCAAGAATATACAGTGGGGAAGGGGCAGTCACTTCAATAAATGATGCTGGGAAAACTGGACAGTCACATGCAAAAGAATGAAACTAGTGTACTGTCTCACACCATAAATAATAATTAACTCAAAATGGATGACAGACTTAAATGTAAGACCTGAAACGTAAGACTTAAGTGTTAAGACTAAAACTCCTAGAAGAAGACATTAGGTGGTAAACTTGACACCAGTCTTGACAATGATTTTTTTGGATTTGATTCCCAAAGGCGAAGGCAACAAAAGCAAAAATAAATAATGGGACATGAAACTAAAAAGCTTCTGCACAGCAAAGGAAACAATCTAAAAGGCAGCCTACTGAATGGGAAAAAAAATACTTGCAAATCATATATCCAGTAAGGGGTTAATATCCAAAGTATATAAAGAACTCCTGCAACTCAAGAACAGAAAAACAAGCAATCCAATTGAAAAGTGGGCAGAGAATCTGAAGAGAGGTTTTTCCAAAGAAATAGAGGTGACCAACATCACTAATCATTACAGAAATGCAAATCAAAACCACAGTGTGATACCATGTCACACCTTTTAGAATGTTATCAAAAAAAACAAAATAACAAGTGGTGGTGAGTATGTGGAGAAACGGGAACCCCTGTGCACTGTTGGTGGGCAGGTAAATTAGTGCAGCCACTATAAAAAACAGTATAGAGGTTCCTCAGAAAATTAAAAATAGAACTACCATATGATCCAGTAATTCCACTTCTGGGTATTTGATGAAAATGAAAACAGTAATTTGAAAAGATAGATGCATCGCTGTGCTCATTGCAGCATTATTTACAGTAGCCAAGATATGGAAACAGGTGTCATATACACACACCCACAATGGAATACTATTTGGTCATAAATAGAAGAAAATCTTGCCATTTGTGACAACATGGATGGACCTTGAGGAAGTTAAGCAAAATACATCAGAGAAAGACAAATACTGTATGATTTCACTTAAAATGGAATCTAAAAAACAAAAAACAGATACAGAGAACAGATTGTAGGTTGCCAGAGAGGATGGGTTTTGGGGAGTGGACAAAATGGGTGTGAAGGGGGTCACTTCCAGTTATAAGAGGTGCAAACTTCCAGTTATAAGTAGGTCATGGGATGTAATGTACAGCATGGTGACTATTGTCAATAATATTGTATTGCATATTTGAAAGTTGCTAAAAAAGGAAATAAAAGTTTCACAAACAAATTTTATGTTGTATGGTGACAGATGGTAACTAAACTTCTTGTGGTGATCATTTCCCAGTGTATGCAGATACCAAATCATTATGTTGTACACCTGAAACTAGTAAGTGTTATATTGCCATTTATACCTCAATTTAAAAAATAATGAAAATTAAGCACTTAGCAGAGTGCATGTTACAGAGCTGGTACTCAAAAATGTTAATTTCACCACCTTTCTCATACTCTTCTCAGGTTTCTTTATTAGGAAATGTTTTTATACATCTTATTTGTCTTGTTATCTTTTAAAAAGATTTCAATGACCCAGACTAGAATTATTATTAAAGGTGATAAATGATATATAAATATCATTAACATTATAATAGTAAAGCAATAATAAATCCCATCTGATGGAATTAGTTATTATAAGACTGCAGTCTTGGTTGTTCTACCCTAAGTGTTAGTGGCTGATGATCACTTACTATATTACTCTTCCAGAAATTATTTACATTTTCAGAGGTAATATAATGCCAATGAATGAATAGAATAAAAGAATTTTAGGTTTTCTGGCAAGCCAGTGAGGAGGCGAAGAGTAGGAAAGGGATCTCTCAGTGGTCCTCCTTGTGGTCTGCCGATTTCCATGGGCCAGCCCTGGCAATTGATTAAATCAGTCACATATACAATTCATAGATTTGGGTTTGTATAGAGAAAAGGGAGAGATTTCTTTTAATGAATTCAGATTGTCATACGATATTTCATTTGCATATGTGACATTTAGGTAAACACAGATGCAGTCAGTACTATAAATGCCAACTACAGTGCTGACAAATTAAGGTTTGGGCCTGTTAATGGGCTGAATTGTGTCCCCTCCCAAATTTCATATATTGAAGCTTTAATTCCCCATACCTCAGAATGTGACTATATTTAGAGATAAGATCTTTAAAAGGGTGATTTAAGTGAAAATGAAATCTTTAAGTTGAGCCCTAATCCATTATGACTGGTGTTTTTATAAGGAAACGAGATTAGGACACAGACTTGCACATATGCAGAGGGAAGACCACATGAGGATACAGTGAGAAAGTGACATCTACAAATCAAGGAGAAAAGCCTCAGGAGAAACCAAACCTTCTGACACCTTGATCTTGGACTTCTACCGTTAAGAAATAAATTTCTGGGGTCACCTGGCTGGCTTAGTCAGTGGGGCATGCAACTCTTGGTCTTGGGGTCATGAGTTTGAGCCCCACGTTGGGTGTAGAGATTACTTAAAATCTTTAAAAAAATAATAAATTTCTCTTGTATAAGCCACTCAGTCTGTGGTATTTTGTAATGGCAGCCCATGCAAACTAATACAGGGGCAGGCCATTTTCCACCCTTTCACACGGTATTTTATAATTGGTATTTTTTCAAAACCAAAAATTTTTGTTACAGGAACAGAAATCAGGAATGGATTATAGGAACCTCTTCTTACAAAGTAGCCAAGTTACGATCTAGCATTTGAAATAGAACAGATTAGAAGGGTCTTCTTATCCTTTACCCTACCACCATAGCTATAACTCTTTTTCCTTCTGTTTCTTTACCCTTTCACCCTACCCTATACCACCCTATCCAGCACCCATGCATACCAGGTAGCTGACCCTTTTGCCTTCAGTCCTTATATTTCGTTATATTCTCTTAACAAGCTTTTTATTTTCCTAAGCAACAAGAAAATTATCCATGTTGTTTTTCTGCCTTCAGTCTATAAAATAAATACTTGAGTAACCCAGTTGAAGGAGGAGAGAGACTTAACATTATGGAGTACCTGTTTTGTGCTAGGTACTATGTTATTCACTTTACATAAACCATCCACTTTGGTGAGAAAACCAGCAGTGACCCAATTTAGAAAAGGAAAAGGAAAAGCAACAGTAATAGACTTGTGACATCACTTTGGAACTTTGAGTCTCTGGCCATTACCCTAGTTTCTATATACTTAGCCCTGCCATTATCAGATACACAGTACCTGATATTTCCAAAAGGTATCTTAACTATTGAAATCTCTAGATGTAAATCCTTTTGTGAGATATGAAAGCTGCATATCCTTGGGGTACCTTTGGGGAATGGCCCTGGAAATAGCATGGAGGTACTAGTGCTTCTGAGAGTGTGTCGCTGACAGTCATAAGTAATTTGCATGTGCATGCCCCTTTCTTAACAGAGAGTAACAGGAGGAAAAATGGAAAAAGTTGCTATCCCTTGAACTGGTATGATAGTTATAATAGTTACAATAGTCAAGAAGGGGCAGCTAACTCTAAGGACACTGGAAGCATGCCTGGTCTTGTGTAAAATATCTTCCATCTAGTTGTGAAAAAATTTGAAATGGTTTCCTTGGGCTTGGGATTCTGAAGAAAAGGAGCCTAAGGGAAAAATAGCTTATTACCCCTACACATCAGGGTTCAGCAAACTATGGCCTGTGGGTTCAGTTTGGACTGAGGCCTGTTTTTATATGTCCCTTGGCCTAAGAATGAATTTTACATTTTTAAAGAATTGTTAAAAAATAGGAATATGATGAAGACCTTGTATAGCCCACAAAGCACAAAATATTTACTATCTGTCTCTGCAGAAAGTTTGTCATCTCTTGCATATCATTATAGAGGATCTGTTTTGTGTTTTCTGTTGAAAGACTGGTGGTATATTGTAAAGAGTTGAATATGAGAATTTTTTCTGAACACTTGTAGTATTTCATAGAATTACAAAATTTTAGACCCTATAGAAAGTTGAGAAATCATCTCTCATGTATTAGTTTGCAAGACTGCTGTAACAAAGTGCCACAAACTGGGTAGCTTAAATAACAGAAATATATTGTCCCACAATTCTGGAGGCTCATGTTCAAAATCACTGTGTCAGTATGGATGGTTCATCATGAGGGCTATGAGGAAGAATCTGTTCTATGTCTCTTCCCAGCTTCTGGTGGTTTGCTAGCAGACTTTGGTGTTCCTTGGCTTGTAGATGTATCACCCTGATCTCTGTCTTCATGTTCACATGGTATTCTTGTATTTCTGTGTCTGTGTCCAGATTTCCCTTTTGCATGGATATAATAGTATTGGTGTAGGGTCCGCCTTAGTGATCTCATCTTAACTTTATGATCTGCTAACACCCTATTTCCATATAGGGTCACATTCACAGTTACTGGGGCTTAGGACTTCAGCATCTTTTTGGAGAACACAAACCAACCCACAACATTTTGTAAGCCTTTATTGTGCAGATAATACCAAAACCAGAAAGCACAAAGAAGTCATTCAGGTCCTACAACTAAGTGCAGAACTAGTATTAAAATGTAGATCTTCTGACTGGTCCACTGCTTACTCACCTACATGCTTGAAACCATAATACACAATTGATAATAGAATAATGAGGTTCAAATCAAGTGTAGTACTTGCTTGTACTAGTTGCATTATTCCAGTCATCTTTTAATGTGCCTTCCAATAATCATGGAAGAATAATAAATTATAGATGGATTAGAATTAATCCATCATTTCCATCACAGAAATGAGCACATCATGTAGTAATTTTAGGTTAAAACCATCTTTGTATAATGCTTAGTGAAATAAGTCAGTCAAAGAAAGACAAATGCCATATGATTTCATTCATATGGAATTTAAGAAACAAATGAACAAGGGAAAAAAGAGACAAAACAGACTCTTAACTATAGCGAACAAACAGATGGTTACCAGAGGGGAGGTAGGTAGGGGATGGGTAAAATAAGTGAAGGGGATTAAGAATACACTTACTATGAGACTGACGCACTGCCTACTGCGCTAAGGAGGCAGGTAAGAATACACTTACTATGATGAGCACTGAGTAATGTATGGAATTGTTGAAGCCATATATTGTACACTTGAAACTGATATAACACAGTATGTTGACTAGAATTAAAATTTTAAAAAAATCTTTGTATATTTAGTTGAGAAAGAACTTACCAAAGGTCTGTTATTACTAGGGAATAAGCATACATGTACAGTATAAGCTAGGCAGTAGTTGTTGAAAATTTGTAGAGAGCGTGCATTGGTCTAGAACTGCGCTTTGCCTGTTTCAATAGCAGGTGGCTCATCCAGAGGTTCTAGTCACAACTCTGCTACAGGTTCAAAGATTCAACACTCATTTTTTACCTGTGACAAATCTCTTTAAGCTTTAATTCCCCTTTCTTTAAAAGAAGGAACAAGGTCTTCAAAAGTACCTTGTACATCTAGGATTCCAAGATTCTAATTCTGTGAATGTGATGAGACCCTCTTGCATTTGGAGTATCAGTTGGTTAGGGACAGTACATTTAATTCATACTAAAGAGTATATGGTAAACCTCTATACAGATTAAGATTGACCTAGCCAATCTGGAGTAGTATGTATGGGCGTTAATTGTGGGGCCCCAGTATTTGATTATAAAAACTGTTCGTAAAGTTCTCTTTGGATACTAGTGTATGCTAGATTACAAGTGGGAGGAATATTGCTGGACTGTGTTTTCTGTTACAATTATGGACCAGATTTCTGAGTGAAGAACTAATTTTAAAAGGCTATATACCTCAAGGGCGCCTGAGTACCTCAGTAGGTTAAGTGTCTGACTCTTAGTTTCCGCTCAGGTCGTGATCTCATGGGTTGTGAGATCAAGCCCTGCATGGTGCTCTATGCTCAGCAGGGAGTCTGAAGATTCTCTCCCTTCCCCCGCCTTTGTGTGTGTCTCTGTGTGCACACGCCTGCACACGCATGCGTGCACACGCACACACCCTCTCACACACACACTCTCTAAAATAAATATTTTTAAAAAATAGAAGGCTATACCCCAGAGATAACCTAGTATGTCTTAACATTGGCATCCCAAGGAGTGAAGTTTAATTGCACCTCCTTTGCACTCTTGGTATTTGTTACCCCGCATACTTTTGTGGGAGTCAGCCTCCAAGATGACCCCTGGTTATTCCTGTCCTTGTGAGGTCCCCTCCCATACCAACCAGTAGGATATTGTGGAAATGACAGTGTGTGACTTCTGAGGCTAGGTCATAAAAGACATCTTAGCTTCCAGTTTGCTCTCTCAAATCACTCACTCTATGGGAATTCAGCTGCCGTGTCATAAGGATACAAGAGCCCTGTGGTGAGGTCCCAGTGATGAGAACTAAGGCCTCCTCCTAAGAGGGAGTGCTAATTTGCCTGGCATATGAGGGAGCCACCTGAGAAGTGGATCATGCAGCCCTTGTCAAGCCCTCAGAGGACTGCAGCCCCAGCCAAAGTCTTGTCTGCCACTGAGCCATATCTAGAGCTAAGCCCTCCTGGATTATTGGCTGCAGAAACATTAATAATAAATGTTTGTTGTTTTAAGCTACTAAGTTTGGGGCAAATGTGTTATGCAAAAATAGGTAACAATACCAACTTTGTTGATTTTGCTCCTATTTTCAGATCATTGTTTATATCTTTATCTCCCAATTAGATTGTCCAATGAAGGGCAGAGTTCATGTCTTAACTCACTTTTGTATGCCTTAGCTGAGGTTATTACAGGGCTTTAAAAATATTTAATTCAATGTGATTGACTTATATAAAGGCTGGAACACCTGGGTTGCACCTATGGCTTTTGCTAGAAGGATGTAAATTATCTTTACTACTTTATTTGGAAATAAATGTGGTATTTTAAATAGGTTTCCTTAAAAAGAATGTTAGAGTGTTTAAAAGATGCAAATGAAACAAAAATACAGTTATTTATATGGGACTTAATATTTTAACAAGTATCTAAACAAATAGAGGGGAAAGACTCAGAACCAGGAAGAGCTGTTAAAGTTGGTCATGTTTAAAAGATTTCCTGAGAAAAAGAATGTCCTTTTTTCCTTGTTTGTTTTTCTTTATTTGAAAATAAGTTCAAATATGGATAAATTGGAAAAAAACAACATGAAGAACACCTGTATACTTTCTACCTAGATTCACCTATTAAGTTCTTGCCTCATTTGCTTTATTATTTATGTTCCTGTGTCCTCTTGCTCTCAGTGATGTGTTTGTAGATGTATATGTGTATGTACATGTATAGTACGTGTGTATGTATATGTATGTATATATGTCTGCGTACACAATATTTTTTCTAAATCATTTCCGAGTAGCTAACATATATCACAGCCCTATACCCCTAAATTCTTAAGTGTTTAGTTCCTAAGAAATACATTAACAAACTTTGATTAAATTGAACATTGACACTTTACTATTTGTAATCCAATTAAATGTTCTTTTTGCCATTTTTCCCCCTTCCCAGTATAGGACCCAGTATGGGGTTAGGCATCTAGTGTATCTTTGGTCTCCTTTAAACTGTAAGCTTTCCATAGACTTCGTCTTTTATGACATTAGCATTTTGGAAGAACACATGTTCCCACCACACACACTTTTTTGGTAGAATGTTCCTCATTTGGGGCTTATCTGGAAGGATTCAGTATCCGCTTAAATATTCTAAAGTGAGAAAACAGTATTCCATTCCAAGGATCAATTTAAAGAAAAATTTAGGTCACGTTTAGTTTGAAAGAATTATTGGCAATTGAAATGGAAACCCAAAACCTATTGTAGAATCAACTTCTTAGAAAATGTTTAGATTAAGAGCATTTTCAATCTTTCATGTTACTGTAAGTAGTATTGATTGGCCCAACAACTGGATTTTTGAAGTCAAGAAATGTCTTGGCATTGGTATGACCTTAAGTAGTTTTGTTTAGCTTCATGATGAACTTAGCTACCCCAAAAGCCAGTGATATCTTTCTGTGGAAACAAAGGATTTTCTTCCAACTATTGATGTATTTTCAATGGACATTGCGAAGTTCTTACCATCTGTCAGACATTGGAGTGGATCGTGGGGATACAAAGAAGAATGTGACACAGACTTCCTGTGCCACACTGTATGTTAAAGACCACCAGAGAGGCTAGTGTGCCAGAGAGGACAAGACCCTGCACTTGGGGATAGTCTGTAACTGTGCTGGATACTCCTTTCTGCCCAAGAGGAATCCCTGTTCCTCCTATAAGAGACATCATCCATTGCAAGAAAAACTTAACCTTGCTGCTGCTTGGCATTTTTAACCTATTCTGGTGCATTGAAAATGACTAAATCACATTGAATAGTTTAGTGCAGGCAATCCCTTTAAAAGACTGCAGGATAAAATAGATTATTTCTTTTAATGCTTGAATTCTTGAAGTGTCAATTGTTTTGTATATATGGAATGTCCAGGAATTCACTTTTTAAAAAAATAATAGCACTAAATTTTTAATTTCATTTCAATTTATTTATGCATCATTTCCAACAGTATCACAGGTGTGAAAAATGTTTTTTTTTTTTAAGTCTGAAGATAAAACACCTTTGTATCTTTTGATGCTGTGTTCATAGTTACGGCTTTGTTTTTGACTCTTTGTGTGGCAGTGTCTTAGGCAATTACGTGGAAAGATGGATGTTTTCATGGAATTCTTAATATAAGAATTAAGAAAATGTTATCTATTTAAGATTCTATGTTATATTCTGTTAATACAGTGACTAAATACCAGGCTCAAGCAAAGGATCTGTGGTTTTATATTGTCAGAAATATGACTTTAAAAGGCACCTAGAGGGGCTCCTGGGTGGCTCAGATGGTTAAGCGTCTGCCTTCGGCTCAGGTCATGATCCCAGAGTCCTGGGATCGAGTCCCGCATCGGGCTCCCTGCTCCTTGGGAGCCTGCTTCTCCCTCTGCCTCTCTCTCTCGCTGTCTCTCATGAATAAATAAATAAAATCTTAAAAAAAAAGATCTTATTAAAAGGCACCTAGAGAACAGAAAGGAATTCAAGAATCCATAAATCTAATATAAGATTGGAAAAGATTTTTTTAAGTGGCTGTATATATGTCCTTCCTTCTATGTTGGTAAATACTGACAGAGTAATATTTTATTGATAAATATTTATTTTAGTCAAAATAATTCTCTGGTAAGACTCTCAAGCTAATTTTGACAATCTCCCTTTTATTAACATTGAAAGGAAAGGATCACAGGTACTTTTAACCTATGTAGTTTAAATGTAGTTAACTATATAGTATATAATTGATCTTTCAAACTACCTTAGTTGTTGGGCTTCCCACAGTAGGACCGTATTGTGAAGCATAAGGTAAGCTCTGAATCTGATTATATGGAATGTAGATTACATAGAAGTTATTTCTTATTTATATTGTTAATATTGATTAAGAACTGACTAGGTTGTCTTAAATTTAAAAATCCCTACTGCTTTGCACAGAGCTTAGAGAGCAGAATGCAAAGTGTTTTAAATTCCTTAGCATAAATAGTGTGCTATAAAATTGCCAGGTGATTTTTTTAAAAATGAAAACTGGTTGAATAATGGAAATTTTATGTGATTCAACCTTAAAGTGGGTTTCTTTGTAACATGGCTTCTGCCTCCCTCTCTAGCCTCCTCTCCCGCCTCAGCCCACCTTGAACTTCATCTCCTAGCAACATGAAACAGCTTGTCATTTCCTTGCTCACATCTAACTTCCACAGTTTAAGATAGCCACTACCTGCATGCACCTATTTAAATTTAAGTTTAAATACATCAAAATTAAATTAAAACCCAGTTCCTGTTCCACGAGCCATGTATGATAAACTCAAAAGCCACATGTGACTAGTCACTACCTTACTGGAGAGTGCAGATAGCAGATATTTCCATCATCACAGAAAGTCCTACTGGCCGGTGTCGTTAGAGCCTTTTGTTCCACACTCTGGCCACTACAACTTTCTCTGCTTCCTTATCTATTTAAAACCTACTTTTCCTTCAAGATTTATATCGTGTATCATTTAATGCAAGAAACATTTCTAGCCAGTCCTGTTCATTCCCAATGTCTGGGTTAGATTTCTCCTTAATTTTAGCATTTTGCCTTCATTATTAAGGCACTTTAATGTTGAAAATTTAGGTTTGTATCATGTATGTCTTCCCTTCTAGACTGGACACGTTTCAAATTCCACCTTTTAAACATTTCTTGAGTCCATCATACTTCACACTAAATATAGTGGAAACAGCATAGTCTTAGGAATCAAACAGATCTCATTTTAAATCCTGGGCCCTCCACTTAACTACCTTCGTGACCTTAGCTTTAATCTTGTCCAGCCTTGGTTTTCTCATGTATAAAAAGAAATGGTAAACTTCAACTTTATGAATGAAGGTTGTTATGGACTGAGTGTTTGTGTCCCTCCAAAATTCCTATGTTGAAATCCTAACACCCAATGTGGTCTTATTAGGAGGTGGGGCCTTTGGGAAGTAATTAGGTCAGGAGGGTGTAGGCCTCAGGAATGGGATTAGCTTCCTAATAAAACAGACCTCAGAGAGCTCTCTTTCCACCATGGGAGGATACAACAAGAAAACAGCAGTCTGCAACTGAAAGAGAGCTCTTACCAGAACCCAACCATGCGCCCTGATCCTGAACTTGCAGCCTCCAGAGCTCTGAGAAATAAATTTCTGTTGTTTATAACAACAGGTATTCTGTCATAGCAGCATGAACTAAGAGGTCATAAATATATATAATTAGAAAAGAACAGTAAATGCTGTTTTTTTAAAAGAAAAATGCAGCATAGGAGGGGGAAGCACATAATTTTAAAGTAGTATGACCTATTTTTTCTGCTTCCTGATTTATTTTTAAATAATGAATTTTTATTAATTGTTTCTAAACAATTACACATCCGACCTCCTCAGTTCTTTGAGTTTTATGGAAAGAGAGACACTCTAATGAAGAACTTTTGGGTCTAGATAAGTGCCTGTTTGCATTGTGAAGATTTCAGAATGTACTTTTACCAAACATATACTTCATGGCTGATATGACCGACCATGTATCCAACATTTCCTCTTGAATGTCTACTGCCACCCTCTTAATCCAAGCCCTCCTAACTATGTAACCTTCTAGTTTACTTCCCCAACTCCAGGCCCTCCCTGTTTAAATCCATCCTTTGCCACATTTACAAATCTTTGTTACTCCCTTGTCTCTCTCTTTTTAAAAAAGGTTTTATTTGAGAGAGAGAGGAGGGGGAGGAGCAGAGGGAGAGGACAAGCAGACTCTGAGCACAGAGCCTGATATGGGGCTTAATCTCAGGACCCTGAGACCGTGACCTGAGCTAAAACTAAGAATTGGCCACTTAACTGACTGAGCCACCCCAGCGCCCCACCTTGTCTTATTTTTTTAACCTTCTATTTCTTGTGTTATCATTGTACCTTTTTGCCTCAACATCAAGACCTTTAGTATCCTCACTGTACCTTAACTGTCAAATCTTTTAACCATCTAACTTCCTATTACTCTTTTTTCACTGCAGAGGCAGATCTTTTTTACCATCCCATTAATATGCCATGTTCAGTCCTACCTCCTAGTTTTTACTTCTGTTTGTGTTGTATCAAACAATATGGTATATATAATAGAAATATGAAAGTTTGGCATTAACTGTATTCACTTAGTATTACCTATATGATCATTTTGAAGTAGGAAGTAGCAAGAGTTGTGTCTGGTGCCTTGTGGATAAAGGTCATGGGCTTTGGTTTTTGACTAAATTCTAATAACTCTTCTCTCATGAGAGCTGGGTGACCTCGGGCAAGTTCCTCAGTCTGATCATTAGTTTCCTTTATTTGTAAAATGGGGAAAAGGATAACTACTCTAAGGTGGTTGTTAGGCTTATACAATGAACCTGTAGAAAACACTTACCATAGTGGAACATGAATGTAGATGTTGTGGCTAATTATTTAGAAATAGATTCAGTTCTGGATGGCAGAAAACCCTAAATGACAGTGGCTTAACAAGTTGGAAGTTGGTTTATTTGGCCACGTAAGACAGCATGGAGATCTAAGATGAGTATAACATCCTACGGTATCAAGGAACTAAACTTCTGGCTTGTTGCCATGCTGTCTTTGGCCTCAAACTCATGGTGGCGTTTGCGTTCTAGGGATCAAGATAAAGGTATGAAAATAAAGGGAAAACCATGCATGTGCTCTCTCTCTCTCTTTTGGGTACACATCCTGAAGATATCACATGACATTTCCATTTACATGTAATTTGCTAGAGCTTGTTCATACAGCAATACTCTTAGCTGCAAGGGAAGCTGGGAAATGCAGTCTTATTCTCAGCAGTCCATCCTTTGCCAATATTCAAGCTAAAAATTTTATTGTAATATAAGATGGCAAAATCCCATGCTACACACTATGCTTATTAAAGGTATAAGATTATGAGTTTTTTGATACCAATATTGATCTGGGTCATTGTTTTTACAAAGAAATACTAAGTGGGGGGGCGCCTGGGTGGCTCAGTTGGTTAAGCGACCGCCTTCGGCTCGGGTCATGATCCTGGAGTCCCGGGATCGAGTCCCGCATCGGGCTCCCTGTTCGGCAGGGTGTCTGCTTCTCCCTCTGACCCTCTTCCCTCTCGTGCTCTCTGTCTCTCATTCTCTCTCTCTCAAATAAATAAATAAAATCTTAAAAAAAAAATACTAAGTGGAACACAAGGAGAAGACCTAGTTTTAACAAAATAGAGAAGTTACATTACTTAATGTTGATTTCTGTTTAAAAAAATAATCCTGGGGCACCTGGTTGGCTCAGTCACTGAGCGTCTGCCTTTAGCTCAGGTCATGATCCCGGGGTCCTGGGATTGAGCCCCACGTTGGGCTCCCTGCTCCGTGAGAAGCCTGCTTCTCCCTCTCCTACTCCCCCTGCTTGTGTTCCTTCTCTCCCTGTGTCTCTCTCTGTCAAATAAATAAATACAATCTTAAAAAAATAAAAAATAAAATAAAATAATAAATAATCCTGGGGTGCCTGCATGGCTCAGTCAGTTAAGTGTGTGACTCATGATCTCAGCTCAGGTCTTGATCTCAAGGTTGTGAGTTCAAGCCCTGAATTGGGCTCCACAGTAGGTGTGGAGCCTACTAAAATAATAATATCCTACACGTGAAGTTTTTAGAGAAAATAAATTTAACATTTTACTCACAATAACTAGGGAGAAAAGAATTTTTTTAATAGTTTTTAAAGATTTTATTTATTTGTTTATTTGATAGTGAGCAAGCACAAGCAGGGGGAGTGGGAGAGGGAGAAGCAGCCTTCCTGCTGAGCAGGGAGCCTGATGCAGGGCTCGATCCCAGGACCCTGGGATCATGACCTGAGCCGAAGGCAGATGCTTAACCAACTGAGTCACCCAGACACCCCAGGAGAAAAGAATTTTAATAAATTTTACAACAACATATACTTAACAGAACTTATTCTCAGTATATGAATACAGAATGGTAATGTTACTTATTGAAGGAGGTAGGGACAGGTTTAGGAGAGAAAGTCAAGTTTGTTTGTTGAACACATTAAATTTCAGTTGCCTGTTAAAACATCCAAGAGGGGGGCCTTTGGGGGGGTGCAGTTGATTGAAGTGTCCAACTCTTTGTTTTGGCTTGGGTTGTGAACTCAGGATCATGAGATCGAGCCCCGCATTGGGCTCTGGGCTCAGTGCGGAGTCTGCTTTAGGTTCTCTCTCCCTCTGCCTCTCCCCCAACCTCTGAAATTAATAAATCTTAAAAAAAAAAAAAAAGTCCAAGTGGATATGTCAAGTAGATTAGTGATTTAAGAGAGCCTAGGAAAAGAAATCGGGATATAAGTGTTTTTTCAGCCTACAGATAGTATTTAAGGCATGGAACTGAATGAGATCACCCAGGAGATACACACAGATGGAAAAGGGAATTGGTCCAGTCCTTGAGTTCTTATTATTTACAGGTCAGACAAAGAGAAGCCAATAGAAGAGTAGGAAGTGGTGGGGGAAAAAAGAGTTGAGTATTTTTAAAAGTCAAGAAGAGAGTGTTTTAAGGAGGGAATTATCAGCTATGTCAAATGCTTCTGTGAGATTGGGTAGGATGAGGACAGGAAATGTCCACTGGATTTGGCAACATAGACATCATTGATGGTGGCCGTCATAAAAGCAGTTTTAGTGGAGGAGTCCTAGGAACTGACGCCATATTGAAGTGGGCTAAAGGTAAGTGGGTGGATCAGGAGGAAACAAACAATTATCTTGAGAATTTTGCTGTGATAAAAAATGAGTAGACAGAGGTGAGAAGTCACAGGATAATATTTTGATGGGAATGAGCTAGAGGTCAGTTTTAAACCTATAGATATTGGAGCTTTGTGGTTAGTGTTAAAAGAGGTATTTACACTTTAAAAGTCCCTGCAGAATGGGTTCCCTGGCTGGCTTAGTGGAGCGTGCAACTCTTGATCTTGGGGTTGTGAGTTCGAGCCCCACATTGGGTGTAGAGAATACTTAAAAATAAATAAAAATTTTAAAAAATCCCTGCAGAATCAACTGTGTATATATCTTATATATATACTGGACTTAAAGTTTCCACATTGCATTGCTTTTTATAAATGAAAAAGAGTTCACTGTGTTCTGTCTAAACTTAAAAAAAAATTCAGTGTATTCTGTCCAGTCATGAATACACATTTCTAGAAAAACTTGTGTTAATGTAAACATTTTTAGAAGCTATCCAGCTGCTAAAACACTTTACAATATAATGTTTCTAGTTGACCAAAATAGTAAATATTTTATTTAAAGATTGGAACATACCTGCAAAAATACCAATACCCAATTAATTACATTTCAATGCATATGTGTTTTGCTGAGAAAATGAAATTAAGTAGAATGTTTTGTAGCTAGTCAATAAATTTATATCAAACACTGCTATATTCCAGGTACTGTTTTAGCTGCTGTTAATACAGGAGTGAAAAGGTCTGTGCTTTCCAGAAATGCTCTTACACTTTAGGATGTGAGGGGAAGACAAAAAGCATATACTACTTAGTATAGTACAAAATACTTGGTACTTAATATAACACTACTCAGTACTTAGTATTAGCAAGTAATATGAATAAATTAAAATGGAATAATGTAGTAGTGAGTGACTGGGATGATGACTTTTGCTAAGTGGTCAAGAAAAGCCTCTTGGAGGTAACCTTTGAGTCAAGACTGAATAATGGGTGAAGGAGGTTCAAGTGTAAATGTCTTGAAGCAGGATTGTATTTGGCTGGTGACAGGAAGGTAAGAAGGCTAATGTGCCTGGGATATGGAATAATCTAGGAAAAGAATGGTAGATGTTCAGAGAGTTCATTGGGATTATTTGAGTTTTATTGTTTAGGATAAGGAACTTGGATTTGAGTTTTCTCCTTAATAGGAATCCATTGAAAGGTGTTTTTTTGTTTGTTTTTTTAGAGAAAAAGAGAGCACTTGCTCATGTAGGGGGTGGAGGGAGGAGCAGAAGGAGAGGGAGAGAGAAAATCTTAAGCAGGCTCCACCCTCAGCACAGGGCTAAGATCATGACCTGAGCTGACATCAAGAGTGGGACGTTTAACCAACGACGGAGCCACCCAGGTGCCCCAGAAAGGTTTTAATCAGGGAAGGGACAGGATTAGATTTGCACTTGGCAAGATCAGTCTGAATGCCATGTGGCGCAGACTCACTATGAGGCATCTACGGTAGTCCAGTGAGATCATGATAGTTCCTCCTGAGCTGTAACCCTGGCGATGGCAGAGGCTGGTTAAATTCAGGATGCACAGGTGGATTTGATGGGGACTATAAGGGAAAGAGAATCGTCATGTTCAGCAGAGACTTAAGTACCTGTTCTGATGTGGTGTCATGTTAGATAACAAATATACAAATTGATTTAAGCAGCTATATCCCTTCCTTCTTGGATAGTAATTCCTCATGTTTCTTCCCATTTTGGTGTCTTGGTTTGTTTTTTTTTTTAAACCACCTAATGATTGCATAATATTAATTTTCTTGCTACTTAAAAAATAATGTGTTTTTTCAAACAATTTTTAAAGGTTTTGATTGCAAAAACAAAGAAACAGAAATTGTGCCGATTCCAATAGAGGCTATTGTTTTATCAACATTCCTATGTATGTCGTCTTGTTCAAGTGTCCAGTTCCTAGCACACTGAAACATACCACCACATAAAAGCTCCCCCAGATCATTCTAGACCACCCTCCTTTCTTACTCCTCCTGTCTTGTTTTGCTCTCCCTCCTTGCTGTTGGCTGCAGCTTTGATGCCCATTTATTTGATGCCTGAGATGGCGATTCTGTTGAAAATCATAAAACACTCCCTTCAGTAAGTCCTGAGACACTTTTTATCCCATCTTCCCCACTTCCCAGAAGGTCTTGGAGCTTAGTGAAGAAAGCAATCTCTGCTAAAGAGAACCATTCGTAGAAGCATAGTTAACAGATTAAATATAGCTGAGCCCTTGTTCACATGTTAAAATGCACTCAAAACAACTTCTTGCAGAAAATTCTGACCTTGCCTGTATATGTCTCCCTCCTTATTAAGGTAACCTTCTATCAAAGCAAGAGCCCTGATTAGGAACCTCCATTTCCGTTTTAGAGTATTAGCCTTATCACCTGCTCATCTGGCCTCTGATACATGTAGTTCAGCTCTTAATCAGCAACGTAGAATACTTGTCCTCCCCAAGGATCAGCGGACTTTCTCTTAAAGGTTCTGTTATGAACTGAATGTTTGTGTGCCCCCAGATCCATATGTTGAAGCCCTGCCTTGCAATGTGATGGTATTAGGAGGCAGAGCCTGTGGAAAATAATTAGAATTAGATGAGGTTATGAAGGTCGAGGCCTCATGAATGGGACTAGTGTCTTTATCACCTCACCTAATTACTTAGTCAAAAGCTTGCTTCCTCTCTCTACTCTCCACGTGAGGAAACAGCAAGGAGTTGGCAGTCTGCTACCTGGAGGAGGACTCTCACCAGAACCCTACCATGCTGGCACCTCAGTCTTAGACTTACAGTATCCAGAACTATGAGAAATAAATTTCTGTTGTTTATAAGCCACCCAATTTATGGTATTTTGTTACAGCAGCCCAAACTGTCTAATACAGGGTCCGGTGATAAATATGGCCTCTGGTACAACTACCCAGTTCTGTTAAAGCTTGGAAGCAGCTGTTGATGATAAAAAAAAAATGAGTGGGCATAGCTGGGTTCTAATAAAACTTTATCTACAAAAACCAGCAGCAGGCAGCATTTGAGGTCCACAAACCATTGTTTGCTGAACCCTTCTCTCTAGGCCTTTGTTAGACAAACTGGTACACTCTTCAGCTATCATCAAAACCTGGGCTGTGCTATTTATGGAATACGATTAGGAGGAGCTATATGTCCACTCCTGTAAGTCATCCAAAGTCTAAGATTCAATTCTTGAATTTGATTCCTTCTTTTGTCCATTAAAAAAAATTGTGTATGTGTGTGTTAGGCAGGTAGACATACAGCTGTAAGTCTGCATCATCTATGATAGAAATGCTGAAGAGGAGGAATGTCCTTATTGAGCCAGTAGTTCTCAGGGACAAGGTGTCTTAATTATAATAACCAGTGGTGATGAACTACATGGAAAACTAAGGAGAATAAAGGCAACCTATGGTTGTCTTTAGGAAGACAATGTCAAGAGCAAAACATGATAGAAATTCTCAAAAAGCCAGGTTGACTTTTTCTTTACTCTTGGGTGTCATTCTAGTCTCTAATTTTATTCGGCTAATAGTTGTTAAATGTCTGTTATGCTGTGCAAGGCATGGTGTTCAGTAATGTCTCCCAAGAATATTTTTTTACTAGGAAGAAATGCCTATTGGTATCTGCTTTCCAGCATATAGAGCTCATTCCCTGGTATGTAGGAGATGCTCAATAAATATTTGTGGCTGAATTAATATCTCCTATCATAAACCAACAAATTGGTATTATTTGTAAATTACTCTGTAATGGATTTAATTAACATGAATCAGTGGATGAATTGATAAGTAAAACAAGCCAAAGCTAAAGTCCAACCATGAACCCAGGGTGATTCCAAATAGCCTGTGATGTCTATTTTAACAAGATTACTGAAATATCTCTTATATTGCACTGAAATATGTAAAGGGAAGTGATTGAATTAAATAAATACAATAGGCTTGTTTAGGAAAAGAAGTAAGAGCTAATTTGGGGGTTAGAACCAGGTGGGTATCTGCTGGCTAATAAAGCAGAGCTAATAGTTCTTTTTGAACACCTACTAAGTTCTGCTTTCTGGTGGTATACTAGGACTTTTTTTTTAATGAAAAATTCTGTGAAACTGTTTTTACTAATGAAAAAATGAATCCAAAAGAGACAAAGTCATTTATTTGAGGGAAGCCCTCTTTTCTTGCTGTCTCTTTGTGTTGGAGGTAAAGGCTTGGTCTAGGAGACTGCTACTCCGATGTTTTATTTCTTTTGTCATATGTAAGGTTACATATTCACTTGCATTGTTCTCCTTTTCCTTCCAAATGAGTCACTCCACTGTTGTACCAAGTGAACCTGGCTTTGTTAATAAGTATTCACTATTTTTATACAGTAGGCATTTTTTTTTTTGAGAGAGAGAGAGAGAGTGAGGGGGAGGGAGAAGTAGGGGTGAGAGAGAGAGAGACAGAGAATCTCAAGCAAGCTCCATGCCCAGCTCAGAGCCCAATACAGGGCTCAGTCTCATGACCCTGAGATCATGACCTGAGGCAAAATCAAGAGTCAGACACTTAACCCCACTGAACCACTCAGGCACCCCTACAGTAGTCATTTTTTATTTTAATCTACCTTTCCAAGATGCCAGCAATGACCTCCTGCCTAATTTAGTAGCAGCAATCTAAGTTTATTTGATCAAAGGAAGGAACTAACATTTTTTTAAATGTTTTATGTGCCACTGTGCCATCATCATCATCAACATCATCATCACCACTACTAAGATTTACTGAATAAAAAGCATGGTGCTTGGTACTTGGGGGCTTTACGTACGTTTACATACAGTATCCCATTATCTCCACCCCATTATCTCCACTCCATTATCTCCATTACTGCCTTCTGGGTGATTTTGATGAGGAAACTGAAACCCGTGGGTAAGGTGAAAGAAGAAAGGAAGTTTTGGAAGGTGTCCCAGTGAGCTATGCAACGGACCCAGTCTTTCCCACCAGTTTTCACAACTCATTGAATGTTCCCAAAACTCTACATGGTGGACATTATATTATAGTTGGGGTCATTACAGAAACTAATAAACTAAACTAAGAAGTGACCGTATGCTGTGTTTCCCAAGCTTTTTTTTTTTTTAAATCACACCCCATTGTGGGAAAGGAATTTTACATTTCAACCCAGTGCATATATACACACACACATATGGAACTGAAACAAAAATTGTGCAAAATAGTGCCCAACCTTGCTGTATGTGTTGCCCTCTGAGGTTTCCTGTTATTCAAATTATTCTTTATAATGGATCAGGACCTACAGTTTGAAAAGTAGTGGTCTAATGTGTGTCTACTGAAGACGTATTCTTAGTACGACAGTAGGATAATAAGCCTGAGGTTCTTCTCTCTTTTTTTTTTTAAAGATTTTATTAATTTATTTGACAGGGAGAGACATAGGGAGAGAGGAAACACAAGCAGGGTGAGTGGGAGAGGGAGAAGCAGGCTTCCTGCCGAGCAGGGAGCCCAATGCGGGGCTAGATCCCAGGACCCCGGGATCATGACCTGAGCCGAAGGCAGATGCTTAAGGACTGAGCCACCCAGGCGCCCCTCTTCCTTTTTTAGCTATTCTGTTCATAAATTTATCTCAAAATGTGTTTATACATATTGAACACTTACATATTGAACACTTACTACATGTCAGATGCAGTTCTAGGTCCCAGGATCTACAAAGGTGAGGATGATTCAGTCCTTGCCTTTGAACTGAAATGGATAAGACAGACAACAATTACGATAACATTTAGTAAGTCCAGATGGCCCTTGAACAGGGCAGAGGCTAGTGGTGCTAACCCCCTGTGCAATTGAAAATCTTCGTATTGGGGCACCTGGGTGGCTCATTCGGTTAAGAGTCTGCCTTAGGCTCCTGTCATGATCCCGGGATTCTGGGATCAAGCCCTGCTTCAGGCTCCCTGTTCAACGGGGAGCCTGCTTCTCGCTCTCCTCCCTGCTGGTTCTCTCTCTCGCTCTCTCTGTCTCTCTCAAATAAATAAATAAAATCTTTAAAAAAAAGAAAAAGAAAAAATCTCCATATAACTTCTGACATAAAACTTAAGTACTAGTAGTCTACTGTTGATGCCTTACCAATAACATAAACAGGTGTTAACACCTATTTTGTATGTGTATTATATACTGTATTCTTACAATCAAGTAAGCTAGAGAAGAGAAAATATTAACAAAATCATAAGAGAAAATACATTAGAGCACTGTATAGTATTCATCGAAAAAATCCGTGTACAAGTGGACCCACACAGTTCCAACCTGTGTTGTTCAAAGTTCACCTGTATTATAATATCAGTATGAACTATGTGCTATGGGAACAGAGGAGCAAGCAACTAACTCTCCCAGCCGAAATCCAAAAAAGGCTTGATGAGGGAGGTGACTCAATGAAAATAGGTCATATAGAATGAATGAGGATTTTCCAGGTGTAAGAGAGCAGGGCGTTCATGACAAAAGGATCTGTGTATGCACAGGCAGGGAGGTTTGAAAGGCTGGACACATTCCAGCAAGAGTAAGAAATTTAGTGTAGCAAGAAGAAGCACGAAGAGGAGTGAGATGGAAGGATGTGTTGAAGGATCTGTGTGCCTTATTAAAGAGTTAGATTCTTCTTAAGCAGGGAGAAACCCAGAGGTTTTCAATCCAGGCTATGTAAGGTAAGCTATTTGTGCCTTTAGAAAAAACAGTTCTGACAGCTGCTTAAAGGATAGTATGGAGGAGAGAGAGGCCATGCAAAGAGCCACCCAGGTGTCCCTTTCTGTGTCCTTTGTGAGAAATCTGAGTCATCCTAAACTGTTCCTTCTCCCTCACTTTCCACATCAAATCAGTCACCAACTTGTGTTGATTTTATCTTCTGAATGGTTTCTGGAAAGTGGCTGTTATGGACTGAATGTTTGTGTCCCCCGCCCCCCATTCCTCTTGAGTCCCTAATTCCCAATGTGACTGTATTTGGAGATGCAAAGCCTCGAAGGAAGCAACTAGGGTGAAATGGCCTTTGCATGGCCTCCCATGAGAAGTAAAGACTTGAACTGAGACAGCAGCGGTGGGCATGCTAAGGACCGTCCAGATGCCAGAGCTCAATTCCAGTTTGTCAAATACTTCCTGAGTCCTGACTGTATGTCAGGCTGTGAAATGCTATGATACAAAAAAAGAATAAGAAATGGTCTCTGATCTAGAGGCGTTTTCTATCTAGTGAGAAGTGAAGACACACAAATAGGTCACTTCAGTATTGTAACGGTTAAGTGTTATGATAAAGGCTTGCATGAAGTATGAAAAGAGCAAAGATGAGGGGTTCATAACTGAGACTGGGAGAGGGTCGTGGAGGCTTCCTTGGAAGGAAACATCCAAGTGGCATCTAGAAGGATGAATAGGAACTGGCCAGGTGAAGCAAAGGACAAAGGGCGGACCAGGCAGAGGACACAGGGAAGCAGCTGCTAGCAT
Source organism: Callorhinus ursinus (assembly GCF_003265705.2). Lineage (NCBI taxonomy): Eukaryota > Metazoa > Chordata > Mammalia > Carnivora > Otariidae > Callorhinus > Callorhinus ursinus. The sequence continues at coordinate 66,487,414 of NW_027397069.1, forward strand.
TATGGAGCAGCGGGGTCCTGCGTGGAGTTCGATATTGCTGCAGTGTGGTGTGGGTGAAGAGTGATACAGATGAGGCCAGAGGACGAGTGGAAGGTGCACGTGAGTTCCTGCTGTGGAACTTGCCAGTTCCTATGGAGCTCGTAAGTCATGCTAAGGAGCCTGGCCTTCATGCTGTTGGTGGCGGGGAGCCTAGGGAAGAATTTTAATACTTGAGAATGGCACGGGCAGCTCTGTGGTTCAGATGGCTTGTCCTGGTAACGTAGACGGCCAACATTCACCAGATGCTGATAATGTGCCAAGCATCATCGTCAGCATTGTACCTGCATCACCATGTTGAAACAGCCCTCCTGTCCACAGCCTCATTTTACAGGGAGGTCCCTAGCACCCAGATTGAGTCGCTGGCCCAAGAGTACAGAGTCCATGGTGGAGCACGGACTCAGTCCCCAGTGACCCAACTACCCACAGAGCTATGCTGCGGTTAGGTAGGTGAGAAGAGAATGGCCAGACTACAGGGGAGAGATGATGAGTTGCTGCCCTGAAGGGTCGGTAGCGGACGGAGAGAAGTTGCCCTGGGCTGCTGTCACAAATTACCATCGACTGGGTGGCCTCACAACAGAGATTTATTTCCTCACAGCTCTGGAGGCTCGAAGTCCAAGATGAAGGTGCTGTCAGGATTGGGTTCTAGAGGGGTTCTCTTTCTGGCTTGTAGACAGGTTGCCTTGTTGCTCTGTCCTCACATAGCCTTTCCTCTCTATATGCATGTGGCAAGAGAGAGCAGCAGGCTCTCCAGGGTCTCTCATAAGGACACTAATCCTGTCAAATCAGGGCCCCACCCTTAGGACCTCATTTCACCCTAGTTGCTTCCTTCGAGGCTTTGCATCTCCAAATACAGTCACGTGGGGAGTTAGGGCCTCAACGGGAACAGGGGGGGGCGGGGGACACACATCCAGTCGATAACAGCCACTTTCCAGAAACCATTCAGAAGATAAAATCAACACAAGTTGGTGACTGATTTGATGTGGAAAGTGAGGGAGAAGGAACAGTTTAGGATGACTCAGATTTCTCACAAAGGACACAGAAAGGGACACCTGGGTGGCTTGGTCTGTTAAGCAGCTGGCTCTTAATTTCAGCTCAGGTCATGATCTCAGGGTTGTGAGATCGAGCCCCGCATGTCAGTTTGTCTGTCTCTGTCTCTGTGCCTCTCTCAAATAAATAAATCTTAAAAAAAAAAAAAAAAAAAGACACCAAAAAAGGAGCAAATCGGGGAAGCGGGGGAAGGACAGCTTGGTTGCGGTTATAGTGAATTGGGAGTGCCTGGAAGCATCCCGGAGCTAGCTGGTGGCAGTGCTAATATGAGGAGAGGCACCGGCACATGGATGGCAGGGGAAGCCACAGGTGGGGTCACATCATGTAGAGAAAACATGTAGGGTGAAAAGGAGGCAGTATCGCCAAGGATGGAAAAATATGAGCCAGGTACACAAGAGAACAGCAAAGAGAGACTTAAGAAATAAGAGACCTTTGTGGCTGAATCCAAAGCAAGAGAGAATTTCAAACAGTAGAGACTCTTAACACTCAGGTTCTGTAGCCTCTTGTGTGTCAGTGTGTATCTGTATTCTTAGGTGAGAAAAGGAAACAGCTGCAGAATCACAGCGTTTCATTTCCTAATAGGACCAGAGAGATGATTTTACAGTTCTCTCACTCTACAAACAAGGAAGCTGAATCCTGGCAAAGCCTAGTGATTTGTCTCTTTCATGGCACGAGCAGAACTAGAATTTTGTTCCCAAGCCTCTTGACGTCAATCCAGTGCTTTTCACAATATATGAAATGGAATTCATCACTGTGGGGTTTGAAAATTAGGTCTAAGTTGTAAAAAAAAAATTCCACTAAATAAAGTGGAGAAAGAAACATTACAGTGTTACTATTATATGCATCTGGGGAGAGGAAGAAGTAGTATAGAAAATGTAGAATACTTTATTTAAGAGGAGAGATTAATAGTGTTGGCCTTGGATAGTGATAAGAAAATTGACTTGTGGAAGAGGGCTTGGAGACCAGATGTCCCTGCTATATTGAGAGTGAAAATGGCACATTGCCAAGGGGCATCTCTTATGCTCTGGGCACACAGGTTCTTTTGTTGTGTTGTGTTTGGTTTTGGGGGGGCACATGTTTTCTTTTCTTTTTTTAAGATTTTATTTATTTATTTGACAGGCACAGCGAGAGAGGGAACACAAGCAGGGGGAGTGGCAGAGGGAGAAGCAGGCTTCCCATGGAGCCGGGAGCCCGATGCAGGGCTCGATCCCAGGACCCTGGGATCATGTCCTGAGCCGGAGGCAGACGCTTAACGACTGAGCCACCCAGGCGCCCTGGGGGGGCACATGTTTTCAAATGTGACTCTTTCTTATGTTTTTTCCTATTACTAACCCCATATTGGATATATAGCGATACTGTGTTATTAGAAAATTAATTTTGAGTCAGTATCTTCTTACAGCCTTGAAACTGACAGACTTCATTACTTGTGGAGAAGAGTGGTTCTCTCTTCTACAGGATTTCAGAGTTGCCTTCAGCCTTATAGACGCCCACCAAGTGAAGACTTCTGTCCGTAATTGTTCATTTTGTAAGTCAGTGAAGTATTTTTGAGTATCTACTGTAAATAAAGCACTGTGTTAAGCACTTCAGGTTGTATTAATGAATTGAATAGCATCCCTCTATAAGACCAGTAGAACCTGTTGCAGGTAGGAACAATGTCACATGAACCTTTAGACTCACAAATACTTTAATGGTGTCAGTGTAGCCAAGAGTGCTAGGATGCACTCTGGTACTGACGATGGGAAATATGTGAGCTCACTTTGGTTTATATTTATCACTTCCAAATTTTAAAAAACAAAAACAAAAGCAGGTTTAGCCACCAACTTGCCTTGTAATTGCTTTCTTGTTTCTTGCCAAGTAAGCGAGCATGAGTTTGACTTAATAACACTATTTTTTTCATTTTATAACTCTGTAGTTTCATATGTGTAAGCAAACATTTAAAATAATAAGTACATGTATATCATAAAGATACTCTTGCTCTGTACTTAGATTTTTGGTAGATTTTAATATATCATATAGAGTAATAACCGATTCGCCAACAGACACAACTTTGGTACTAGGCCATTAACAGAATTTTTATGTGGTGCATGCATATTACAAAGAGCACATTATATGGAAAATAAAGCAAACTTGGTATGCATAAGCATTATATGGAAGAACTAGATAGCATGTACTTAGCATCATAAAAAGAATTCTCATGTGTAGTATAGTGTAAGTTTCCACATCAGGGAGGGCTGTCAACAAAATTATGAAATAGGTAAAGTGTAGCTTCAGAGCGTAGCAGAATCTTGGCGTAACTGGTAATATGTGCTATTCCAAATATGAAACCTGAAGGCATTTCATGAAGAGTTTGACCCATAGTTCTGCACCGTCGAGACTTTCAGTAGAAAGAAGTGCTTACCATAATTACCTTAATATTCCCATCCTAGAGCAGTGTGTGGAAATTAGTAGGTTTTTAGTATATGTTTATTAAATGAATGTCTTCTGTTTATTAAGTAAAACATTAAGAAATCTTGACTGGGGATTATATTAACATAGTGCTATTATGATAAGAGGATTTATTAAGCAACCGTTTATTGGACATCATCTATGCGTGGATGCTCTGTTGGCACTAGGAATACAAAAATAAGTAGACAGGCCTTCAAGTAATGGGTTTGGGGAAGAGTAGATGAAAGAGGAAAAAAATACACTTGTAGGCCAGATATGATGAAGATGATTGGTGCTACAAGAGAAATATGAAAACAACTATAAAATAACAATGCAACAATAAGAAATACCTATGAACAAAATACAGTTATGTGATTATCAAAACGCAAAGAAAGTGCTGTGTGAACTCAGAAGAGAAATCAATTCCAGTTGGAAGTAGGAGTATTTGACAAGATTTCACAGGGGAAGTGACTTTTGATCTCGGACATCTCAAATCCACCGTATCCATTGGTATCTTCATTGTTTTTCCGTTCCACCCATCTGTCCTAGATCTACATGTCTGATCGTCTTGAACATGGTTACTGATACACCCCGGCCTGGATTCTTCCTTTGGGGAAGTGCTAGAATCATTGGACTCTGTCTTTTTCCCCTCCAATATTAATTTGGTCACTATGGTTACATGAAGTTTTGAATAATTGACGGTTTTTTATAATAGACATGCTTTGTGTATAATCAGAAGCTTATCAAAAATATGTGAGGATATCATGTATAATTACATATTTTAAATTTTGTTAAATTATACACAAAAATGTCATATTTTCAAACAATTCACTCTTTTTTCCACATTGAAAAAAATACAGTTTTATTTAAAAAATGTACAGAAAATTGTAAAGAGCTTACTATTATAGAAAAGCTATCCTGGTTTACAGTCACAGAAGTGTTTTTATTTTAAATAATGCTATTCTTCTAAGAATATATTTTTTTAAATTTGTGCCTATCTCCGAAACCATAAAATTTTAGCACTACTGTAGAATTTCTAAAGAGTAGTACATTTCTGCTGCCATTTGGAGGAGCCTGCATCACAGAGTAATGAGGCGTTGAGTCTGACTTGCAAAGATGCCTCCATTTGAAATTCAGACACCCTCCCCCCCAGAAGAATTGTTAGTCAAATTCCCATAATTAATGAATTGTGTCTTCCACATTTCTCTGGTACTAAATCTAATACAAGTTACAATTACAACAAATTATTTTGTAGAAGCTCTGATGACATTCTTACACCACTAAAAAAATAGATATTCTGAAGGTGAAAGTGAAACTGTCAGCCCTTGGCATCCAGAGTTAACAAACTACTTAAGAGTTCTGTTGATAGGTATCTAGGTAATTGTGAGATTAAACCCAACAGTGTGGGAGGTCTCCGTGCTTTTCTAATGAAACCATTTAAGTTCTGTTAAAACCCATGAAGGATAATCATGGTCTCTTTTAATCCAAATTTTTAAATAATAGCTATAAATATTCTCTAGTCTTAGAAGTTAGAGAAAGCAGAAGTATATGAGAATTTCATTCACTTTCTCCTTAAACCTTATATCAGAGTTATGAAGAATTAGCAAAGTTCACCAATATGAGATTTTACCCAGCTGATACCTTGTTCTGATGAAATACTAGAAAAATGTTTTGAAGAAGTCAAAGGCAGATGTGAGAGTTAAAGGAAATCATCTCACCATGATTGTGAAGTCTTGAATTCTAATTTTGCTTTTGCAAGTGTAAATGCTAATATGTTTTACTTAATTAAAAAAATTTGTATAAATAAATACACAGCGCAATTTCTATCAATAAGATGGAGAGTTTGCATTTAGAGTGGCCCTCAAAATTAAATCAATTTTTATGCCTTTACAAAATGTAACTGAACGGTGTCTAAAGGCCAAGATGAACACTTTATCTCTGATGTGTCCTTGCAGTCTGTTGCTGATGCGTATGAGAAAAGAAAGTTACTGGGTGTCTGGGTGGCTCAGTCAGTTAAGCGTCTGCCTTTCGCTTAGGTCCTGGGATAGAGCCCCATGTGGGGCTCCCTGCTCAGCGCTTCTCCCTCAACCGCTCCCCCTGCTTGTGCGTGCACTCTCTCTCTCTCTCTCTCTCTCTGTAAAATAAATAAAATCTTTTTAGAAGAGGGAAGTAAGTACTATGGTGAGCACTATGAATTGTGTAAGACTGATGAATCACAGACCTGTACCCCTGAAACAATTCATTATATGTTAATAAAAAAAATTAAAAAAAAAAAAGAAAAATGAAACAAGGGAAACAAAAAAAGAGAGAAAAGAAAGTTACTTTCTAATTGGAGTATTTATCTGCACCACTGACCCCCAGTCCTCATGAATAGTCCTGGAATTGTTCCATACCTGGTGACATCACATTCATCCTTTTAAGTTTTAACTCAGAGTCAGCTCTTTGAAGTCATGCTTACTCTTACATCATAAGCTTGTGAAATTTTGCCCGAAGCTATTTTATTTCCTCCCAAGTGACACCTGCTATTCAGTTTATATTAATACAGACAATCTCAGGTGTAGTCTCATGGTCCCCACTGCTAGACTGAGACTAAATTTACTGAGAGCAAATATAAGCAGTTTTCCATTAAATTATTTTAAAATTTACATATAACTCACAAGAAGTGTTCGAATATAAATATTAGCTACTATCACTATCATTTAAAACAATATAAAATAATACTTGCAAAATATACTTGAATGTATTAATTTTTCTCACTAATCTTAAACTGTTTTCATTCTATTTAGAAAATCCTACTTTTCTCTTGACTTGAATAGATTTAAATGCTTTTCATTACCCTGTCTGTGGCTTCAAAACCACAAAATACTATGCCATCTATTATAAGTGGAGTTTTATTCTTGAGCTTAATTGTCCAAAACAAAACTTAGTCATTTTTTGCTAATCCTAGAAGAGTGCTTTCCTACACTTCTATTACTTCTATAAGTTGTCAGACTTCTACATCATTTTTGCCTGCCAATCAAAAATAATACAGAATAAAATGTCTGTCTGTGTCAAAACTCGCCTTATGGTTGTGCATTTCTAGTCAGAATATGATTTTTCTACCACCTTTCTACTAAACTCCTTTAAGCTTGAATTTATGAGAATATAATTTATAACGAATACACTTTTCTTCGTGAGACCGACTTTTGAACACAACTATTTGTAAAGGGTCTATGATACTAAACTTTGAGAATTTGTATGAAAAATCATATGAGGATATGAAGATGAAAATTGCCTTTATTTAGGAAGAGAGAAATACATGAGATCAGAAGTCCCCCGGAAAATATGGAATATATAATCATCTCTACAGAGCATGGGCGTTATCTATTTGATGCAGCTTGGTAGAGTACCTAGCACAGTAGCAGGAAAAGATGGACATTTAATAAAAGCTTTTAGTAATCAGGAGATGAACTTCTTTTGATAAAAAGAAGTAACCAAAACTGCTTTTATTCCTATTGTCCCTAAAAGTGTAGGAAGCAGAGCATTTAATACAGTGCTTGAACAAGAAAGCTACACACAAATTCAGAAGTATACCATGTGGAAAGATCCAGATTTATGGGGGGCCCAATCACATGAAGGGTATGTAAGTAGAGCCCTATGCATCAGTGTGTGCACACAAACTAAGTTAGGCACTTACTGAAATTACTTTCTGAAAGCTAAGTGATCATAAAATAAAATGCAGAAGTTCAAAATGAAAAAGTTACCTTAACCTTAAAGAGTAAAATGAGAACCCAAAAAGGCACTAAAGCAATTTTACAGCATGTAAAAGTTTTCACTGACATCTAGAAATGCGCAAGTGATTTTTTTAAAGAATGAGAATTTGAATCATTTGTTGCTTTCTTTATTAGTGTACTTGTTTAAGCAGAAGAGTTGCTTCTGTCCAATGCCTCAGACTTCTTTTTCACTCCCACTCTCTGCTTGTGAGTCATGAAGACCAATGTGCTGTCCTTCGCATACAAAGAAAATGCTGTTGACCTGTTGTCTTAGCCCAGGCTACTGTAACAAATTACCATAGACCAGGTGGCTTAAATAACACAAATTTAGGGGCGCCTGGGTGGCTCAGTTGGTTAAGCGGCTGCCTTCGGCTCAGGTCATCATCCCGGGGTCCTGGGATCAAGCCCCGCATCGGGCTCCCTGATCAGCGGGAGGCCTGCTTCTCCCTCTCCCACTCCCCCTGCTTGTGTTCCCTCTCTCCCTGTGGGTCTCTCTCTCTCTGTCAAATAAATAAAATCTTTAAATAAATAAATAACACAAATTTATTTCTCACAGTTCTGAAGACTGGAAGTCTGAGATGAGTGCCAGCATGATCAGGTTCTGGTGAAGGCCCTCTTCCTGGCTTACAGGCTGTTGTCTTTTTGCTCTGTACCCTCAGATCTCTGTATCTGTGTCATCTGTCTCGTGCCTTTTCTTAGAAGGGCACTAATCCCATTCATGAGGGCTCCACCCTCATGATCTAATTACCTCCCAAAGGTCCCACCTCCAAAAATCATCACATTGGAGAATTGGGCTTCAGCCTATAAATTGGGTTGGGGCGGGGGGTGGGGGGACACACAAACACCCATCATCAGGATCAGGGAATGCACTGAATTTGCAATCATATGTTCTGCTTACCCCAACTTCCTTGTAATTAAGCCCATGCATTTATAAACTTCTTGGCAGGTTAGAGAACTGTGGATGGCTGGGCTCTGCCTAGACCTATCTTAGTTTTCTCCAGACTTAAGCAAGGATGAACAACATACAGAGATGAAATGCATGGTCCTTGGTCTCATTAGCACAAGAACTGATTCGAGTTGTATATACATTTGGTTTTAGTGTCTTTTAAAGCCTTACTTTTTCATTTTTTTATCTTCTTTTCCTCCCCCAGCCCCCATCTTGTGATCCATGCTTATGTTCTTCATCCATCAAAGCACACTGTCTGAAGGCAGTATAGAAAAGGCATTATCTTCATTAAGAATGGAGGCTTTGCAGGGTATCTGGGTCGCTCAGTCGGTTAAGCATCTGGCTTCGGCTCAGGTCACGATCTCGGGGTCCTGGGATTGAGTCCTGCGTCAGGCTCCCTGCTCAGCGGGGAGTCTGCTTCTCTGTCTACCCCTCCCCCTGCTTGTGCTCTCTCTCTCTCTCTCTCTCTCTCTCTCTCACGTCCTCTGTCTCTCAAATAAATAAATCTTTAAAAAAAAAAAAGGAATGGAGGCTTTGGGAATCAGACTCAGAGTAGCTTACGGCCTGGCTCTGCCGTATAGTAAGTATATCCTCTCAAACAAGTGAGGCATTTAATGACATTGTTTTCTCATCTGTAAAATAGGTAGAATGCCTACCTCACAGAATCCTGTAGAGGTTAAACAAAGTAGTGCGTTTAAAGTGCTCAGTATACTGCCGAGTTACAGAAACGCATGCTAAATTACTAAACATGAAAAAGGAACTAGACTTGTTTACAGTAAGACTCATACGTTTAACTTGCCTCCAAAAAATTCATCTTTTGAACAGGGTATAATGACATAATCTCCAAATATGAAATTAGGAATCCCACACAATTGGTGGAAAAGGCTTTGTTTTAAAAGAGCTTATCCCAGCAACCCTGTAGTCGTAGGCACATGCCTGTTCTGCTGAATAAAAAACTTGCAGCCCTTGATTAACCTTTTTTTGCTACTTAAAACTTGGCTAGGTCCTAGGATGAACCATTTTTATTTTTTTATACTGTAAATTAGTTTCCTAATGCTGCCATAACAAATTACCCACCAACTTGGTGGCTTAAAACAGCATAAATTTATTCTTCAGAGTTCTAGACCCCAGAAGTCCACCATCAAGATGTCAGCGGAGTTGGTTCCTTCCGGAGGCTCTGAGGGAGAGACTGTCCCATGCATCTCTCCTAGCTCCTGCTTTTTGCTGCCATTCCTTGGCTGGTAGCAGCATCCTTCCAATCTCTGCTTCTCTTTTCACATGGCCTTCCCCTTGGGGTCCTTCTCAGGCCTCCCTCTGTCTCTTATAAAGACACCTGCCATTGGATTTAGGGCCCCCTCTAAATCCAGGATGATCTCATTCAAAATCCCCAATTTAATTATATCTGCAAAGACCCTTGTTCCAAATAAAATCACAAGTTCCAGTGTTAGGACATGGACATAACTTTTTGGAGGACCGCCATTCAACCACTGTATAAGAGACCACTGTGTAAGGAAAAGAACCAGAATCTGAGGTGAACAAGAGAATGAGCTGGTACAGGAAAACTATACTTCCTGAAGATTCCACCCAGTGGGCATACTAGAGCTTTATTGTCACGTTGTCGTGGAACCCCTAAAGATTAATTTTCTCGGTACAATTAAATGTCTGCCCACTGGGCAGGTCTTCATCTTCAGTTGTGGGATTGTTGAAGATGAAGGGATTTGTCCAGTTTCCTTTTTCAAGTATGTCAATACTACAGTTTCTGGAGCCTATTAACTATATTTGGGAAAAGAACAAGCAGTGGAGCTAGAAGCACATACATGTGGTTTGGGCTTGAGAGCCATGATGGAATGTTCTAAGAAGCACCGGCTGAAGAAGATATCAATAGCTATCTGTACTTGTTAGCCCTTTCAGTCACTTGACCACCATCTCTCCTTTTCAGCAGGAATTTACCTTGCCTCAGGCATGCATAATTGGAAATCTGGTTAACAAGAAATTAAGTGGAGGAAATGAGTATTTATGACATTTTGGGTTTTGCTCTGAATGGAGCACTGGAATTGGCTACCAGTGCTAGATAAGGAAAGATAGGAAATCACCGAATTTTTTTCACCACAGTAGTGTGGCTTGTGGCTGGAAAAAGGACAGTGCCAATATGAGCACCCTTTGCCTGCGACTTAGAATTTGAATACTTAGAATCCTCGTACCCGAAAATGGTTTGGAGTAGTAGTTCAAGAAAACCGAGACTGTAGAGCCTTGTAACTCTCTTAGGATAAAATTTCCTACCAATATGCATAGCACGCTGCCCATAAAAATAGTGAGCCTTGCACAAATTTTTTAAAATCAAAACTCATTTGTTTGTCAGATCTCTGAACCAAGAAATCCTCCAGGTTAATTACTACCTTGTTCCTTTTTGCATCCGTGGTTCCTACTGCAGTGCCTGTTTAGGAGATGTTTAACCAGCCAATAATTTAGTATATTCCATCTCTGCTCACCTTTTAAGTTGCTATGATTGATTTCCATAAAGATCAAAATATTGAGAAAGTAAATGACATGATCTAAATGCTGGATTGAGTGGGTATAGACTCTTCATTTTTCAGAATAACTTCCTGTTGACTTGGTAAGAAAAAAAATGCATGGTTTCAAGGAGAAAATGTGTTGGTATAAATCAGATCAAGGTATTACTGCTTCCGAACAAGTGTCGGCAAAGTATAGCCTGTGGGCCAAACCCAGCTCACTGCCTAATTTTGTGTGGCCTGCAGGCTAAAAATGGCTGTTACCTTTTTAAACAGTTGGACAAAAATCAGAAGAAGATTTCATGACACATGAAAAGTCTATGAAATTCAGAAATTCCAGGGTCCACAGATAAAGTTATGTTGGAACATAGCTCATTCGTTTCTGTATTGTCTGTGGCTACCTTTGCCCTCAGTGGTGAAGTTGAGTAGTTGCAAGAGAGACCATATGTGGCCCAGAAAGCCCAAAACACTGACTCTCTGACCTTTTACAGAAGGAATCTGGCATTCTCTCAACACCTGCTATAGTGCTGTGTCTATCAAAATGCTGATTTTTGAACTTCAGAATATTAAGAACTTGAGTTTGTTCCTCACTTCATAGTTTGACTTCAGGAAGTAAGGATGCATTGTATCACAGGGCTGCCAAGCTTCCCTCCTGTGGGCTGAGGAAGAGCATACAGGCACTTGTAAGCTGGGCAGACACTCCACAGAAACTCGTCAAATATTGCTAGGCAGGTGAGCCAAGGAACGGTCGTCTGAACAGGACACTGTCTCCGGCACCATTGACATTGAACTCTGAATGCCACCCATGCTGGGAATGATTTCTAAATTGTCCTTGCACCTCTGCGATGTGGCCTTAAGGAGCATGGCCCTGGAAAGGAGGTTTCTGGTTGGCTGGACCTAGACCACATGCCCAGACCTCGTTGTCAGGGTAGGGGAGGGAGGTACTCATTCTAATTTGCTAATTTTCAACCCGTCCATCCCAGGATGATGCACAAAGAGAAAATTTCCCCCAAATGGGAAGCCACGCTAGGCAGCTAGAGAATATAAACCAGACGCCTTCTACACCTTTGCTACTCTAAGCAAAGACCAGGTGTCCCCGGGCCTCACTTGGGACCGTGGTCTAAAGGCCGTCTTACAGGCCCATCCCCGACCTACTGAATCAGATTCACATTTTAACAAGATCTCCAGGTGATTTGTATGTGCATTTTAAAAATTGAGATGAGCTCCAAATAAAGTCCTAATTTGGCAGGATTTCAAGCAATATTATGAAGTGAAAGCAAATGGACAATTTGGGGGCATGTATTTTTGGCCCTGGGAGGTGACATAAACATGCCAGTTCTATCTGGGAACCTGCTCATCTAGGCTAAGCCTGCTTTTTTGGTATTTTCCTTTCTTAAACCTTCAGATTTAAAAGCTCCGGAATTATAGCATTTCCCACGGCAGTGCACCAGGAGTCCCAACAGTGAAAGTGGGCAGTGAGGGGGAGCAGGGGCTTTTTTGTAAGTGATCCCTTGCCTGTGTAGGTCACAGGGCCCAAGGTGAGTGATTGACCTAATAAAAACTCAGTAATACAAGTTTAATATGACCCCGGTCATAGTTGGATTCAAGTCCCAGCACTGTCGCCTATTTTGTGCTTTTTAGATAATGTATATAACCTTCCTGAGCCAAAATTTTCTCATCTCTAAAATGGGGTTAAAAACATGAGAGCTAATCTCTGTGAAGGAGATACCACCATGTCCAGCAAGAACTATGTACTCCAGTAATTATGGCCATCATTATATGTTTTAATTTGCAGCATTAGGAGACCATGGCACTTCATGCTTTAGTTAACCAAGGCGTTAGCGCTTGCTAACTCATTTTACAGTGGGATTGTTACAACTCCTAATGCCGAGTAACTCATGCTGAGTTTTAGGATCATTGATACTTAGACATTCAGTTTCTGCTTTTGCCTTCAGTTTCTGTCACCATGAGGCACAGAGAGTAAAGTTGTTTATACCATCAGGTCAATTTGATAAGTTGCAATCATGAATATTAGACGGATAAAAGTACCTGTTTGAAAACTGCTGAGTGTACTAAGTGTATTCTTTAAATATAACTTCTGGAATATTGCCACTACTGACTATAATAGAAAAATCTCAGCAGACTCTTTCCGTAGGACAGAGATGATTACTCTTTGTTATCATAAACCTACAAAAATTTATTTCCAATGATCTTTAGAACTGAAGAAGAACAGATCTTTGCAAGCATAGGACAGGGGTTAGTATGGTAGGCATGTGCTGTCCTGATCATTTGTCTCCCTTTCCTTCGAGAATCTATCACCTCAGTAAAATCGATCCTTTAAAAATGTGAATCAAATTTATTTCCACAGCTAAAATCTTTTGGGCACAGTGCCCCTGAAATTATTAAAATAAACTCTTTATTGAAAAGCAGGATATGTTTTCCAGTTAACTGTTTTAATCTTTATTGCCTTGTAAATTGAAGAATGCAGTTATAGAGTAGAAAACCAGCTATATAGCTAATAAAGCTTAAAGAAGTTGTTTATAAATGAACCGGATACCTAACATCCTCAAACCATATCTCAGTTAGCAGTGAGGTATCTTTATCCTCAGTTTATTAATACATTTCTCCCATGCAACATTTGTGTCAGAGACACCTCTAACATGAAGGCCCTACATTCCTTTTGGCTAGAATCTAAATGTAGATTTGCAGAAAAATAACTCTGCTAGCCTTTGAAGCACATGGCTATAATGTACTAAATGAAAGGAAACATTTTATTATTAATACCCAGGCAATATCATTAATATTGGCCAGGCAGTGTAGAAGGACACCATGTCAGAAATTACATTTGTGGGGATTTTCCCCTTTCTTTAAGAAGAAAACTTCTGGATGCTTCTATAAATGCAGGAATCTATTTTGACCTTGAAGCAAATCTTTCCTAGTAAAATTTGCTTGAGAATTGCCCTTAGAATGCAGGGCTAGCACGCTTCATGCTATGACTGCTTTGTGGGATCTTAAGTACTGTGCCCTGGAAGCTGACACCTTATCTATAGCCCAAGCTGTGTAGAACATACATCCCAGTTCCACCTTGAACATGGTATAGTCATGAATGCTTAATGTACTCCCTTTTCTCTTCTGGAGCAAATCTTGTGGTTTACTGATCTTATGCCTTCTATAAACCATCTTAACCATTACCCTTTTGGAATCCTCTAGTCTAAAACCAAAAACTCCTCTTGATTTGTTCCCTGCTGTGGAGGCCAAGCCCCTGCCATTGGATAGTAGTACCTCCGCCAGCCAACCTGGGGGCACTTCCTCCATCTTTCAATGCATTGGCCAGTCCTGACCCCTGTGTCTCCAAGAATGAGGTCTATCTTCAGGATCTATTAATTCTATCCCCCCAACATTTAAACATGCTTAAGTCTCTTCTATCTTACTAAAAAAAATATAGAATAATAAATAATCTTTCTTGGCCACACGTTCCTTTCTAGCTACTCCCCTTTCTTGCATAACTGTACTTCTTAAATGCCCTAGAAGAGTGGTCTACGCTCTTGTTTCCACTCAACACACTCACTCCTCAACCCAACGTCATCTGCCTGCTCTCCTACCACTTCACTGACTTTGCTTTCAGCAGGGTCTTTGGAGATTTCCTCGTGACCAGTGGGTTGATATTGATAGCAGTCTCACTGTTATTCATTCATTCATCCTTCCTTTTGGAAACACCTTCCCTCGGCTTCCCTTGAGTCCACTGTCCTACCTCCCTGCTGACAGTTGCTCAGCGTCCTTTGCAAGCCTCTCCTGAATTCCCATGACTGCTGCACTTAATGTGTGTGTTCCTCGGGGACTTGTCCCGGTCTTTTTCTCTTCCCCTTCAGCACACCCAGGCTGGGCAATCTCAGCTATGACTTTAATACCATCAGTTAAAGTTGCCTCCTCGTTTGGAGCTCCAGACAAGGAAGTCCATTGACATCCCCGCCTTTGTGAAATACTCTCTTCCCGTGGGTGTCCCTGATTCCAGAATGCCTCGGTTTACTTCCTTTTTTTTTTTTTTTTTGGTCAACTATCCCTCAGTCTTCTTAAATCTGTCACTTTCCTACTTAGAACATTTCATTGATTTGAATTCAGTATGAATGATAAATTCAGTGATTATCAGACTCTTCCTTACTTCTCCAGCCATCGTACCAGAATTTCCTCGGCTTCCTCCTCCTCCTTAATACTTAGAAATTTACCTCCATGGGAATCTACCCATTATTCCTTATTTTTGGTCCCAGGGGAAAAAATGTGCTTCTATTTCTTGAAACCTAATCCAGTCCCTTGCCGACTTTTCAGGAATGTGTTCTAACTTCTCTGTTGATACTGGCTTTTGTCTCAAGTAGTTTGGTCCGATGTTATATTCTAATACTCCTTGGAAAAGAAAAGTCCCTTGACTCCACATTTCCGTCTAGCTACTTACCTAGCTCTTCCCTTCAGAATCAAGTTTCTTGTAAGAGTGGCCTATAATTTGCCTATCCCCACTTCCTTCTGCCTGTTTGATTCCCCAATCCACTGCCATTAGCTCCTGTTCCTAAAATGCTGATGAAATGGTTCTTGTTAATTTGCCAATAAACTTCATGTTTGCCAAAACTAATGGGCAGTTTATCTTTACCTTACATCGTGCCTTTGTAATATTAGACACTGCTGACCACCTCTCCTTGGAACTTGTTTCTCCTTTGATTTACATGATCCTACTTTTCTCTGGTACTTCTCCCATCTTTCTAGCTTTTTCCTTTGCAGGCTCTTTATTCATTTATTGATTTAGCAGATATTTATTGAGCTAGCCCTTGGAGCTGCAGTGATGAGTAGGATATAATCCCTGCCCTCATGGAGTTTATAGGATCCAAGGAATGAGAGACAATTGAATAATCACACAAATAACTAGAAATCATTATGAATTCCGGTAAGTGCTGTGAGAGCATGTGGTAGGGGCCTGATCTAGTCTTAGTGCACCTGAGAGTTGAAGCATTATAGGCATCATCCCTCATACTGTACTACTTTTCTTACTTTTTCAATATGAGATTTTGGTGAATGAATGCATATTCATCTTAGTCATACCCTTAATTATTTAATAACTGTCAGTCACATACCCTCTCACAATCTGCTGTTTCCAAATGGAGATATTTTTAGCCTTTTTATGTACAGTCTCTTCAGCCTACTAGAAGTTATGTAGAGACTTGGGCTTAAATACATTTTTGTAAATTTTCCTCAGTTCACTTATGCCATACTTGAGCAGCAACAACTCCACAGCATTCCGGGTGCCCATCTATTTGAAACTAAACTCCATCCTCTGTCTCAAAAAGTGGATTTTCCACATGTAGCTTTCTAAATTTAGTTCTCACGCGTGTGAGTAGGCAGCCTACTACAAGCACATCTAGAACACTCCTTTTTAGTATGCCATATTGTTGAAGAGGTGTGGATGGAGTACACAGTTTGTTTGAGTCTGACCTCCGTTGTTCATAATTTTGACAAATTACCTGAATTTGCTGCTCAAGGAAGCACGGAAAATCAGCATTAACACTCTGGCAATCTGACTGAGATTGGGGGTTTGACGTGTAAAATCGTCCATTGTTTTGTAAATGGTCATTGTCGTGGCTAGAAGGCAGTTTTTCCCGGTGGGCTTCCCTGTCCGTACTGAGAAAGCACAGAAAGCAGCTAGCCTTGGAGAGAGTTAGGTGCCTAATCTACACTGGTAAGGAATGATCTAAAGCAATGGTTCTCAACAGGGAGGATTTTGCTCCCCATCCCTGGGTACATTTGGCAATGTGTGGGGACATTTTTGGTTCTCCTGACTGGGTGGGTGCTATTAGCATCTTGGTGTAGAGGTAGAGGCCAAGAATGTTGCTAAACATACAATGCAGGAGACACACACCCACAACAAAGAATTGATCTGGTCCCAAATACCAAGGTGGAGAAAAAAAAATACCAAGGTTGAAAAACCCTAATTTAAGGAGTAATGGAAATGTAATAATTTAGTGACTCTGCACCAAAAGTAGATGCAAGAACCAGATTTCACTTATTTCTAGTGAAGTACTCAAAAGGTATTTTTAATTTTAAAAAACATAGATTCACAGTTTTCTGGGGGAAATGTGGAGGCCAATCACTCACCCTGAGCCACGTGCCAGGGTTTCAACTCTCAACAGGCTTCGGTCCCTGCCCTCAAGGGCATAATCCAGTCTGCAGTGGTAGTCTTCAAACTTTAAAGTGCATCAGGATCTCCTAGAGGCTTGTTAAAATCCATTGCTGGGCCCCACCACCGGAGTTTCTGATTCAGTAAGTCAGTCTGGGGTGGGACCCAAGAATTTACATTTTTCTAACAAGTTCCCAAGGAGTGCCAGTGAAGCTGGTCCAGAATAACACTTTGAGAACCGTTGCACTAAGTTGTGCAAACACCTGTGGTTTTGTTATGAACCGCGTGTTTGTGTCCTCCCCCTGCCCTCAAACTCATAGTTTGAAATCTTAACCCCCAATGTGACAGTATTAGGGGAAGGCCTTTGGGAGGTGATTATGGTCATTATGGTCATGAGGGTGGAGTTAATGCCTTAGAAGAAGAGACTGGGGAGAGCTGCTTTCCTCTGTCTCTGCTCTTTGCCTGGTGAGGATACACATAAGATGGCCACCTGGAAACCAGGAAGAGGGCTTTTGCCAGAAGTTTATCAGGCTGGCATCCAGCCTCCAGGACGGTGAGAAATAAATATTTGTTGTCTAAGCCACCAAGTCTGTGGCAATTCGTTATGGCAGCTGAGCTAAAACAGATTTCGAGAATTAACATTTGCAGTAATTGTGGCCACTTGAAAGATTTGATTGTATCTGTCAGAATGCCTTTTGGAGGAAGGAAGATTTCATAGCCCATGGCTGCTAAAGATAGACTTGGTGTTTCACTGAGAACTAGTATTATTGCTAAAAGCCCAGCTGTTTTAATTTATAGTTGTCCAAAGCCAGCAAGGTTGAACATTTTTTCATCTTAAAATGTTCATCTCTTTTTTATGTGAGTTATGCGTTCATTTCAATTATCTTTTTATATATTTCTCCTGAGGTCTTGGTGAGCAAATGGTTTTAAACTCCACAATTTTGGCTAACAATGCGATGCAAGATATAGACACTAGTTCTTAAAATTCAGCACTGTTCAGTTTTGCCAAGTGAACATAAACTGAATTGCATCAAATTACAGAGAACATGGTATCTAGGATACTTTAGTTTATCATTTTTACCTTTTCATTGAAGAATATAGTCAGGCAATCAAGGTAGCAAATCTCAAGCTTAGCAAGGGTTAAGTTTCCAGATTGCCACAAGTCAGAATTGACAGGAAAAGCTTTCCGTTCCATATATGTTCCAAGGAAAAGGCAAGAAGCAGCAACTCAAATTCTTGTTCCCTTCATTATCCTTTTTTTAATAGCTTTTGCATAGACTCGATTTTTGGAAGTTGTATGATGCTAATTTCGGTATATATGTCATTACAGTAAGTTTTAGCATGGATCCTTCTCCGCATACACAAGATATGCCAGACATGTGAAAAGGGGAGGGAGCCAAGCACAGGAACCTCTGGGGCACTGGTGTAACAATATTCCAAACTCAGAAGCCACTTCAACACCTACCAAATTCATGGAACTGCGGTTCAAGTCCATCTCTGAATATGGAGGGATAACCCTCCTTCCTGCCTCTCGCCCTGGGGTTCCCTGCTCTATCCATAACTGTATTCTACATAATCCCCAAGGTGAGACCTAGAACCAATGGACAAAAGACTAAAAAGAGGCAAGATCTGACTCCATTTTGATGATTAGGTAACAATTAGCTCCGTTGTGGTTAATGAAATTGGACAGAGACATTCTTTTGCCTGGATGTGTTTTTGCAGACTGACGGTTCATGACTAGTAGGGTGGTAGTTAGAGTATTGGGTTATATGACCACCAAAGGCCTTTTAACTCCAAGGTGAATAACTCTAGGATTCTTTGGTCAGCATTCACTGGAGCACAGCTATGGACAGGGCACTGTGCAGGTGTGGGGCATACACAAGAGACATAAAGCATGGTCTTTGCCTTCAAGAGGCATACACACGTATCCACACATAAAAAAATGATGGGGCACCTGGGTGGCTCAGTCGGTTAAGCCTTCAGCTTGGGTCATGATCCGAGGGTCCTGGGATCGAGCCCCATGTCGGGCTCCCTGCTCAGCAGGGAGCCTGCTCCTCCCTCTGCCTGCTGCTCCCCCTGCTTGTGCTCTCTCTGACAAATAAATAAAATCTTAAAAAAATAAAATAAAACAAATAACCGTGCAAACTAATCTAGACAAGGCATTATTTTTTCGCCCTGGAACTGGTGTTAAGGATCACTAGGAGTATGTTTGGACTTGAATTCTTAAGAGACTACATTATTTCGGCTGATGTGCAGCAACCAAGGAATTTTTTTTTACTGGAATTGGGGGATTTATTTCCACTAGAACACCGCTTGTATAAACGTAAAGGTGAAAAGAGGGAGAAAGGTAACTCTAAAAAAAACGTGGAATTCAGTGCAAATTTTGTTAGCCTAAAAAAAATACATTATTCTTCCCCCCATACATATTTGAGATATTTACCTAAAATCATAAAAAGCTATGATGTTAAAAAAAACATTAGAATAAGAAATGATGTTTTTAATTTGTTGTGTAAGTAAATTAATTTTGGTGTCTTAAGAATTCAATAAATTGTTTTAATGAATTCTTTCTAAATACTCGTTCATGTGTCCTGCTTATTGACAGCCATGTCAGCAGCTTCCAAAGCCTGCTTTCTTCTGCGGTCTTTGTGGCTTTCTGACACTTCTTCCACTGAGAAAGCGACTCTTTGTTTTGAATAATTCCCATTTCCTACTAAGTGTAGAAGCAACCTAGAGTATTTTGTGAGATCCATACAGATTAATGTTTCAAGCACAATAGTCCTTATACATCCTAGTTTGACTATGGAGATTCTGGTAATGGGTAGAAGGTTTTGAATGAAGACTGTTTTTGAGGTTCCAAAACTTCAGAAATCTTCGATGGAAATAAGACACCATGTTCCTATGAGATATTGATGTCATATCAGTTTTCTTAAGTTTCTCACCTACAGATTGAGACTTTCTTCCTGAAGTTTAGATTTACTATATCACATTATATTGTGAAATGTGGTTTGTCTTTTCCTAAATTTAGGATTTTTTTTTTTAGACAGACTGCATGCAAGCCAGTGGTGGGGAGGGTCGTGTGAAGAGGGGCAGAGGAAGAGGGAGAGAGAGAGAGAGAGAGAGAATCCCAAGCGGGCTCCACGCTCAGTGCCGAGCCCAATGCGGGATTCAGTCTCATGGCCCTGAGATCATGACCTGAGCCAAAATAAAAAGTCAGATGCTTACCAACTGATCCACCCAGGTGTCCCTAGGATGATTATTTAAAAAAATAATTCTGGACATTTTTTATTAGGGTATTAGTGTATCTGGTGCATTAATTAGAACTTTGGTTGCTAATAAAAGTGACTAATTAAAATTAGCCAGGGTAAAAAAGGGATAGAGGTAGAAGAATGCAGCTGGGTCTCAAGAAGAGAATGACCCCCAGAACTAGAAGCTGCCAGAACTCCAAGAAGTTCTTTCTCACGTCCTCTCTGTCTCTTGTCTCTGCTTCTTCATGAAGTATCATAATGAAATACTATGCTTCATACTTGCTTCTTTCTATAAATCAGGCGTTTGTGCTTCTTCATCCACATGGCAGAGTACGACTGGCCACTCCACAGATTCTGGATTTCATTTTATAGCTAAAGCCATATGAGAGGTTAACTGCCTCTTTCTTGATCTCAAATTCAATTTCCCCAGATAAAGAATCTGCCCGTAGTTTAATTAGCTATGGCTTGAGGGGGAGGATGACAAAGTCTCCTAGTAAAAATGTGGACACATGAGCCCACTTCCAGGGAACTGACGGGAGGAGTAATAAGTTTTAAGAGAAATAAGAAAGGGGAAGATGGCTCCTAGCTGGGCAGACATCCAGTGTGTTTTATTATACTCAAGTATTATTCTAAGAATGTGTGTCTCTGTGTGTGTCTGTATATAGGAAATTTCTAATTTCTAATTATCACAGTCCTGCAAAGTATCATTATCTTCTTTATAAACTGAGGAGAGTGAGGCTGAGAGGTCAAATTAGCAGCCCAAGATCACAGGTGGTGAATGACTGCACTTCGATCCAAATTCAAGTCTGCCTGAGGCCCAAGCCTGTGTTCTGTTCACTCTACTACATTCTGTTAGTCTAGGCTCTCCTGCAGGTAGCTTGTTTGAGAGTGTGACCCCAGAGAATAGTCTATGAGAAATAGAGGGATGGCTTTTGGCTTTCGGCTCGGGGAGGCAAAGGTGCAACTTTCTTCGGTCGTCCCGAATCCGGGTTCATCCGACACCAGCCACCTCCGCCATGCCGCCTAAGTTCGACCCCAACGAGATCAAAGTCGTGTACCTGAGGTGCACCGGTGGCGAAGTCGGTGCCACGTCTGCCCTGGCCCCGAAGATAGGCCCGCTGCGTCTGTCTCCAAAAAAGGTTGGTGATGACATCGCCAAGGCAACCGGTGATTGGAAGGGTCTAAGGATTACGGTGAAACTGACCATTCAGAACAGACAGGCCCAGATTGAAGTGGTACCTTCTGCCTCTGCCCTGATTATCAAAGCCCTCAAGGAACCACGAAGAGACAGAAAGAAGCAGAAAAACATTAAGCACAGTGGAAATATCACTTTTGATGAGATTGTCAATATTGCACGACAGATGCAACACCAATCTTCAGCGAGAGAACTCTCTGGAACCATTAAAGAGATCCTGGGGACTGCCCAGTCTGTGGGCTGCAATGTAGATGGCCGCCACCCTCATGACATCATAGATGACATCAACAGTGGTGCGCTGGAATGCCCGGCTAGTTAACTACAAAGGAAGATGTTTCAATAAAGGATCATTTGACAACCAAAAAAAAAAAAAAAAAAAAAAGGGATGACCCCAGGAAGGACGAAAAGCCAATTCAAGGATCCTTTTTAAATTGGCAACCCTTTTGAATATCTGCTACTTGATCGTGTGGCAGCTTCTGCAGAACCCTGCAAAACGCATCTCAGAATTGGCTTCCCTGAGGATCCAAGAGTGGGGAAGTATTTTTCATGAGCTTCTGTCCCTCAGTGGTCAAGGGTGGCCCTATAGACCCTAACTGCCTGGTTTCCAGATTGTGCGTGTCTGAGGGCCTGGTGGTTCCATAGGAATCCTTGGCCCTGGGCCCAGAAACAAGAGTTCCCAGCACAGGCTCAAAGCAAGGTGCTGTCAGGCTGCATCTCCACAAGGCTGATAGAAGCCTATGCAGGACTGGGCACGCGTGACAGCTTTTGAAATAAGTGGTGAAATTGAGAAGACATGAGTGGTGCCCAGAAAGCTCTGAGACATATTGACCAGTTAGAATGAGAATGTAGAATGGGAATCTCAAGTGTCACCATTCCTTCGTCCGTTCAGTCATCAACCTTGCCAAGTAGTATGTGAAGTGTAAGAGAAATTGAAGTGAGTCTAGCTGAGTTTCAGATACTAACCAAAAAGGAAATAGACAATATGGTAGAGCATGGTAAGTGGTTCAGGAGAAGAATACGAAAGAATAAAAATACAGAGGAAAGACACCTAACACAGTGCGTGTGTGTGTTAGAATGTCATGTCATTTTCCTAAAGCTTGGTCTTAAAACGCAAATAGTAGTAGCCAATTGGGGAGAAATTTAACTATCGACTCTATGTTCCAATTAAATTTTAACATTTTAATATTACATTTCCCAAGTGAGATCATTGTGTTGTAGTTATATAAGAGAATATCCTATTTTTAGGAGATACATGCTGAAGAATTTAAGAGTAAAGTGTCATAATGTCTGCAACTTACTCAAATGATTCAGCAAAAGCAAATACATATGTGGCCATCAGGGTAGAGCAAATGAACACAAATGTGGCAAAATGTTAACAACTGATAAATATAGGTGACGGGCTAATGAGTGTTTATGGACTGATCTTACAGCTTTTTGAAATTTTCCAAGATAAAAAAACTGGAGGAAAAAATTAATTGGGGGCCATGAGCAGGGGTTGAGAGAAGGTGAGGAAGAGTGGTCTAGGATGAGATGGTGACAGGCACCAAAGCACGAAAAGCTTGAGGCTTTTCAGAAATGGCGAGTGGTTGGGTATGACCGGACCAGAGACAGCTGATGGTGGGAGCATGGCAAAAGTGAGGCAAGAGAAGGTGGTGAACTGTGCAAGCGTGTCAGGGCCGCATCCCGAAGGCCTTGGGGTGACACTGAAGGATTCCACGCATCTTTTGTGTTTTAGGTTGGTCACATCAGCAGGAGTTTAAGAAGACCGAATTAGAAAGAGTCGAAATCATGGCAGAAGGATTAGTTCATGGGACATTACTGTAGTTCCAGGGACAAATCCTGTAGGCCTAGAGGAAAATGGTGCCAAAGATCAAATGGAGAAGACACCTTTGCAACTAGATAGGGCAGAAGAATCAACAGGACTTAGCCATCAAGTTCACTTGGTGCAGAAGAAGGCTCATGTGGTTCAGTTCAGTTGATGACTCTTTTAAACCCAAAGGTAAAGAAGGCTTGTGGAGGGGTAAAACTGTCGAGCTTCTCTAGCCATGACTGATAAATTAAGGAGATTGGTTTATACATCAAAGATTTACTTCTCTTTCATCTCCATATCTGGTATTGCTTGGCATATTGTAGGTATTCAATAAGTTTTTTTGAAAAATTTGTTTTAGAAATCATGATAGTGGATAGTAACGTGCTTCCTTCAGTTGCTGATATTCAGGGGAAATATGCTCTATATTTTGTTAATGTTTTCTCCCTGAGGGTTAAGCATTTGGTGAACATCTGTCTCCAAACACCTGTTGGACTGGTTTACGTGCAGTCTACAGTGAACACATGCCAGGGTAGGGCCATTTAAAGTACCTGCACTTTTTAAAACTACCAGATGTGTCTAGAATTAATTTTGTCTTCGATCAGTTAGTTTATTGTCTCAGTTTAGAAAGTACAGATATTTCTGAGTCTTAGTGAACTTGATATATGAAGTGTGCATTTACAGAATTTGCAAAGTAGGAAACATTTCTATTTCCTATAACGTCAATTTTCAAATGTAAAAATTTCCTCCTGGTTGTGATTCCTGTGCTTGAGTAGCAGTGACAGAACAGATACGGTGCAGAAGCCAAGCTCACCTAGACATTGCAGATACCCTGGCAAAAGAGGTGGCCTGGGTGTGTCATCAGATGATCCCTAGGGATGGGAGCAATTCTTTTGGTGGGTCATGAGCTGAACAAAGAAGGCAAGTAAATGGTAGATCGTTAGATCTTCGAGAGGTTCCCGAAGTCAAGGAAACACTGAAGATGTCAGGCCTCGATTTAGATTTTTTTTTGTCCTTGACATCCCTCCCCACCGTGTTAGGGAGACCATGTGCTCCCACCCTGCCCAGCCACGGACTTATCACACCTGTTACAGTAGCTGATAATTGCCTGCTTTCCTCCTTTGACTTTACCTAAGTGCTATGAAAGCCACCCACCTTTGTGTCTCTAGCATTTCATATGGTGCCTAGCACAAGGTCAGTGCCCCCATAGGTTTTACAAGTATGAATGAACATATGGACAAATGCACATACATGACCTTCTAAAAGGATCACAGTTCCCAATAGTCAAAACCGGCTTAACCCTTTTCTTTGTAATGAGTTTCAATTTAGTATTTTAAAGAAAACATGAGATTTTTTCGTAGTACACACACACACACACACACACACACATACACATTCCATGCAGAATCCTAGTAAATATGAATATTAACTTGTAAAATAAAAAGCTCATGTGCTTTAAAAATTAGTGTTGTTTTAGGATCTACCAAATATAGGACTGCTACCCCAGATCTTTCAGATACGGGCCAGACCTTTTTCTGATTGTTTTGATTCCAAAAAAAATAAAATTTCAGGACACCAAGAAAGAAAGCAGCCAAAAGGAGCTCACACTATCCCTTTATTTACTATCAGGAACACTGTTCGTAGTGACTGCTTCCAGCTCTCTGCACAGCGCTATCCAAGACCAGCACATCCGATTGATCTTAGGGACAGACCCTGAGGAGTTAGTCCCCAACTCACAGCACAGCTTTGTGGGCAACTGCTTCCATGGGAGACATGCTCTGACTCTTTTTATGTCCCCTAGGGCAACAACTGTAGGTCCTGAGTGACATCTTATCATAACTCAGTGGAAACACTGAGAAGCAAGCAAGCATAATTCTGGGCAAAGAAGAACTTCTCTCATAAAATTTTTGCAAACAGTACATATTCTCTAATTTGGTTACAGTGCATATAATTTATCTTTTGGGAAAGAAGCACACAGATCTTGATGTAATTTGTGTACTAGTCACTGCCTATTAATGAAATACACTTCTTAGTTGAAGGGAAAAAATTTTAGTGATTTCAGAGTTTCCCATAACAGATGCTTATGTCCCTGTTTAAAAACCTGAAATACAGTGGTGTTATTATTGCAAGTTCTCATAAGAAAATACCATTAGAGAAAACACAAAAAAAGTGATGAGAAAGGGCTTTCCATTATAAAGTGAGAATTTTTATTTTCTCCTAAACGTAGGTGACTAACTCAGACCTTTATTTTATTTTTTTAGTGCTAGAGTCCTGTTGGTAAAGACCCTTATCCCATGTTGTTAGATAGCTATTGCAATAATAATGCTGTATAACAATTTACCCCAAACGCAGTCGTTTACAATAACATGTATTTATTCTCATACTCATGGGTCTCAAGCTGATCAAGGGTAGCTTATATAGGATGGGCTCAGTTGGGTTGCTCTGCTTCAGGCTGTGGGTAAAGGACACTAATATTTAGTCAAATGAAAATAAACTTGCCCTATATGATGTTCATTAGGCTTTGTCACCATACATAATTATTAAACTTTCACTGTAGCAACAGTATTTTATGAAATGAAAGGATAAAATAAGAAAATTTATAACTAGAATAGTGCCTTGCCTGCAGCAAGTTCTTAAATAATATTTGGAAAAAGATAAAGCAATGGAGTTTTAAAAAACTCAGAAATGATAAAAATTTTCTGACAACTATAACATTTAAAAGCAAATGTTGGGGAAATTCTGTTTGACAAAGCTAAGCAGCAGACCACTTCCCCCATTCACTTTATTGTTCATTATGTTCAAAACATTCTCAGGAGGATTTCAGGTCTAACGTGGCCTGTTGAGCATGTTTATCTCTGCTCCCTGCCTAAAACCCATTAAAACGATAGTAAATGAATAAAATAGGTATAAATACATTTTGAAAGGTGGAATACAGAAAGACAAGTGGTAATGAACAGCAGAAAGCTGAAACCTGCCTTCAAGAGTGTGTGTTCACGTGCGGAGAGGTTAAGTCAAATTTCAAAAATGGAGGCCTTTCAGTACCTGTGAAGTTGGGTTTGGGGCAAGGTTGAAAGCTAAAGAATTAATTTAAAAAATTATATAAAAATTCATCAAGGGGCGCCTGGGTGGCTCAGTTGGTTAAGCGTCTGCCTTCTGCTCAGGTCATGATCCTGGAGTCTGGGGATCGAGCCCCGCTCATTGAGCTCCCTGCTCAGCGGGGAGTCTGCTTCTCCCTCTCACTCTGCCCCTCCCCACGCTCGTGCTCTCTCTCTCAAATAAATAAATAAAATCTTTTTTAAAAAAAGCATCAAACTTTCAGATCCCCTTATCCAACAATACAGTTAAAGAAACCACTCCTCGCAAAGCATAAAATGTGAGGTTCAGTCTCAAGCACTAACAGAACGTTCTGTGATGAAATGTTTTATATCAGCATTGCCCACCATCACGTGGCTCAACAGTCAGTGTGGCTGGTGTGACTGAAGAACTAAATTTTTAATTTAATCTTAATTAACTTACATTCAAGTGGCCACATGTGGCTAGCAGCGACCATGCAGGGCAGTGCAGCTCTAGACCCAGGGACACCAGGCACTGCCAAGAACAGGGATGGACTATCTTACTGAGTAATGGAAATTAAGTAAAATTCTACACAGTGAATTGTAAGATCTGTCAACCTTTTCTACTGTTTGGAGCCCAGATTGGAGGATTCCTTCCTGAGGAAATCGACCTGCCAGAGAGGAAAGATCTATAACCCCCACGGTGTGGCTGGCACTCCGCCTCCTCATCCTGTGTACGGCAGGCACCCCCCCCACACCCGGAGCTCCAAGTCCTTTTTTTAAATGCCTTTTTTTAAATGCCTCACTCTTAAATATGATGAGGCAGCCAAGGATCACCACACATTTGAGGAAAGCTGGCCCAAAGAGAGACAAACAGAAAAAGGGAGCTGAAAGCAAGATATTACAGTGAGTGTAAGAAAAAAAATTTTTTTAATTTCTTAGAAAAGAGAAGACATTACAACAATGAAACAAGATCAGGATGCTATTTTAAAAAATCAGAAAAAGAATTTTAAATGTCTCGGAGATGAAAAAAATAATAAGACAAAAACGCAGTAGAAATATTGGAAGATAAAGTTGAGATATCCTCTCAGAAAATAAACCAAAAAGAAAATCGAAAGGAAGGTTATGAGCATTAGAGTTCCAGAAGGAGGGGCGCCTGGGTGGCTCAGTCGTTAAGCATCTGCCTTCTGCATGGGTCATGATCCCAGGGTCCTGGGATCGAGCCCCACATCGGGCTCCCTGCTCTGTGGGAGGTCTGCTTCTCCCTCTCCCCTTCTCCCTGCTTGTGTTCCCTCTCTCGCTGTGTCTCTCTCTGTCAAATAAATAAATAAATAAATCTTAAAAAAAAAAAAGAGTTCCAGAAAGAAAGAACTAGAAAAGGAAAACGGAAGAAAAGGAAGAATTTACCAAAGAAGCAGTTCCCCAAAATTTCTCTAAAATGAAAAAAGTAAATATTCAGATTGAAAAGGCTGAGTCCCCAGCCAAAAAAATGGGGAAAAGCCTCACGGCAGCCAACAGAAGTGCATACATCTCTTTAGCCAAGGCCGTGTACAGAAATATTTATGGGACCACCATCTTTCATAGCCAGAAACTGAAAACGATGAAAAGCCCATCAACATTAGCATTGGGTAAAATTAATTGCAGTATGTTCAGATAATGAACAAGAATGAATGAATGACCATTACATGCAGGTGACACAGCTGAATCTCACAAACTTCATGGTGAGTGAAAGAGACCAGGAGTAAAAGAATACATCTTGTATGACTTAATTTCGATAAAAATTCAAAAACAGGCAAACTCTGGATCTATGGTGTTAGAAATTAGGATAGTGGTTACCACTAGGGGCAGGCAGGGGCTGGAAGCAGGCTCTTGGTAGTAGTCTTGTTTCTTAATCTAGGTACTAGTTCCACAGTACGTGTGAATTTTGTAAAAATTCATCAAGTTGATATTTATGATTTGTGCTGTCTTCTGTAAGTATATTATTCTTCAGTAAAAAGCTGACATTTCAGAAAGTTCCATACCCAAACACACCATAGTGAAATTTAGAACCAGAGATAAAACCCTTGAGGGTGACTGAGTGGGGGTGGGGAGATAAAAGGATAAAGACAGAAAATAATTTAAGACTTCTTAAAAGTGATGTTGGAAACTACAAGACAATGGAGGAGTGCCTGTAACATTCCACGGGATTATTATTTCCAATCTTAACAGTCAGGTGAGGAGGTGATGTTATAAAAATGCGTCATGAAACACAGTCTCAAAAAATGTGCACCCATGCATCCTTTTACAGGCAGTTTCTAGAAGATACTACTTCACAAAAGTAAGAGAACAGGGAAGACAGTGTCCAGGAAGCAGAAAAGACGGAAAGAGAATCTCCAAGATGGCGGTAAAAAGAAATCTCAAAACTGCCACCCTGCAACAGGCTAGCAGTGCATCTGTGCGGCTTATGTCAGGAGGACAAGGGTTCTAGAAGGGGTAGAGCCGAGATGTAGGCTGAGGTGGGGGAGGAGGTGAACAGCTCTCTTGGAGGGTAGGGTGGTGAGTGGTGGTGAGCACATAGAAATGTAAGCAAATGAGAACAGAAAAGATAATTCCCGACTGTAGGAAAACAAAGACGGACAGGAAAGGAAATGTCATGATGGTACACTACAGTGAACAATATTTACATTTTATAATGTAAGTGTTGAAAAATGACTTAATTTTTTTAAACCTTCATATTAGGAAATTAAGGGGGGGTGGGCGGAAAGTGCACTGTATCCTGAGAAAGAAGTTAGGAACAAGGTCTGAGTCCTAATAGGCTATGAAAGGAGGTCAATACTATCAATACTGTGTGTGTATAATACTTTGATAATTAATTTTCAAAACAGTAATCATCAGAAAAAAATAATTGGTCCATCTGCAACACAATGAGAATTGTTTCTTACAGTAACTTCTATTTAAATGGAGAGAAAATAACGTTTTCCATTTCTTGATCATAAAGTGCACTTTAGTGTTTTTGTCCAGTTCTGTTAATGTTAGAAAATCAAATTTAAAGCACAATGTTAGAAAATCAAATTTAAAACATGCTTCTGTTTTCTGAGTTAATGTTCTTTGTAATAATTACAAAAGTGGACTTCTATTATTTGAATGTGTTGCTTAGCTTTTGCTTATAGTGTATTCCTGTCACAACTGTGTGGGGGAAATAGGAAAAAAAAAAGGTGTGCATTAGTTCAAATAAGTGGAATAATCGAATTTAGTAAGCATGGCACCTGACCTCTTTGTAGTTTTCCTGCTAAAGCAGTTAATCCTAGAAATTTTTATTCCAAAGGCCCAGGTGGTTAAAATGGGCCTGGTGGAAAAGATGCTCCTTCCTCTCTTCTTTCTAGCATTACTCATCCTTTTGGCTTCGAGAAAGTAGCAACACACACACATGCACACGCACTCACCCTGTTTATGCGCACACCTTTTAATGAAGTCTTTGATTCCTCCAGAGTGGTGAATTTCACAAGAAGTTCTCTTATCATTTTCATGAGAAGCAATTTATATTTTCCAAATCTTGACAATTATGAAACTTCAGAATGAACTGAGCAAGTATGGAAGTTCTCCCCTTATCTTCTCTGAGGGCTGACAAAATAGAGCTTCCGATGAACTCCCTCTGTTTGTGCTGGAGGCTTGTCAACACAGGGTTTGAAGTTTGTGATCACTTTGTGAGAGGGCAGATGGAGAAAGCCCAGATGGGGAAAGCTCTAGAGAGGAGTCTTATCCAAGTTGTCATGATCAGGGGCCTCACAGAAAATACAAATAACACGACACAGACTCGGGAAATCAGCACTCATTCACATTCCCTCTCTTAACCTGTGTCAGCCTTTGACCAGTCTCTTCAGTGTTGTAAACGGGAGAGAGTGCAAACCAAACTGATAGCAGGGTGAAAATGCAGATCTCCAAAAAGATGGAAGATTCCATGGAGTCCTTAAAAGTGATGTTCAAAAACCGCCTAAGTCACAGGAAAGAGATAGTTTCACAGAAACTAGAAAAAGAATCACTAAGGATAATACCATGAGAGATGCCTCAAAAAGAATGATGTGAATTTTTAAAAATTTGAGGGTGGCCCTTGGAAAATTGATGAGCTCTTCCTTTAATATTTGTGAGAAAAAAAATGACCATTTTAGTAATCAAGCTGTATAATGCAAACCTGAAGTGAAGGGTATTACATTGTGCCAGCACATATTGTTGTCAGATAAAATATAGCCCCTGAAGTCAGTAATTTACTCACTTTGTTCATTCTGAGAACTAGCATGATATTGCAATAATATATAAATTTTGATCAACATAAAAAGAAGTCAACATTTTCATAGTATTAAGTTTCATCAATTAAGCCTTCTTTCCCCAAAAAAAGATTTATTTACAAAATTTAGCAGCGATTTAAGTGAATTCATTTTTTAAAAAGTTTTTATTTATTTGAGAGAGAGAGAGTGCACAGGGGCGGGGTGGGGGTCAGCCTGCAGGAGGAGCAGGGGAGAGGGGAGGGGAGGGGCAGGGGAGGGGAAAGGGCAGAGGCAGAGGGGGAAGCAGACTCCCACTGAGCAGGGAGCCCAATGCATAGCTCAATCCCAGGACCCAGGGATCATGACCTGAGCCAAAGTCGGATGCTTAACCAATTGAGCCACCCAAGTGCCCCCTAATGAATTCATTTATGTGGACTTTTCTGGTGTCAATTTCTTTGGATATAAGGATCTCCTGGAGTACTTTTAAAATGTATTATTTTGGGGCGCCTGGGTGGCTCAGTCGGTTAAGCATCTGCCTTCAGTTTGGGTAGTGATCTCCGGGTCCTGGAATGGAGTCCCGCTTCGGGCTCCGGGGTCAGTGGACAGTCTGCTTCGCTCTCTCCTTCTGCCTCTCCCCCCAGCTCGTGTGCGCTCTCTTTCTCAAATAAATAAATAAAATCTTTAAAAAAAAAAAAAAGAGGGACTTCAAAATACAAATCTTTGGAAATTATTTTGTCTTCACTGATTAGCATTTCAATGTTCTGCCCTTTAATGAAATGCTTTTATTAAAGGGCGTTGTAAGAAATAAAATTTATATATATAATGAAATTCTAACTGCATTGGTGTAAGAAGGCAGTTTAGAGCATTGATTTCTCCATCATTTTTGTGAAATCTACTCCATACCCCCAACCTCTCCCCCCCCCACACCCCCGCCCCGTTTCAGTAGGGGCCCAGATATAGGCACCTTGCCCTGAGGTCCACTAACTGGAAAGCCTGGGTTGAATGCAGGGGTGAATGTCACGGGCTCTAGGACCAAGAGAGAAGGGTGAATGCACTACAAAGCCAGGGGGACAGATGAGGAGGCCCAAAGAAGAGTAAAAAAGTTTCATGGAGGGTTGGAGGCAGAAACTAGAGCAATTTCCTCAGCCAAAGAGGATAACTGCAGTTGTTTTTTACTATGGGTGGCCATGGCCCTAGACTAGATGGGAAGGGAATATAGCTCACTGCTTAAGATTCTCTGAGAACATAGGCAAAACCCTAGATCCCCGGGGGAAATGTATGATTCTTCTCTAACCATAAAATTATGTAATTGTCTCCCCTTTTACCTTTTGTCTTAAATTCTAGTAAAATACACCTAAAATTTATCATCTTAACCATTGTTAAATGTACAGTTTAGTACTAATAAAGTACAAGTATACTTTAATGTTAAGTATATTCACATTGCATCTTGAGATGTGGATCTTGAGAACTTTCTCATTTTGCAAAACTGAAACTCCTTAAACTCTGTGTAAACAACAGTAGCCATTTCCCCCTGCCCCCCGCTCCTGGCAACCACCACTCTACTTTCTTTTTCTATGAGTTTGCCTACTTTAGATGCCTCATATAAGTGGAATCTCACAGTAGGTGTCTTTTAGGGACTGGCGTATTTCACCAATCATAATGTCCCCAAGGTTCATCCGTGTTGTAGCAAGTGACAGAATTTCCTTCCTTTTAAGGCTAAATAATATTCTGTTGTGTGAATATGCCACTTTTTGTTTATGGATATTTGGGTTGCTTCCATCTTTTGACTATGGTGAAGAATTCTTTTATGAACATGGGTATAGGGGCACCTGGGTGGCTCAGTCGTTAAGCGTCTGCCTTCAGCTCAGGTCATGATCCCTGGGATGGAGCCCCTCATCAGGCTCCCTGCTCCCCGCTCCGCAGGAAGCCTGCTTCGCCCTCTCCCACTCCCCCCTGCTTGTGTTCCTGCTCTCGCTGTGTCTCTCTCTGTCAAATAAATAAATAAAATCTTAAAAAAAATGAACATGGGTATAAAAATACCTCTTTGAGCTACTGCTTTCAATTCTTTTGGATATATATTCAGAGTGGGATTGCTGCATTCTTTTGTAATTTTATTTTTAATTTTTTGAGGAACCACTATACTGTTTTCCATGGTGGCTATCAACAATGTACAAGGGTGCAATTTCTCCACATCCTTGCCAACACTTGTTATTTTCTGTGTTTTTCTGTAGTAGCCATCCTAATGGGGGTGAGGTGGTATCTCACTGTGGTTTTGGTTTGCATTTCTTTGATGATGAGTGATGTTGAGCATCTTTTCATATGCTTTTGGCCATTTGTATATCAACTTTGGAGAAATATCTATTGAAGTTTCTTGCCCATTTTTAAGTCAGGTTATTTGATTTTTGTTGTTCTTGAGTTGTAGGAGTTCTTTATATATTCTGAATATTAACCCCTTATCAGATATGATTTGCAAATATTTTCACCCTTATGTGGATTGCTTTTTCACCCTGTTGATTGTGTCCTTTGATGCACAGAATTTGATACATTTGATGTCCCATTTGTCTATTTTGATTTTTTTTTGCCTGTGCTTTTTTTTTTAGGTGGCATATCTAAGAAATAATTGTCAAATCAAATGTTGCAAAATTTCCCCCCTGTGTTTTTCCTAGGATTTTTATAGTTTTAGGTATTTAATTCATTTGGAGTTAATTTTTGTATATGGTGTAAGGTAACTTCCAATTTCATTCTTTTACATGTGGATATCCAGTTTTCCCAGCATCATTTGTTGAAAAGACTGTCCTTTCCCCCACTGAATGATCTTGGCTCCCTTGTTGAAAATCATTTGACCACATATTCGAGGGTTTATTTCTGGGCTCTCTATTCTATTCCATTGGTCTATATGTCTATCTTTAATCCCCTTTTACCTTTGATGGCCAGGAAGCTTCCCAGCTAAATTCAGAGCTCAACGATAACATTGATGTGGCCCTTCATGATGTGAAAGTTGATGTTCTCTTTTTTTCTTGCCATGACCTTGAACTTTTTCTCTTATTTAAGTTTTTCCTGGTCCAGATTCTTGATTCCTATTTCTTTTTCATTAGTATACTCTGGTCTGCGCTCTTTTGGTGAAGGGCCCTATATCCCCTGTGGGTAGAATGAGGCAGCCCATCACTCACATACAGCCACTGGAATGCTCACTGTCTCATTGCAGAGGCCCCGCCTCACACATGCAGCAATGCAAGACAGAATCTGTGTCACCACATGCAGGATTGCGTATTAAGCTCTGGAAGATAGAAAAAGAAGAGAACAACGTGGGACAGAACGTCCAGGGCAGGTTGTACTCGGACTGGACGTCTAAGGAATGGTACTGTTTGGGTTGATAGCCACAGAGTGTAGATAAAACAGAGCTTTCCCTCAAAAGGGGGAGCCTTGTAAGGCTAAAATGACAGGCAGGGGCTCCTGGGTGGCTCAGTTGGTTAAGCGTGTGCCTTCGGCTCAGATCATGATCCCAGGGTGCTGGGATCGAGCCCCACATTGGGTTCCCTGCTCAGCGGGGAGCCTGCTTCTCCCTCTGCCCCTCATCCCACTTGTGCTCTCTCTTGCTCCCTCTCACTTTCCCAAATAAATAGGTAAAATCTTTAAAAAATAAAAATAAAATTAAATAAAATGACATGCTGGACTGACCCTGGCCTGGGCCTGAGGATGCAACTTGAGTGAAGATGTGTGAAGTGGCTGAGAATGGGAAGGTGGAAGGGACCAGCTCATGAAAGAATACCAGAATGAGGAATTTGGATGGATCTTAATCTTTTTCAAATGCCCACCTACCTGGGGAGATCAAGATGGTCTCTTCCAGGATATAGTGGAGAGTTTTCAAACTAGGGGCTTTGACCAGCATCGTTTTTTGTTTGTTTGTTTGTTTGTTTATGAAAGAGAAAATTTCGCAATGCTTTGCGGATAGCAAGTAGGGGTATTGTTGCAGTTGGATGTGTGTACATGCTGGGTCACAGGGTGAAATGCAGTCAAAAAGTTGGAAAGACACTGGTGTAGAAGAAATTCTGTGGTTCTGGTACAGTTTAAAATGGGAGCCCTTCACATTGAGCCCCGTGGGATCACACCACGGTACTGTGAAGTCTCTGGGCTGTGGCGACACAGATGTCCCCCCATCTGTCCAATCCCAGCTCCAGCCATCAGGGGACGTTGCAAGGGGTACTGGCTTCAAGACCCTTTGCTCAGCCCCACTCCTCACTTCTGATGAATCCTTCACTTTACCCTCCTGAATGTGAATCCACGTAGCATGCAGTGGAACGAGTACCTGTTTTAGACTTAGTGGATCTGGGCTTGAAGCTAGTTCAATCACTCACTAACAAAGGTGTGAAGCCATTCTGAGCCCCAACTGCATCTTCTGAAAAAATGGGGAGAAATAATTAGATAGATGGAATCACAGTGACGATTTAACGTCCCCTTCAAACAAGCTGTATATATTCCACTTCTAGGAGTAAATCTACGTAAGTACTCATGTGCCAAGATTCACATACATGGAGGGTTGGTTGCAGTCTTACTTATAGAACCAAAACTTTAGAAGCACATAAATCCCTAATAGGGGATTGATTTTTTTATTTTTATTTTATTTATTTGACAGAGAGAGAGAGCGAGCGAGCAAGCATGAGCAGCGGGGAGCGACAGGCAGAGGGAGAGGGAGAAGCAGGCTCCCTACCCAGCAGGGGCTCAATCCCAGGACCCTGGGACCATGACCTGAGCCAAAGGCAGACGCTTAACTGACTGAGCCACCCAGGCGCCCCAAGGGATTGATTTTTTTTAAATTATGATATATCAGTAGATTGGAATACTATGTAACTATTAAAAAGAATGAGGTGTACCTAGATCTACTGATATGGAAAGATATTTGCAACACGATTTTTTATTTATTTAAGATACACAGAGAGAGAGCGTGCATACATACCCATGAGCAGCAGGGGTGGGGCAGAAGCAGGCTCCCCACTGAGCAGGGAGCCCAGATGCAGGGCTCGATCCCAGGACCCTGGGATCATGACCTGAGCCGAAGGCAGACACTTAACAACTGAGCCACCCAGGCGCCTCCTATTTGCAACACCGTTAAGTGGAAAGAAACAAGTTGTAAAATCATGATCCCATATTTATTTATTTATTCATTCATTCATTTATGTATTTATTTATTTTTTAAAGATTTTATTTGTGAGAGAAGCCAAGTGTGCGGGCACACCAGTGAGGGGAGGGCCAGAGGGAGAGGGAGAAGCCGACTCCCCACTGAGCAGGGAGCCTGATGATGTGGGGCTAAATCCCAGAACCCTGAGATCATGACCTGAGCCGAAGGCAGACCCCTAACTGAGCCACCCCACACGCCCCTCTATTTTTAAAAATACATAGACTTTTTGGATATGCATAAAGAAATGCTACAGTAGCCTAAAGACGGGTATAGTAGTGATCTCTGGAAGTCAGAATTATGAGGGACTTTAAATTTCTGTTTTGTCAATTTTTCTGTTTTTACGGTGGATAAAATTAGCTGGAAATACATATATGCATGCACATGCTTGTGTTACCTAGCACAGTAATTCTGGGCAGACAGACCATCTTGGTGGTGAGTGGTTATTTACAAGTATTCACTTTCAGCATGGGTGGTCTGCATCTTTAAATCGAATATTTCTGCAGCAGTGGGACCATTGTGCCTGGGGTTTCTGTGTGAAAATATACCTGTTTTTCTTTCCAGATAGACTGATTATTGTAGCTGAGGCCTGTTCTCTTTTCCCCTTTAATCAGTGGGCTCAGGGCACCCTTCACAGGATATGCCATCACTCATTTTAATTTTAAAAATTATAATAGCAATTAAAGCTCATCTTAAATATTCAAACAACACTGAAGTTTATCAGGCAAAAACTGAAAGTCCCCATTCTCACCCCTCTCCTTTAGTCCCACTACCCAAGAATGGAAATTGTTCAGTGTATGGTCTTCAAAACGTCCATGCATATGCAAATGTGTATGTGTATATTTCTGTTACACAAATAAGATCATGTCATATATACCAATAAACATCTTCCCATATTATAGATTTAGATATAGTGCATCCTTCATAAGAACCACATAATAGTCCACTTTGTAGGAATATCGTAATTTATTTCACCGTTCCCTCTTTTGTTATAATTCTTTTATTTTTATTTAAAAGATTTTATTTATTTATTAGAGAATCAGAGAGAGAGAGAGAGCAAAGCAGGGAGAGCTACAGGCAGAGGAAGAAGCAGGCTCTGCGCCGAGCAGGGAGCCTGACGTGGAACTCAATCTCAGGACCCCGGGATCATGACTTGAGCCGAAGGCAGACACTTAACTGACTGAGCCACCCAGGTGTTCCTATTGTTATAATTTTTGCTGTTGCTAGCAGTGCCCCCAAAATATTTTTACACGTATGATTGCCCAATTCAGTGAGCAGATCTGTAGGATAAATTCTGACAAGTGCAATTAGTGTTGTTCAAAAAACACCTACACGAGTAATAATTATTACCATGTTGCACTAATTTATACTTCTCCCGGCAGTGACTGTATCAGTTCCTTTCCCCCATACACACCCCTTCACCTAGATTGTAATAATTGTCATTTTAAAGTCTGATATATTAAAAATGGATCCAACTGTTTATTTTGAATTTTCTTTGATTGAAGATGAACATCTCTCTGTTGCCACATCTATTTGGAAATGTTACATGTGTCTGTAGATCCAGCAGGAAGGTTGGCCTGAAGTCTGCACTCCTGGTTAAATGGTGGTGGGGATAACCCTTTCTAAGCATAATTAATATGCTTAGAAACGGGGAGAGACAGTCTTTGAGATGCTAGTCTGCAGTCTTCCTGGTGTTGGCCCCACTGAAATAAACTCCTTTCTTGTTTCGCCATCAAAAAAAAAAGGAAAAAAAAAAAAGCTTGGAAATGTGGTCCAGGATAGAGCATTAGGAAGAATAGAGCAGATAGTATGATCTAGTATAGTCATAGTTCTGTATTTGGACATCCGTGGCAGGGATGGGGGACAGGTTGGATGATGGCATATTTCTATGCATAGAAATCAATAATTGTATGGCTGCTGATTCAGCAACCCTGAGTTCCTCACCTAACTAAAATGGGTCATTTATTACAGTTCAACTTTTTTTGAAACTACGGAAATCTTGTCCACTATTCTCTATGTACTTTTTCCCACAGAATCTGGCATGCTATTGATTTCAGCATCTGGAAGAGCCAATACCAGTTTATCAAGCGTGCATGCATCAGCTAGCAGTGCCTCATAAGCCTCAGGGATTTCATGAGACTTCATTAGAATTACTGCTCTGAAATGGTCATGTTTTAAATGCATTTTTTTAAAAGATTTTATTTATTTATTTGGCAGAGAGATACAGAGAGAGAACAAGTAGGCAGAGAGGCAGGCAGAGGGAGAGGGAGAAGCAGGCTTCCCGCTGAGCAGGGAGCCCGATGCGGGGCTCGATCCCGGGACCCTGGGATCATGAACCGAGCCGAAGGCAGCCGCTTAACCGACTGAGCCACCCAGGCGCCCCTGAAATGGTCATGTTTTAAACCTCTGTAAAGAAACTTGTCAATGTGGCAAAATGTAGGCAGAGACTTCGATGCAGAAAGAATGTTCAGATATCTTTACAACCAGTTTTTTGGTGATAGCTCCGTCACTTCTTATCTCTTTAGTTGTCAATGGTAGGTACGGCATGCATTGCCCAGCACAGGTGAACTATTAAGTTTGTTCCCATACGCATTATTTCCGCCTGTCAGAACTAGCAGGCTTGGGGCACCTGGGTGGCTCAGTCATTAAGTGTCTGCCTTGGCCTCAGGTCATGATCCCAGGGTCCCGCGATCGAGCCCCACATCGGGCTCCCTGCTCCGCGCGAAGCCTGCTTCTCCCTCTTCCCCACTCCCCCTGCTTGTGTTCCCTCTCTCGCTGTGTCTCTCTGTCAAATAAATAAATAAAATCTTAAAAAAAAAAAAAAAAGAACTAGTAGGCTTGGTTCAAGCGAAAGCCTGTCTGAGCAGGGACATCACTGAGGGGAGGGGGCAGATAGAGAGACTGGCCTCCAGGCACACTGTGCCGGGACCAGACAAGGAACTCACAGCCACCACAATCTTGTTCATCAGTTAAGACATGTTTATTGGTTTTGCCATCTTCGGATCCAGAGACACCTACTTATGAAATGACATGATTCTTTCTGACTACTCAAGACCTCCAAAAGCATTTCAACCTCGGGGCACCTGAGTGGCTCAGTCGCTTGTGTCCGACTCTTGATTCTGGCTCAGGTCATGATCTCAGGGTCATGGGATCAAGCCCAGCATCAGGCTCTGCGCTGAGCATGGAGCCTGCTTGGGTTTCTCTCTCTCCGTCTCCCTCTGCCCCTACACTGCCCCACTGAGCTCTTCTTCTCTCTCTCTTAAAAAAAAAAAAAAAAAAAAAAAGGTATTTCAATTTCATACAAATCTCAGGTAAGAAATTTTCCCCTATTTTGGATTTTTTTTTTTTTTTTTTTGTAGCTTCCATGAGGTAAGCCCAGTGGTTCTCATCTGTGTTTCTACCTATCAACTTTTCCCCTGTGGACTTCATATCTTGAGATTTCATGTCTTCCAAACACACTGCATTCACAACTAGTTCATTTTTTTTTTTAAGTCAAGCAGAGGTGTATACAGCTGCACATAGGATGTCTGGTCAACCTGTGGCGACCAGTGTTACCTCACGAATTTAGTCAAAGGCAAGGGAAGGTGCTATGTTAGTACTTTTGTGGGTAAACATGATCTTACCTTCCCCCCACCACAGTAGTTACCTTCTTTGTTTTCCTAAAAAGGGAAAGATTCTGAACTAAGAACGCCTTAAGTTATCCCTTCTAAATGGTACAAATTTCCTTTATCCCACCCCTCTGAATTTCCTAAGTCATTTGTGGTTGGCCCCATGAGAGGGTACGGGGTTCAAGATCACCCACTTCACCCCTGCACCCGAAGAAAGACAAGGCACATTTTACAGTTTGCTGGTAACAGAAGACCCGAGTGGAAAGTTTTACATAGAAAACAGCCTAGGAAGTGAGTGGCCCAGTAGCTGGCACAGCACCGAGTTCCCTGTCCAGGATCAGGTTGTTAAGACTACGTGAGGATGAGATGCTGTAAAAGTGTCTGCCTTTTCCAGTTCAGTTTTACCAGAGTCCATAAATCCACTGACAGTTTTCTTTAAACAGTCATTCTCAACTTTCAATACAATTTAAAAATAATTAACACCTGGTTCGCTTTTTTAGAAGTTTGATGTGTGAGGTAGGGTGTGGGAAGGGTGTGGATTGGGGGGTTATGGAAGGCACTGTAAGAAAAGAACACAAGTTTTTCATGATTAGACATATCTGACTTTGAACCCTGGCTTCACCAAGTATTTGGCTATGTGACCTTGGGAGAGTTATTTTGAAGCCTTGGTTTGCTTCTCCGTGAGTGGGAATACTACTTCCTCACCGTCTCATTGTGAATAATAAATAACAAGTAAGAAACGGCACAGCCTGGTGCCCGGCATGGGTCTGGGCTCAGTGAGGGATAGCTTGCCTGTCTCCCTCCCTACCTCTTTGTATGTCACATGGTATTAGAGCCTTCTATTTTGTGTGTATTTAAGGGACCCTGGATGCTACGGGCTGATGCTGGCTGAGGAAGTGATGGTCCATGAGGGCAGGAGGGGGTAGCAGACAGGTAGTCCTCTGTTGCCCATAGAATCAAGTCCCCTGAGCCACTGCAGACTGGAGGACCTCTGAGGAAGGTCAGAAGAGGCTCAGCTGTGGGACCTCTCACCATATTCAGGGTTGACTCACCTGGGCACACTGCCAGCTCAGGTGTGGCCTGGTCATCCCCTATAGGTGAGGAAAGCCGCGTCTCCCGGGATTAGCGGAAGGGCCAGGTGAGAGTAGGTTGAGGGTTCTGTCCATTGTCCTGCCTGTGGCCAGTGCCTTCTCTCCCTGAAGTCTCTCTTAGAACCAAAGCTTCGGTCCTGGCAAACAGGAGCCGAGGGACCTATGTCCAGGTCCCACCAACTGCCTCCCCAGGCAGGGTCCTGTTTCCTTTCTGAAATAAGGACTCCTTCCAGCTTTCTCTCCTACCACCGCGGAGAGCGAGGAGGCTCAGCACCTGACCCACCGCACTGCAAACACTGCTCTGGGGAGGATGCCTGAGCTGCCCAGGACCCAGGCTATTTGCTGGAAGTGCAGGCTCCCCGCCCCCTTCTGGACCTTCCTGGCCCAGAAGCCTGCATGGCGGTGGGATGCAAAGAAAAAGACCATCAGCAGGATGTGTTGGAAACACTGAGATAAGAAATGAGTGGCTCGTGGGAGCAAAGACCTCAGGCTGATTGTGATCTGAGAAGCTGAGACCAAACAGCGCCAAGTATTTCTAAGTCACTAGGACAATTGTGGAAAATAGCAAGAGAATGAAGATGGTCAATCCTTTGACCTAGCCCTGCCACAAGGAAGGCAGAGTGCTACAGTGGGGAAAAGCAGGCGCTGTGGCATCAGATAGACCAGGCCCCTTTCTGGTCTCTGTCCTGGGACAAGCGCCTTAATAGTGATGTCCACGTGGAGGTGAGACCGCATTAGTAGATCTTGCCGTTCACAGGTATTGAGGGCTTAGTCTGTGCCAAGCAGTGTTAGGTACGTCCTTATCTGCAAAATGGAGATACAAAAACACTGTCTCGTAGAGTTGGAGAAATAATGAATAGTTTCCATCGAGTCGGTGGCATACAAGAGGTGTTCAGTAAATGTAAACTTTCTTCTATGGGGATGGATCCTAATGAAATAATAAAAAGGAGCAGAAGATCTTCCTTATGTACAAGGACGTAACCTGGAAGCCACCGTCTCTCTTTAGGTCTGTTAATATTTGCTTTACATATTTAGGTGCTCCTGTGTTGGATGCATTAATATTTACAGATGTTATATCCTCTTGTTGGACTGACCCCTTTGTCATTATGTAGTGCCCTTCTTTGTCTTTTATTACAGTCTTTGTCTTCAAGTTTGTTTTGTCTGACGTAAGGATAGCTACCCCAGCTCTCTTTTGGTTTCCATTTGCATGGACTATCTTTTTCCGTCCCTTCACTTTCACTCTGCGTGTGTCCTTAATCCGAAGTGAGTCTCTCGTAGGCAGCATATAGATATGGGTCTTGTGGAAGCCACCTTCGTGTCCAAAATAGAAAAAGGTTTAATGGATTATGACAGACTGTTACACGCAGCCACTAAAATATTTATGAGAAAAATATAAAATGGAAAGTGTTTACAATATTATGTCAGATCAATAAAGCAAAATGCAAACTTGCAGAATGTATATCAATTACAACCATATAAATTAAAGCGTAGACAAGGATTTGGAAACAAAACGTAATAATGAGAAGTTGTTAGACATAGGTTCTTCAGTGTTCTTGTATACTGCCTTCCGATTAAAAAAAAAAGCTCAACAAAAACAAGTAGCCACTGTTGTCAGCGTGATCGGGGTCACCTTCGCAGGTGTCAGATGTGAAAAGGATTCCAGTCTTTTCACCACATCAGCATATGTGGAGAGTGCGCCCTATCAATCACATTGCTTTGTTGTTCTTACACTAAGAACGGAACGCATCTTTGGGACAAATCCTGAAAAAAACTTTTTTGGGGGTTTCAGTAGATGTATACCACATACTAATCAACCTGTTGTACTTTGTAAACCCAGTAAAATATCATGGTCCAATGATGAGAAGTTGACTTTACTAGGGAGGTAAGGAAGCTCTCTGTTTAAAGGCTTTTTCCCTTGCTCAGCCGGGGTTTAGTAACATGCGGATTTTCTTTGACTAGAGAAGAGTGGTGCTGTGGCGCTTAACCTCCAAGGAGATTATTTCATAAAATATTGATTTTTTTTGCACATAAAGGAGATCGTTCATGAATAGAAAATGTAAGCATAAGCAAAAATTCTTCCGTTTGCTCAGTTCATGAACATGAAAAGTAATGAATCGGCTTACCAGCGGAGGCTGACATCTACTATTCCTACTGGGGGGTGAGCAGAGCTAGAATAGGATTCTTCCTCAATGTCATAAGTCTAAGAACAGATGTGCCCCAAAGAGACAAACCTGGACTGTACAGCCTTTTACTACAAGCTGTGAAGGCCACGTCAGAGACTTTGTTGCAAGTTGGTAGACTCGTTGGCCTCTATACCTCCCAAGCTACAACTGGGCCATTTCCCCAAATCAGACTCCTGTTCGTGAGCTGTTGCTGGCCAATATGGTTTACTAACTGTTGCTGTCTTGTGAAAGCCAGCAGCAACATCACAGCATCTCACGAGGTGGCGCAGTACTGGGTCCTGCACCCACCGCCCCCCCTTCCCAGCTTACCTGTCATCTGTCATCACTCTTGCCCTTGCTCTGTAGCAGGTAGTTATCCTGCGGTTCCAACAGCCGGGTGTGGAGGAGGAGCAGTGGTCCCAGAATCTAGAAGCATGTTAGTTCACGTGCTGTCCCGAACTGAGCTATCTTGAGCAAGTCAGTGAATCAGTCTTAGTGTTTACTTCCTTGACTGTGGGTAAGGAATGGTGACAGATGTTCTGCAGATCAAATGAGAAAATGCAAGTGAAAATGGTTTTAAAAATAAATGCAGTGGCCACAATGAGATACTCATTCACACCCACTAGGACAGCAATAAGCAACAAGGCGAGATAATAACAAATGTTGACAAGGATGTGGGGAAATTGGAACCCTCATATTTTGCCAGCTGGATTGTAAAATGGTACAGCTGCTTTGGAAAACAGTCTGGCAGTTCCTCAAATAGTTAAACCTAGAATCACCATAAGACCCAGCAGCTCCACACAAAAACTTGCACATGAATGTTCGTAGCAGCATTACCCATCCTAGCCAAAAACTAGAAACAACCCAAGTGTCATCAGCTCATGAGCGGATGAATCGAATGTGGTATATCCATACAATTGCATATTGTTCAACAAGGGCAGGGTATGGAGAACTGACATGCGCTACAGCATGCATGAATCTTGACAACACTGTGCAAAGTGAAAGAAACCAGTCACAAAAGGCCACATATTGTGATTCCATTTATGTAAAATATCCAGAATAGGCAAATCCGTGGAGCTGAAAAAGAGATGAATTGTTGGAGGGCTGGGAGTTGGGGGAAGAATGGGTAGCGGCTACTAATGGGTCCAGGATATCTTTCTGAGGTGATGAAGTTGTTCTAAAATTGATTTGTTGGTATATACTGCAAATATACTAAAAAGCATAGAGTACTTTAAATGAGTACTTTAAATGAGTAAATTGTACAGTATGTGAATGTGATCTCAATAAAGCTGTTATGGGAAAAAAAAAAAAAACAAGTGCAATGCAAAGGTCATTAATACTAATACTGTGTTCTCTGCAATTACCAAACAGAGCTGAAGCTCAGCAAGGATCTTTTCAGGGCCTCACTGAATTATTACCAACATCTGTGAGATCAAGATGCATCTTATAACCAAAGATGCCTCCCATTGTGCTGGCCAGACCACAGTTGTCATTGCCTACATATCCGTGAACTTCAAATGCACCAGTGTCCAAACTTGGGAAATGGGTGTCCGTTGCTTGCAGTAAACTCCCCGAAGGAAGAGTGGAGTACTCTTTTTTTTTTTTTTAAGATTTTATTTATTTATTTGACAGAGAGAGACACAGTGAGAGAGGGAACACAAGCAGGGGGAGTGGGAGAGGCAGAAGCAGGCTTCCCGCGGAGCAGGGAGCCCGATGCGGGGCTCGATCCCAGGACCCTGGGATCACGACCTGAGCCGAAGGCAGGCGCTTAATGACTGAGCCACCCAGGCGCCCCGAGTGGAGTACTCTTTAAATCCCAAGAACCAAATGTTTATGAGAGAGGGAGTGGGGAAAATGATAAATCATCACATGCTTGGCAGTATTCTTGAAGCAGGAATCAAAAAATAGGCAAGCAAAGAGCCCAGCCCCAAGAGCTTTTCATACTTTAGGATTCTTTTAAGAAATGCTGTCTCGCTAATGCCCCCAATGGTACCAAGGGTGACACTGAGTGAATAAACAGGGACACAGACTCTGAGTCAAACAAATGATCTGGAAGACGGGGGCTCTGAATGTGAAGACAATGTAGGAATATTTTTTTTCTATTTTATTTTATTTATTTTATTTAAATTGAATTAGCCAACATATAGTTTATCATTAGTTTTTGATGTAGTGTTCAGTGATTCATTAGTGGCATATAACACCCAGTGCTCATCACATCCCGTGCCCTACTTAATGCCCATCACCCAGTTACCCCATCCCCCCACCCACCCACCCACAGGAATATTTTAAAGCAACTTATTTTGCCTGTGCTTTCCTTTTTATGTTTTCCTTTTTAAAAATCAAAGTTTGAAAGAGCAACTTCATAACGTATGCAATGAAAATCGTAAGTGATAAAGCATCATCTGATAGTTTAATTGGCAACATTTT
This sequence comes from Callorhinus ursinus, assembly GCF_003265705.2. Taxonomy (NCBI): domain Eukaryota; kingdom Metazoa; phylum Chordata; class Mammalia; order Carnivora; family Otariidae; genus Callorhinus; species Callorhinus ursinus. The sequence goes on from NW_027397069.1 coordinate 66,532,291, forward strand.
TTAAAGCGCTACATAATATAACGTTGCATCTTAGAATTATATTTGGTAATATTTGGTACTTATTAAATGTAGTTTATGAGGGTGGTGGGAACCTCTAAACTGAAGTCTCTAGCTGTTGCATCGAAAAATATTATAGGGGTGCCAGGGCCAGCCCTACCCACCTGGGCATCCATCAAGAAGAGAAAACAAGGGCGCCTTGGTGGCTCAGTCATTGAGCGGCTGCTTTCAGCTCAGGTCATGATCCCAGGGTCCTGGGATTGAGTCCCACATCGGGCTCCCCGCTCAGCGGGAAGCCTGCTTCTCCCTCTCCCACTCCCCCTGCTTGTGTTCCCTCTCTCGTTGTCTCTGTCTCTGTCTCTGTCAAATAAATAAATAAATAAAATCTTTAAAAAAAAAAAAAGAAGAGAAAACAAGGGGCACCTGGGTGGTTAAGCGTCTGCCTTTGGCTCAGGTCGTGATCTCAGGGTCCTGAGATCCAGCCCGTCGGGCTCCCTGCTCAGCAGGGAGTCTGATTCTCCCTCTCTCTTAGCCCTCCCCCCACTCATGCTCTCTCTCTCTCTCTCAAATAAATAAAATCTTTGAAAAAAGAGAAACCAAATAAATATTTAGTGTAATTCTAGCTTCTCAAGCATTAAAATGGACACCTGTTCTAGGACTTTCACAGAATTTTTAGTAGTAGTAAGGGTTGTTTGCTGTTTATGACCCCTTACTCTACCAGACACTATGCTGTATGCTTTTCATGCATTTTCTCATTGATGCCTAACAACAGTGATATTTTATAGTAAAGGAAACAGAGGTTTGGCAATATTATTATCATCATTATTATTCTTTATTATTAGTTGTCGTTCGGCAACAGATGACAGAGCTAGGACTTGAATGCACCTGACCCGACAAGATCATGCTCTTGACTGCTCTGCCAGAACACATTTGTGGCTGATTCTAAATTGAATCTTAAAATCACAGACAAGTAAACAAATGGACACAGAAGTTATATGGTAGTTGCAGACTTCTGGGTATTCTCCAATTACGCTAATGGTCAGAGAGGCCAACACTGCATTTCCCATGTTCTAGATGGAAGTTGGAGCAAGAGAACTGAGAATCTGTAGTTGAAGGCTCCAACTTTCTCTTTCTGTAAGTTCTGCTGATCAGCTGTTAGAACTAATTAAGTTTCTGTCTTCCACCTTCATTCTCTGAACATTCTGGTTTTGCTTTTGTGTGCTGAACACCCGTGGAGAGAACTGCAAAGGATTTGAGATGCAGAGCCAGAGCAAGGATATCTTATAACAAAATCCCCAAACACAGAGCTTTAGACCTAAATGGGATCCCAGAGATTGGCACACATCAAAACCACCTATGCAGCTTTTCCCAGACCTGTTGGGTGAGAATTTCAAGGGAATTGGGATAATTAGATTCTCAGTGGTTCTCAAAATAGGGTTCCTGGACCAGCAACTTCAGCATCACCTGGGAACTTGTTAGAAATGCAGATTCTTGGGCCCCACCCCAGAACTGTGGATCAGAGACTCTGGGGCTGTGGCCCAATGGCTGGTGCTTTACAAGGTCTTCCAGTAGTTCCTGAAGCCTCCTAAAGTTTGAGAACCACTGACCTAGAGCAGAAATGTGGGTAGGATCCTAAGGTTATTCCTCCTTTTTGAAGTACATTACAGCTCTGTTTCAAATTCAACTAAAAAAAATATTTGTTTTCATATTTTATACATGAAATCTCTTTTAGAATTTGGAGTATTTAAAAGCACAAGAATTCAAAAAGCCTAAAATTCTGATCTTTTTCTCCTACTCTCCTCCTTGGGGCCTTACTCAACTTGACAATTAACAATGACTAAAAGTACCTTTTCTTAAAAAGTTGTGTAGCCTGATGTGTTTTCTGCATTCATTCATAAAGTAGTAGATGACAGAAATCACCTTGTCCCACTTATATTTGAAACATACCCATTTCAGAGATGTGCAAATAGGTATGATATCACCAAAACTATTCTAGAAAATTCCTTGGGAAATCCATTCAGCCATATAGGTATTTTATTAATATAGTTGTTAAAAATCATTTTTCCAATTTGTTGACCCCAGGAAGAAAAATAGTGAAAAGTTTCTCTAGCCAATAGGGAAAGAAGGGAGGACACTTTCCCGACTCCTGAATATCTTTAATCAAATCAGTTTCTGAAACATTTCTTTCCCTACTAATATTTTTATTTGATATTTGGTCTGGGGAAGTGAGGAACTTGTTTAGGTCAGCATTTCCCGAATGGTGTTCCTACAAGATGTCAAGTCCTGTCTCAAAGCAAAGATTCTGTGGTAAATACATCTGGGAAATGCTGTGTTAAAAAGAGTTAAGTAGATTCACTTCATGACTTCTTTGAATTCTTAGTATGGTAAAATGCAGTGTGACTCTCCAAAGGGGTATGTAGTACACAGCACTTGCCAGATTTTTTCAAATAAAAATTTTTGGAAACCAACAAAGCATTGTTTCTAAGGATCTTCTGCACTGACATGGAAATAGAATTGTTACCTGGAATCCTTCTTTGTAATGGTAATTTATGCAAAGAAATTTTACCTGTAAATTCCTTTGATGATTACCTTAGTTTGTAAAACATTTTGCTAGCTGGATCTTGGTGTCCTAAACTAAACTATAGCCCCTGGGTATATGAAATATGTATCTAGGTGCATCTCTGCTTTAAGTCATTCCTTTTTATGTTTTATAAAAACATCACTTCTGGAATAATGTGTTTTAAGCAATTTAATAAATATAAAATGAGCATGACAGATATTGCTCAAATTAAAATCTTTGCTAAATTTAAAAAAATTTTTAATAATGGAGAAGACTAGTTGACATTTTGACATTACTGGTGATAATATAAAGTTATTTCAGCTATTAATGTTTTCTCAGTGAATATGTATCCACTGTACTGTTAAATAATGTGTTAATAATTAAGACATTAAAAAAGAAGTATTAGTCTTCTATTGCTACATAACAAAAATTGTCACAAATAGAAGCTTCAGACGACCCCCATGTATCAGTTCAAAGTTCTGCAGGTGTTAAATCCAGCTAGGCATAGGTTCTCTGCTAATGGTATCAGGAAACTGAAATCAAGATGTTGGCCAAACTGAGCTCTTGTCTGGAGGCTTTGGAAAAAATCCATTTCCAAGCTCATATTGTCAGATTCTGGGTCCTTGCCCCTCCATAACTGAGGTCACCATTTTCTTTCTGATTGTCCTAATTAGGGCATTGCTCCCTGGTCCTAAAGGCTGCTTTCAGGTTCTTTCTATGTGGCCCTCTCCACCTTCAAGCCCCCAAGAGCATGCGCAAGCCTTTCCTGTGCTTCCTCTTCTGCCTCTAGCCAGAGAAAGCTCTCTGCTTTTAATGATCTCATGTAATTAGATCTGGCCCACCTGGGGACTCTCCCTTTCTTGAAGTCAGCTGTGCTCTCTACCATAACCTAATCGTAGGAATGCTATCACATTCACAGTTGCCACCCACATTCAAAGGGGAGGGGATTCTACAAGTAAGAGGGGTGACATGGGGTCATCATAGAATTCTGCCTACCACAAAGTAGAAGACACATGCCAGTTGTCCAACGTTTAAAAATTAGTAGGTAGATATACAGACATGAACAGAATATACATTTTTAAATAAATAGTACAGTTAGTGCAGCAGTAGTTTATAGAAGGGCAATATCAGTGGAATCAGTTGGTTAGAGAGGTCAGATAGAGTTTAAAAAGAAATTGCACTCGACCCTATGGGATAATAGTAGTAATGGCCAACATTTATTGAGTTATAAGCCCTGGGTACTGTGCTGTTTATGTGTATTATCTCATTTGATCTTTACAAAGTCCAACCACAGTGATTCCTGTTTTAAAGTCGAAGAACCAGAAGCTTAGAGAGGCAAAAGCAGTGACAAGTGGCAGAACCAGAACAGTGCCAAGCCAGTTGCCCCTTGTCACCATTCAGTGTGACAGACCTCTGTTAGGTCTTTAAACCCCAGGCTAGGCACTCTGCTAGGGGCCCTTAATACAAAAGTAACCTACACTTCCTGTCCTCAGGTCTTCACAGTAAGAGAGAGGGTCAGGGAAACAAATCATCACCCTAGAGTAGGGAAAGCCCAGTGAGAGAGCATGTATCAAGTACAATGGCTTCACAAAACAAGGAATGATCAACTCCACTTGAGTGGGTCACCAAGGGCTTCTCAGAGGGGTGACCCTCAAGCTACATCTGAAGAGTGTATAGTTCTCCAGGAGAGTGTGGAGCACTGGGATGGACAAGGAAAAATTCCAGATAGGGGCAAAGGCAAGGAAGAATGAAACCGTGTGGCCCATTTAGGGAAATGCTCATGTACCTGGTTGGTTCTGTATGGCCTGATCTCGGGGAACTGGGAAAGATAGATGAGGCAGGAAAGGAGGCCAGGAGTCTGATCACAAAGGGATTTGCATGACATAATGCCCAGTTTGCATTTACCCCACAGGTAGGGAATCCATTGAGTTGTTTTAAATAGGAGAATAACATGGACAGAGTTGTACCCCAAAATGATCATTTTAGCATTCCCGTGGATGATGTATTTAAGAAGAACAAGAGTAGAGCAGAGACCAGGTAGAAGATTACCATCACAGACTCGATGAACAACATCAAAGGCCTGAGGTAAGAGGCAGAACAGACAATGTGAAGGGACAATGGGTAGATGAGATTTAGTGGCTGATGAGATGCGGGGCATGAACAAGAAAGATTTAGGATGACTCCTGGGTCTGATTTAGCATGTTCTTTGGATAATGGTACCACTAACTGGCATAAGGAGGGAAAAGTAAATTCAGCATTGGCTCAATTAAGACTGGGTTATCTGTATCACATCCAAGCAGAGACGTCCAAACACACGTGTGGTTGTTGCAGTGTCCAGGTAGGCATGTGCACAGCATATGAAAACATTCATGGGGAGTGACTTCCTAAAACAGGTGATTCCAGGGAGACAGAAGTAAAACCAGGAGAGAATACTAGAAGTGATCTTCTGTAGAGCAAGTGAAAAGTGACTGGAGAGCCAAAAATGGGGGTAACTGGAGAGAAAAATGGAATCCAGATTAAGACAGTTCCATGTTTTATGGTGTGGTTTTCCAGGGGTGCACTCAGCATGGAGTGATGGAAACACTGTGCCCGGATGGTGAGCAGACTCTCTGCTCTGAGGCCTTCCCTGAACACGTTTACCTTGCTTGGTTCATTGTGGTCTGGGAGCTCTCCCTCAAGCTCATAAACTTGGTTTATTTCATTTGTTAATTACCATTATTGTGGAGGGGATGTGGCTACTTGCAGGGGGAGCTGTAATCAGCTGTCTGCCTGGCTGACCAGGACCCAGTCCATGGGAAGCCAGTCTGCTAGGAGCTTGCTCTGGGATCGTGGGCTAGTGAAGGGGATTGCTAGTTGACTCCAGTGTTCACTAGTGTCAGAGCCTGAGTTATCACGTTCTCCCTCAACAGCCATGGGTAGACGTTCTGGATGACCTAACAGGTGTTGCCCACTTCTTACTCCTTAGGTTCCCTTTGCTGGCCCTTCTAGTCATACTCTTTCTCTAACCCAGGTTCATGGTTTGCTTCTGCTTGCCAAATGACAATCGTTTTTTCATCCCACTTCCCTGGTATGACTCCTGGGTTTTGATTGGAGCTTGGCATTATCCCCAGCTCCGCAGTCACTCGTTTACGGAGCAGTCATTCTTTCGATTCACTCCTGCTGGTTACATCCACTGTGTAGAGCTTTACCCAGGTAAATCATGATGGCAACTTCCCAGGACTCACGGGGCAGTCCACAGTCACCCCCCTATAAAGAAGAGTCAGAGAGCTTAGAACAGGAGCACAGGCTTAGATTTAAAAGCACTTGAATATCTGGCTAAGGAGTGTTTCCCTTGTCCTCTGGAACACAAGGGAGCCCCTGGAGATTTGGGGTGGGGGGATGGTGGGATGGCTTGATGAAATCCATGTTGGGGGGAAGTTGATCTGGGGCTGGGGGTAAACTGCATTCAAATAAGGAGAAACTAAAAGCCGAGAGCCCAGCTAGGAAGCTGAGACAATGCACTTAGATGAAATGTGCAAGGTCAGGGGGCACCTGGGTGGCTCAGTCATTAAGCGTCTGCCTTCAGCTCGGGTCATGATCCCAGGGTCCTGGATCGAGCCCCGCATCGGGCTCCCTGCTCCGCGGGAAGCCTGCTTCTCCGTCTCCCACTCCCCCTGCTTGTGTTCCCTCTCACTGTGTCTCTCTCTGTCAAATAAATAAATAAAATCTTGAAAAAATATATGCAAGGCCAGGACTAAAACAGTGACAAGGTATGGAAAGGAAATGCCACACTGAGTTGTCATTGCAAAGACAGAAGCAACAAGACTTGGTGACTGAAGGACTAGGGAGAATAAAAGAGGAAGACATTGGTAATACTATCTTTCTTGAATTGTATGATTGTTATTGGCAGTGTTTCGGGTGCTTAACTGTACTTATTTGAGGTGTATGTTTATAAGCACTATGTATGTAAAACTGTGGTTTCAGTGTGATGAACAGTCTGTCAGAGTTTGGAACTCCCACCCTGGTTTACTTAGGACATTCAATAGAATGAGCAACTTTAAAAAAATTCCGACCTGTAGGCTAATCTAGACTGTTTTCCTTTCTCAAATCTCTTAGGAGGAAATGTTCCCGAGCATAAGCAGTAAGTTTGGAAGAATAAGGAATAGAATTCTGAGAGAAACTCAGGCTGGTGGGGGGTGGGGGGGGGAGAATCATTCATTAAGCATTTGTTAGGCACTTACTAGATGCCTGAGGTAGCGTGAGGTGCTGTGGAGGCTACAAAAGCTGTATAACAGCTCCCTTTTGTAAGAGCCTAACACCTTCTCCAGAGCCAGATCCTGCTATAAGAAATAACCAGAAGCAAGTAACATAAAAGAGTCTATAACTGAGCCACTAAGTCGTGCATAGCGATTAGCAGTATTTACGTGCAGACTGAGTGATGGACCTCTGGAAGCCACAGCAGAGAAAACAACAAGGTTAGGAGGACAAAAAAAATCATAGCTTGAAAGGAATAGGCAAACTAGGGCTGGTAAGTTTAGTAACAGATTCCAGAGGGATTTATTTCTCTCTCCCACCCCCCCCCTCCCCGCCACCTCCCCAGAGGTTTATTCTTTGCAGGACACTTTTATGTGTATTAATCTCATTTTAACCTCGACACAATCCAGCAAGGGAGGCAAGGGAGGGATTATAAAGGAGGGGAAGGATTTGGGAGAGATTTATGCTATAGAAACAGCAGGATTTTATGACCAATTAATCTTCTGGTTGAGGGTGAAGGACGAGCTGAGGATGACCCGCCCCCCACTCACTCACTCATTCACTCATCAAATCAGTCGTACAAGTACTTCTCGGGGGTCTGTTACATGTCTGCTCTACGCTGCCGTGCTGGGTTTCCAGATTCCTGGCTGGGGCTACCAGGTGGATTATAGTGCCATTACCCGCCACAGGCAACAGTGGAGAGCGTCCCTGATCCTGATTGTCCTTCAGATTTCCATCCTGTGACTTCGGGCCGCCTGTGGGACATGCAGGTGAAATTGGCAAGTAGGTGATTTCACGGAAAACTCTGGCTTTTTCAGGAAAGACGTCTGGGACGAATAGATTAGCCTCTAGGTGAGCATTAAAACCGAGAGCGGGTTAGGTGACCTAGGGAGATCTTGGTTAAGATATTTAACGATTCTGAGCTTTCAGTTTCCTTCTCTGGGAGATGGAGATAATATCTACATCACAGGATCATCTTCGATCAGATGAATGTGAATGGGCCTGGAAAATAGCAAAGCATTATAGACAGTGAAAATATTATCGCTGATATTTCATTACTGTAGTATCAGCACCTTCTCTAACCAGTTGAGCAAATTCCTTAAGGAAGACCAAATTTTGCACTAATCCCCCCTCTGTTATCTTATTATCTTCACACCCCCAGGCAGAGGTCAAGAGCTAAATATGAATAAGTCTAGATATTTTGGCTTTGAATAGAAATTAAGAATACTAGACTAATTCATAAATATATTCTAGAGATGAGAGATGTGTCTGATCAGGAACGAAGACAGGAAGAGAATGCAAAGCAGAAGGTTGTACTTTTATTCAGCTTGATTTCTAAAAACACAACTAATGAATAATTAATAAGCAAGAAATATTTTCAGATATTCTGCCTATCGAAGAGCAAGGAAGAGGGGAAATTTAGAGAAATTTGAGAGGAGAATTCAAGTTATGGTCAGGAAACCCCCTGACCGTCAAAGTGAAAGCCAGGGGGAAAGCCAGGATACCTTTAGAAAAATAATCAAAGCAAATTTGGAGGAGACTAGGTTTAGGAGTGCTGTTTTGATTGAGTGCAAGGATGAAATAGGCGATAAAGAGGGTTGTTGTTTTTTTTTAAGATCTGCTTTTTATTTTTTACTTTTCCGCCATGTTCAGCTCCATAAGACTACGGTTTAAAAACCTCTTTCCCAGATGAATCTTTGTTTTTCAGATGATGTTCCTACAACTGACTTTATGGGTCAGAACCTGACTGGGAATATTAAGGAACACATTTACAGCCTGTTTTTAATTTTTTATACAGTGTGATATGTGAGCAGTGGCTCAGGGCCATCGAGTTCTCTGGCTTTTGTTAATTGTTGACGGGGGCATAGGTCTGTCTGCTGTGCAGCCAGCACTCTGTCTCTGAAGTTCAGCAGGGGAAGGAGGACAGGGCACCGTGTACTAGAAATGTGCTTACTCTATCTACTGCCACCAAAACATGGTGGGTAGTTTCCTGAGATTTTAATTTTTGAGACCTCAGATACTCAAACTGTGATGGTCATCTTCCTCAGACCACAGAAATTAGCATGAAAGTGTCAGTTTATTTGTGTTTCTGCAGTGACAGAAAGTGAAGGAACCAGATACTTGATTTCCTCCTCCCAACATATACAGAAGTGTTTGTATGTCCAGACATTGTGCTGATTGCTCGAAATACACAGATGAAGTCCTTCTCTTAGGAACCTTCCGGGCTAGAGGAGAGGACAATGCCAGGGTTAGGATCAGGGCACACTTCACGCAAGTGGTTAACACGAAATCTGAGGCTTCAAGGAGCGGCAGGACATGGTCGGTGGGTTAGGGGTTCAAATCCCAGGCAAGGGAGAGAACCCGCAACATGAGAGAATTCAGTAGGGGGCTTGGAGAAGCTCACGTTGTAGGGGAAGGTTGAATGCTTATTGACGAAGAGCTAGTTAGGGCTAGAAGGGCCTCATGTGTGATTCTAAAAAAAAAAAAAAAAAAAAATCTGGATTTTTACCTTTGTATGTGATGGGAAGCCTCCTGAAGAACAGTTAGTAGGCAAACACCCTGATCTCCTTGCTTCGGGGGAGACGCTTCTTTGTAGACTGAATTACTGTGAGAGTGAGGTGGTTTTGTTCCCCTTTGTATCCCCATGGTTTCCCCTCAAACATTTGAGTGCCTTCTGAGCCAGGATCCTGAAAGCCAGGGATGCAGGAGAAATTCAACTCAGCCCCTGCCGTCAGGGCCTCCGCCCTGCTAGGAGAGAGAGATGCTAATACGCACCTGCACACAGCGGGCCCGCAGGATGTGGCAGGGGCCTGGGGGAGCGCCCCCGACTCTCTCCGGAAAGGCCGCGAGTCATGGGTCTCCTGCAGAAGGTGAGGCTTTAGAGAATGAGCAGTCCAGGGAGGCAAAGGAGAGCCGGCGGAGCATTCGGAGAGAGAAAGGCAGGTGCCGCAAGAAGAGGGAGGACAGGAGCTGGAGAGCACGCGCATGCGTGGCGCTGAGGTGTGTGGCGGAGCAAGTGCAGGGTGACCGCAGGAGCAGAGCCCTGGAGGACGTGGGAGGACGCGGGGAGAGCTGAAAGTAGACGTACTGGCCAGGAGCAAAGAGGAGCACATCCTCCGGTGAGAGTGGAGGACAAGACGTGAGGGTGGATGTGACTACGGATTGGTTTAAAGAAGGGGCTGCTGATAGATAAAGTTTCAATAAACGTTTGCTTAGTCAATCACGTGATCATATATCCTTAGCACCCCAGAAGCCAGAATGACCGCCCTCAGATCTTAGATGCTTCTACCCAAAAAGCTGTGCCCACCCCTTACTCTGGCCCTCCCAGGCTGGTGATCCTCCCCCATCCAAAGGCCCCGCTCCCCTGGTCAGAGGTCCCAGGTGCCCCCCACCTGGCAAGGGGACGAGGAAGCCTTTAAAGCCCCCTGGGAGGTGGCTCCCAGCCTAGGGAGAAGCTTTGCTCTGCCTTCTCCTAGTCTTGTCCTGATTCAAAGGGCCTTCATTCTCTCCCTTCCAGCCAGTTTGGTCTTTCTATGGAGACTGTTTTCTTCTCTCCTCAAATCTGTCTCCTTGTTGTCCTCGAGAGCACGGGAGTGAGTGAAGGGAAAGGGGGGATCCAAAAATAGGCTTGACTCGAGGATGATTGTACTCACTGAAGTCATTACCGATGACATGGTGGCCTCAAAATCATCCAATAAATGGCAGTAGAGATGAAAACAGGACTGGTGTGTGCTGCTGAAGCTGGACGATGGGTTCACATTGATGGGTTCATGGGGTTGCATTACACTCTAATCTCTATCCTTTTGCATGTTTGCAACTTCCCATGATAAAAAGTAGAAAAACAAATCATTGGTACTTGAATTGTGAATTTACAATAAAACCTCATTTTTGCCAAGTTAAAATGAATAAACATACATTATTTAGCAATATAAAAAAAAATTCAGGCAGTGTCTTATGAGAACATTGCTGGGTTGGATCTCTCCTTCCCTTTCACCTCTGGCTCCAGTCTTTGGCGATGTCATCTGTCTTGGTTTTAATCAGAATCACCCTACATGGTTCACCTTGCCACCCATGTAGGGTGATTCTGTCTGAGCATGCTTGTGAAAGGAGCACACCTTCCTGTATCTCTGTTCAAAATTGGAAAGGGTAACCCTATGGTAAGGGAGGTGCCATTTATACATAACCCAAACCTTCCCCTGGTCTGGGCTCTCCTTTCCACCCCAACTATGACTTTGATGTGATGGGGAGTGGCTGGTTGTCCTACTTGTTTTTCAACGACTGCCCCATTGGGCGTCTCGAAATTAATCCTTTCTTGTCCAGCTTTTTCACAGGTCTCTGACGTTTTAAAGAAGAAGTGTCTAGATTTTATCCAGCACTGGAAAGATGCTTAACAATATTAAGCATGCAAAACGAATTTCAGATATAAAAGATAATTTTCAGTTGAGACCACATTGTGATTGAGAAACTTGAAGACAAGTAACTTTATGAGTCAAAAGATAAGGAACCAACTAGCAAGAACAGCAGATGTTTTGGATAGAGCCTGTGTCAACAGGCTGGGGCAGAGTCATTCACGTTCAACCTTCTAACTGTCCTTTCCTCCAGGACTACCTTATTCCATTCCACCTCCTAAATGGCTCTGCATTTTCTTCAGGATAAAACCCAAATTTCTTTTTTTTTTTTTTAAGATTTTATTTATTTGACAGAGAGAGACACAGCGAGAGAGGGAACACAAGCAGGGGGAGGGGGAGAGGGAGAAGCAGGCTCCCCGTGGAGCAAGGAGCCCGATGCGGGGCTCGATCCCAGGACCCGGGGATCATGACCTGAGCCGAAGGCAGACGCTTAATGACTGAGCCACCCAGGTGCCCCTAAAACCCAAATTTCTTAAGGGGCATATCAAATTCATCGAGATCTGACTCTATGTATCTCTCCCCCTGCATCTCTAGGTTTCCTTCCTAGAAGCCTTCCTTGGCCCCTTAAATCATACTGATTTCTCCGTTGGTGCTTCCAAAACTTTGATCTATATCACACCTTCATTACTGTTTTCCCTGCTACAAGTTTTTTGGGCTCAGGTTTAGCCTTGGTTACCTTCCTAGTACCTGCGTTTGGCACCTACCAGGTTTCCCCAAAAAGCCTAGTAGCATCAGGTACCCTACAGAAAGGTAGCAGCCCTAAATGAAGACAGCTCATTAAACCCCTTAGGGTGGAAACAGAAATTAATTTTTCTAATAGTAGAAGAACATTCACCCTGAAATATATCACAGAATATAATTATTCTGTTTCATTTTATTTATTCACTTTTATGGTGTGCTTACAAGGAGCCAGCCATTATGCAAAACATTTCACCTACTTTAGCTCAAGTACTTTTATTCTAAACTACTCTGTCTCCTCCATCCACCTGCACCCCCACATTCCATCAAATCAGTTAAGAGTGTGGGCTCTGAAGCCAGTCCGCCTGGGTTTGAAGCCTAGTCTGCCTCTTTATTACTTTAGTGGACAAACTACCTGACCTCCTGTGCCTTAGTTTCCACATCTATAAAATGGGTACAATAATAGTAAATATTTAATGGAATTGTGAGAACTTTAACAGTTGTCAGAACAGCGTCTTGCCCACAGTCAAGGTTATATAACTGTTAGCTATTCATATTATTATTTCAAGATACATACTCAAAATCGCTATTTTGTGTGTGTGTGTTTTAAAATCTATTCTCTGCCCCCTTTTTTCCCATTTTCCAGTTCATTTTTTGACTCTTAAGACTTTGTAAATCAACTGACTTCTCTGTCTATTGAAATCACAGAATGACCAAAAACAATCCTATCTAATTGCAGTCTTTGAACATTCTTTTTCTAAGGAACCTGACAAGGAAGATGGCCTCTCTTTTTAGAAAGTAATCACAAATCTATCCATGCTGACATTGAGAGAACATCGTCAAGGTTTAGTACTAACTGGAAAATGAAAGTTATATATACATATATATTCACCTATCACCATAATGTAGGCAACTGAGTTTTTAAATAAATTATATATACAATATACATACTTAAAATTTTTAAATCCACTTACCAGATCTTGATGATGGTTGCACAGACCTGCAGATCTACTAAAAATCACTGATTTGTACATGTGACACAAGTGAATTTTATAGTATGTATATACATATATACAGTGTGTACATGACATCACGATAAAGCTGGTCTTAAAATCCCACATAAGCTATTCTGTGTAAAGAAACAAAATGTCTGGCAGAAAATACATTAAACTGTTAGCAGTATTATTTATATATATTATTATAACAGTTATAAAGGGAAGAACTGAAGGGGTGGGCCTTCAGGAGGACAACCTTGATTTTTTATTTATACATTTCAGTATCCAAATGTTTTATAATGAGGCTATATTTATGTATTTTTATATATTTTTCATCTGTTTTGTTCACTGCTGTTACTCTAGCACCTACATCAGTGCCTGCATATAGCAGAGGATCAATAAATATTTGTCAAATGAATGGATAAGTAAATTACATTGTAAACGTAAAAACCAAATAGTGTGCATGATAACGTGATAGGTTTGTGTATGGCTGACTCAAACTTGCTAATTTTTAAAATCCATTTCCAAGATAGATTTATGGAAGTGATGATTTCCAGCAATTTGAGGACTATTCTTGGAATACTCTGAATGGATCCCTGTTTAAAAAATTCAGGCTCTGAATTGGATTTTTGGCTGCAAAATTTGGCTAGGAAAGGAGTTTCCACAGTATGTCTTTTAATCAATCTGTTATAAAGCATGCAAAATAATTTATTTTTCTTACCTAATACAGGAAGATGAGATGCCATAACAGGAAAAAGATGTGATTGTATTTGTATTAAGTATTACCTTTGAATTACTTGATTCAAGTATTTCTTAGACATTAGGCAATAGTGGAAGTAGTTTTCAATCTAGGCTAAAATATGTATTTGAACTTCCCCTTCCCAGATTAATTTGTTTTGTGTATATTAAGGTAAATACTTGTGCTGAATAATGTGTCTGTATTAGTGTTTAAACATGGTCACTGATCATGTTATGATTATTTACAGTATCTGACATATTTTATCTTGTTGTTTGCTAAAATGGAAGTTTTTGTTATTTTAATGCATTTGTAAGTATATAAAATAATATCTTGATTTTAATCTTGCCTTTTCTCTAAAAAAAAGTTCTTAAAGCTTTTGGAGACCATAAACCCCTTAAGGATCTGAGAGAAGTGATGAAGTTTTGCAATAGAAAAATGCAGACATTTGAAGATGGTCCACACCCCAGGTTAATAACTCCTCTTCTAAATCATTAAAATGTGTGGAAGTATCCATAGATATCTTCATACCCATAGCTTCCATTTATACATTTATATGTACATTTAACTTAAAAGCATGTGATTTGACCATGGCTCTTAGCTTTTGTATCGATGGTGACTTTCATCTTTAACCTGTGGCTCTTCAAGCTAGCAAATTCCTTGATTAGAATATCATACTCACGCTGTGAATTGTGCAAGACTGTTGAATCACAGATCTGTACCTCTGAAACAAATAATGCAATATATGTTAAGAAAGAAAAAAAGAAGAAGAAGATAGCAGGAGGGGAAGAATGAAGGGGAGTAAATCGGAGGGGGAGACGAACCATGAGAGACGATGGACTCTGAAAAACAAACTGAGCATTCTAGAGGGGAGGGGGTTGGGGGGATGGGTTATCCTGGTGATGGGTATTAAGGAGGGCACGTTCTACGTGGAGCACTGGGTGTTATGCACAGACAATGAATCATGGAACACTACATCAGAAACTAATGATGTAATGTATGGTGATTAACATAACAATAACAAAATTAAAAGAAAAAGAATATCATACTCACTTCTCCAGATATGAGCTACTCAGGTGACTCTAGGATGATTAGCAGATGGACTTCACATTCACATCAACCAAACCCCAGTGGCTTGGGACAGAATTTAATTTTGTTTAAGTGAATTCAGCAGTTTTCTGAACTCTTTGGACAGTAATTATGTAATTATTTAAAGGTAGTATAACTAAAGGCTTGACTTCTCAAGATTGCTTTTTTGGTCTTATGATCCTAAGAAGTTCAAGACTAGCAACTCCAGTTTTGAAAGAAGAGGGAATCTACAATTAATGAAAGGTTATTTCTCATACTTTGTGAGAACAAGAGAAGGGTATTGTGGCCTTTAAAAGTGGTTTGGGGAATGCTCACGATAACGGAAAGATCCGTGTTGGGACTGACCACGAGGTTTCATGAAAGACAATGATACAGAGAGAAACTCAGTTCAAAACAAGAAAAAAGAAAACTGGAGAAAGCACTGGATTAAGGATCAAGGACAGGTGAGAGCAATAATTCTTGAACTGATGATCCAGAGACGTTCTGGTAAGGAGCCACCCAATCTAGAGATGAGAGATTCAGTGGGCGCGTCACAGACCTAAGCGCAGGTGTCATTTCTTCTGTTAGCAGGGAATGGAAGGGGTTGAGTGATTACTGACACCGTCTCCAGAACAAACAATTTGCTGAGTTCCTACACTAAAACACTTCTCTAGATTTGTGGTATTTGGAGCAAAATTATTGGAATTGTATCCTGCTCCATAATTAGACATGAAGGGTTGGGGGGACCCTAAGGGGACAGAGTGAGTAATGGTAATCTTCAGAGGATAACAGATTTATACTCCCAGCAGCTATTACTCCTCTCAAGTCTCTCCCACTCCTGCTGGATCCTAACAGGATAAGCAGAAGTCTATGAGAAGATAAATTCCAAAAAACCATTGATTTGGTCCAACCAAAGGTCCTTATTGACCTTAGGAAATCTATTTTTGTAGGTTAGTGAAAATGGAGTAAGTGGTGAATCCGAGGTGGGAATAAATGTTGGATAATAATCATTTGAAATGTTCAGCAAATGAAAAGAGAGAGATGGGTTGGTGCAGTGGTTTTGAATTGAAATATGACTTCCACATTGGAGAGTCCTGGTTATATTTAAAGAGGAAAAGGAAAGAGCCGATGGAAAGAGCTGGGGGATAATTTTGGAAAAAGATGAGGTGACTGAGGACCTTATGGTCTCTCTCTAGGATTGAAGGGAAGGAAGGCTGAGGAGGGGAGGGGAGGGGATGGTTTTCCTGTGTAGAGGAATATTAGCACCGACTTTCTAAGAGTAGAAGAGACATGGCGTGCAAGACTCTGGGAACGTTAAGTAAGTATATTGGTGGTGTGTGTGTGAGGAGGGTGAGGGTGGCTGATCTGATGGAAGGTGTGTCTGTGGGGAGGAACAAATGACCGTCAGCCTGAAGTTGACCTTAAGGGAAAAAGTGCCAAAACTTTGTTCCATTGTCTTTTCTCTTAAACAACTCAAAGTTTCAAGGAAATTGCCTGGAAAAGCAATCCTTCTTTTTGCCCATTGAATATATTGTTCTTTACTTTTGAAAATCCAACAAAAATAAGCAATGCTCCTGAAGAATCTTCTCCCCCGATAGCCTAGCTTTTTCGCTATACAGAGAGAGCAAGCTAGGAGACTGGTTGATTGGTCCATTTTTGGTAAGGCTTTTATTTGACACGCAGTGTCTGAATGCCGGTATTTTGCATAAATGCATTTCCTGGCTTGGGGTGTTTTATGGCCATTGCCAACCAATTTCTGCTTCTAATCACTTGCCACAAGTGCCCAGGAGCTATCGGGGATAGCACTGATGGTGTGAGGAGGAGGCCCATGTGTCAGATTGTGTGTCTTGGCAGATTGTTGAAAAGGCAGTTACTTACTAGGGGCTAGAGTTTGGTAAGGAACCGATAGGAGGCCTGAAGGGAGGCCTGAAGGGTGTGGTGGTGACCTGCGTTTGCTATCAGGAGCAGTAAACATTTGCCTAATAAATAGGCAAAACTGGCGAAGACAAAATTTTCCCCTATCTCAGCTCTCACTCTCTTCCTTCCTTTGGCCACCCCTTTCTTCAGGTGCCCAAGGACGTCATCAAAATTTGGGGGGGGGGGGGAAAGCCTAAATGTTTGCATTTACTGCAGGTTAATATATCATCAATAAAAAATGCTAATGGCATGTTAGGCTGCATTTCAGTAGTAGAGCAGCAAAAGAAAGGAGACGGTGGCCCCACCTTCCATCTGTAGGATTATATTGTCTTAGGCATCCCATTTTGAGAGGGACACTGACCAACTTGGGTTACAATCAAAGAAGCATCGCTAGGGCTGCCATGTTATCTGAGGAATGAGCAAAGGCTTGGGTATAGAAGGCCCAGCGGCTATCTTCAGGTATCTCATGAGTTGTCTGCCGTGGGGAAGAGGGAAGTGTTGTTATTCAGTGTCTGGAGGGCAGAACTAGGAGCAACGGGAGGAATTGAGGAAATATGTATTGGATTAAAATAAAAAAATTGTACTAATCAGAGTTGTTCAAAAGTGGAATGGGGGAAAAATTTCAGAACGGCATAAGACATTGGATTCCATTTTAGTTTAAAATTGTGCACGAAGGTCTTTTGAGCAATGGGAGGAATCAAGGAAATATGTATTGGATTAAAATAAAAAATTGCACTAATCAGAGTCGTACAAAAGTGGAATGGGGACGAAAATTTCAGAACGGCATAAGACATTGGATTCCATTTTAGTTTGATACTGTGCATAAAGGTCTTTTGAGTAATGGAGGGACCGGATCGCTGCTTTAGCAAAATGATGCTGGTGGTAGGGTTAGAAGATGCATGAGAGAAGAAGGTAGGGAGAGGCAATTAACAGACCATTGGAATAATCCAGGCGAGAGATGATGAGACCTGAAGCTGGGATGGTAGCAGTGGGCATTCAGAGTTAGAGATGACCCACATGTTCGTCAACAGATGAATGGATCAACAACCTGTGGTGTATACATGCAGTGGAATATTCCACAGCCTTAAAAAGGAAAGAAATTTTGACACATGCTACAACACGGATGAAGGTCGAAGTCATTATTCTAGGTCAAATAAAACCAGTTACGAAGGACAAATATTGTATGATTCCACTTATAAAGGGATCTTGAGGAGTCAAATTCATAGAGACAGAAAGGAGAATAGTGGTTGCCAGAGTCTGGGGAAGGGAGGAGAATGGAGTGTCCTTGTTTAGTGGGGATGGAGTTTCAGTTTGGGGAGATGAAAAGGCCCTGGAGATGGATGGTGGTGATGGTTGCATAACAATGTGAGTGTACTTAATGTCACTGAACTGTACACTTTAAAATGGTTAAGATGGTCAATTTTATGTTACACATAATTTTTAAAATACACTGTTCTGAATATTTTTAAAAGAGAGATAAGTTTGAGAAGGGCAGTAAAGGTGTGAGGGGGGAGTGAGTGTGGTTGCCAAGCTGTCTAGCTTAGCTGACTGCGTAGGATGGCGCCATTAGTCAAGAAAGAGAGCATTAACCAAAAAAAAAAAAAGAGAGAAACAGGTTCGGGAGGGGCTTATGAGCGTGGTTTTAGAAACATGAAATTCGAGTGGCCTGAAGACCATTCAGGTGGAGATTTTTAAAATAATTTGTGGAGTTGTATACAATGTAAATTGCCTCTAAAGTGTACCACTCAAAGACTTTTGATGAATGCTTGCACCCCTGTATCTCTCACAATCAAGATCCTTAACATTTCTGTCATGCCAGAAGTTTTCTGCTCCCCCCACCCCGGTCCCCCTTCCATCCCTGCCCCAGACAATGACTGATCTGTTTTCTGCCATTTATAGATTAGTTTGCATTTTTTAGAATTTTATATGAATGGAATCATACAACATGTATTATCTGTGTGTCTGACTTATTTCACTCAGCATAATGATTTTGACAACCGCCATGTTGTTGTGCGTATCAGTACTTCAGTCCTTTTTATTACTGACTGATAGTCTACTGTATGGATATCACGGCATGTTTGTCCACGCATCTGTCTGTTCACTGGGCATTTGGTTTGTTTCTAGTTTTTGACTATTACAAATAAAGCTACTATGAACATTCCTGTGTTTGGGTGGATGTCCCATATTCATTTCTCTTGGGTAAATACCCAGGAGTAGAAAGACCAGGTTGAATGGTAGGTGTTCCTTTCACTTTTTAAGAAACTTAGTTTTCCAAAGTGTTTGTGCTATTTTACGTTTTTACGTTCCATCTCTTCATCAGCGCTTGGTATTGTCAGCTTTTTAACTTTAGCCATTCTACTTGGTCTGCGTTGGTATCTGGTGGTTTTAATTTGCAGTGTTCCCTATGACTAATAATATTGGCTACCTTTTCATGTGCCTATCAGCCACTTATGTAACTTTATTTTGTGAACTGTCTGTTCAAATCTTTGGCCACTTAAAACATTGTATGGGTTGTCTTCCTCCTATTGAGCTATAATCTCTATATATTCTGGATACCAGCCCTTTATCACATTTATGTATTGCAAATCTTTTCCCATTCTATGCCTTATCTTTTCATTTTCTTAAGAGTTTCTTTCTAAAAGCAAATTTTAAAATTTTGATAAAGTTCAGTTTATCAGTTTTCTCCTTTATGAAAGTTTGTTTTTTTTTTTTGTCTCCTTCAATATTGAATAGATTTTCTCCTCTGTTTAGCCCTAGGGGCCATCTAGTTTCAGGTTTTGCGTTTAGGTCTGTCATTAATTTTTAGTTAGGGGCACCTGGGTGGCTCAGTCAGTTAAGTATCTGAATTCGGTTCAGGTCATGATCTCGGGGTCCTGGAATTGAGCCCTGTGTTGAGCTCCCTGCTCAGCGGGGAGTCTGCTTCTCCCTCTCCCTCTGCCCCTCCTCCCCCTCATGGTCTCTCTGTCTCTCTCTCAAATAAATAAAATCTTTTTAAAAAAATTATTAGCTAATTCTTCTGTATAGTAAGAAGTAAGGGTCAGTGTTCATCCTCCCTGCCCTAATATGGCTATGTAGTTGTCCAGCAGAATTTATTTATTTATTTATTTTAAAGATTTTATTTATTTATTTAATTGACAGAGAGAGAGAGAGAGACACAGTGAGAGAGGGAACACAAGCAGGAGGAGTGGGAGAGGGAGAAGCAGGCTTCCCGCTGAGCAGGGAGCCCGATGCGGGGCTCGATCCTAGGACCCTGGGATCATGACCTGAGCCGAAGGCAGTCGCTTAACCAACTGAGCCACCCAGGCGCCCCTGTCCAGCACAATTTATTAAAAAGATTTTCCTTTTCCCTGTTGAGTTGTCTAACCACTTTTGTTGAAAATCAGTTGACCATTTATGTGTGGGTCTGTTTTGGAGTCTCTGCTCTGTTCCATGTGGAGGTACCTAATGAGATTATTGGGATAGGGAATTAGAGATACTTTTTTTTTTTTCTTTAAAGATTTTATTTATTTATTTGACAGAGAGATAGAGAGCACAAGTAGGCAGAGTGGCAGGCAGAGGGAGAGGGAGAAGCAGGCTCTCTGCTGAGCAGGGAGCCGGACATGGGGCTCGATCCCAGGACCCTGGGATCATGACCTGAGCCGAAGGCAGCCGCTTAACCGACTGAGCCACCCAGGCGCCCCTAGAGATACTTTTTTTGCTGAATATTAGCCGTGTTATCTCTGTCCAGCCCATGGAGAAAAGCATCTTTCTTTACCGCTGTCAAGTTTGCTTGTCAATTCTTAAATTCTTGAGTGAAATACATATTTCTTATGGGCTAACAGAGGGAAGACCTACAACAATAAGGCAAAGGGAAATATGAAAACTTGGGTGTTGACTTGGTCAGATGCACCATGTCACAAAGTATTTCGGGGACCTCATTGTTTTTACAACACTAAATTTATTCATGTATTATTTCTGTGGACAAATTTACCGGTTAAAGAACTGAAAATGCCTGAAGACAGCTTAAGGATCTGGGAACTTTTTTTGCAAAGACAATCAAGAATCTGGACTTGGGCAAACTACCCAGCCTTTTCTTATTCCAATTCGTGCCACAAAAGGTCTCCTTTCAGGGGGCTAGGACCCCTGGCCAGGTTTCCCTGGTATTGGTGTAGATGTGTGGGCCTTTCTATCTCTAGAGCCCAAGAGAAGCAAGTGCTTGGCCGAAATGGATTCAACCACCATCCAAGAATAGTGCTCATCCAATGTCATGGGGGTTCGAGAAATACTTTTTGTTCCCACCAAGGGTCTCTTTATTTCCCTCCATTTATCTAGGTATAATAGCCTAAGGAAAAAAGGACACTAGTCCAATTTATTATAAATAAGAGTTTGAAATAAATACGAGAGCAAGTTTTGGGGACATAAGGGTGGAAGAGACTAAATTTGAAGTTCAATTTTAGCGTATCATTTAAAAGGATAGAAGAATGTGTTGAAGAACATGTGTTCAGAAGCCTGGGGCCTGGGGACCCGGAGAATCTAAGTTTGTATTCTGATTTGGGCACACATCTAAGAAAGGTTAACGTCTCTCCCTTCTCTTAACGAGAGCTACACATGGTATTAGGAGCAGGACATAATGATTCTTCACTAAGCTTATTTAATGGCAAGCCAATTTAGAAATATATTCTAGACAAATCTTTTTCCACTTACACATGCAGTGTTTTTTTGCTTTCACACTTTAAATTTTGACCCTCTTTCCACGACTACAATTACATCTTCTTGGTAGAAAAAGTCAGTCAATCAGGAATTAATTTTATAGCCTTCAGCAAGAGTTTTTGAAAGTGCCTGGAAATTAAAGTTACAGGGTTTGGAACTGTTAATGGTTTTCTGAAGAGGGTCAAATCCACCACTTGCTAAGTCTGATCCCTTTAAGGTCCTCGAAAATGTAGTAAAACTCCTAGGCCATAAAAAGAAAGGAAAAAAAATTTTTTTTCCCAATGTTTGTGTTTTTGAATATTGGCTGTGGTGAATATTAGCACTGAATGTTCATGTTTAACCTTTTGTCTAATTATTTGAATTCAGGTCCTCTTCTTAGGCTATTGTGTGTGTGTGTGTGTGTGTGTGTGTGTGTGTGTGTGTGTGTTAGGCGTGTGGAGGATGCCATAAAGTATCTTTAAGTTTCTATAATTGCAAAAGTTGTTAGCTGCCTTCAATCACAGTGAGCCCATGGATGCTTTTTAAGCACTGTTTATTCACGACTAATTCTTGATTTCCTACTTTGCATATTCTAAACCTGAAACTTTTTGTAGTTTATCTCCATAGCAATTCTGATCCATTTCTTCATGATGTTGCAATAACTATCTTAGCATCTAAATTAGAAAATAAAACTAATGCTGGTAGTAGTTTGTTTTTGTTTTGTTTAGAATGATAGTTTCCAGTTGCATTTTTATTATTTCAGGCTTGTCAGCAGTAGGATATAATTACATCCATTTTGGACACCATTTAATGTATTAAACATCGAGTTTGTAGACCACCTGGTGGATTTGGTGGGGTCCAAAGGTTACACAACAATTCTGTAACTTTTGAAAGACTTTGACAACATTTTTTTTCCTTCAATTGTAAATCATTATTTTGTGAGGAAATCTAATTAGAAAAAAAAAATGGTTTCTTCTAAGTGCAGGCCCCTCCATTGAGCCAATAAAGAATTTGTTTGAAAATAATTCCCAGCTTGTAGAACTACTAAGAGTATAAATTTTTTCCCCTTTAATTAGTATCTTAGTTTTTTTTTTAACCAATGCCAAATGCAATGTGAGCTCAAGTTTTTTAGTTCAGTTCTAAACTTAGAACCCGTGATTTTCAAGTGGGTTCTAAATTTGGCAAAATGTCTTCTCCCTGCCATAGTAGCTGGTGTTTTCCCATTCTTAAGGGTTCATACATTTTATTTCTAAGCAAGCAAGTACTGTTTTTCTTCACTTTTTAATAATTTTTTTCCCATTTCCCTTTTAGGGAATACCAAATGTGATGCAACCTTTTTTAGACTGTAAAATAAAGTAGATATGGCAGCTTTTTGAAAGAGAAGGGAGAGTGGTAAGGGGGGGGTAGTCATTTAGCTTCTTCCTTTCAACGAAAAGATAAATACCGTATGTCTTAAATACCGAGTTATATGAAGTTTATGTATATGTTGGTCGAAACCACCAAGTCAGAATTCAATTCAGATACTTCTCTTTCCTGCAAATTTCTGCATACAAATGAGTCCCAGCCCCTTCCTGAGAAAAACGTGGGAAAGAGCGTCGCGTTCAGTCGCCACTTCAAGAAGTGTGTCCTATGAAGCCATCTCCTGCCGTCTGCTCTGTGCTAAATGCTTAATCCCACTCCTTGCAGAAAAGGACACCAGGCAAAGTGTTCAAGGCAGAACTCCCCGGCTGCAGAACGCAGGCCCCGGCCACTGCCGAGTCAAGGTTGTCAGTGCGGAGATGTTGTTGACAGTTGAAGACAGCCACTTCCTCATTCTGCAAGGTGTCCGAGGGAAGGACACCAGGTCCTGTCCCCAAAACAGGCTCACACACCTCCCCCACGCACCTGCACCTATCTCTGCCCTTCAAGCTCCAGGCTGGGCTTTCCCACTCTCATAGCCCTCATATCCCTTTTTCCTCCCATTACAACCATCTTTTCATGAAAATAAAGTGAGCCAGAGGAGAGAAGACCAGCATGAAGAAGAAGGTGCAACTGGGCTCCACTTCCCTCCAGGGCCAAACTTGGAGATTTGACCCCTCAGCTGCACACCTCTGCGGCATTGTGTGTCTGTCTGAGCAGCTTCCTTTTCTCCCCATGACCATGTTGTTGAGGCATCTGCGCCCGCCCCCCCAGCGCAGAATGCGAAGCTCCAGCATGCTTGGGGAGTGTCTCCCAGCACCTCCTCGGAGCTCTTGGCAAATAGCATCCCGTTCACTCAGGTCTCTCCAGCCCAGGCTCACGGCTCTGCTACTCTTCTCTTCAGGCCTCGTCTAGCAGGTGGAGGCCTCCAACAGGAGAGCGGCCTTGACCGTCTCGTCCAACAGGTTCCTCTGCTTTATTCTCTCTTGCTTCTGCAGTGCCAAGAGGGGAGGACTGGAATACTTAGGATAGTTCCCACTCCCGGTCTCCCTGGGTACTAAGCATTCTGACTGCCAGACTCCGGGCAGAGGCAGCAGGAGAATTTTCTGGGATGGAGGATGGATGGCCCTCCCATCCTCCATCCACAGCCCCGGGCAGCTGTCTCCCCTCCCCACCCTGCAAGTGTTGGTAGAATTCCATTGACTTCAACATTCCCAGAGTGGCTGCAGTTGGCTTGGACATCCAACCTTGAAGGGAATGCAGCCCAGTGAGCCAGCCTATGATCTGCCCCAGTAGACAGTGTGGATCACTGGAATCCAGGGAATAGTCCTGAGGAAGGAACTCAGATCGGTTTATAGATCCGCAGGTCATCCAGGCTCGTCTCCTGCCTCCAACAGTGGCCCAAAGGGCTATTTTGAGAGAAGACATTGTTGCTCTCTCCCATGCCAGCCTCAAACTTTTAAGGTTACTGCACACAACATCCTGGCTTTCCTTCACGATGTATTATTTACCTGGCCTTTCCTCCAACTTTTCTATTTTGGGTCTCAGTCATCTGTCACAGTGTTTTTATATTGAATAATCGAAAGGAAAGAGCATTAATTAGGCAAGGGGCGAGAAGCCTTGGATTTAATCTGTAGCTCTGCCAGAGGTGATATATGACCACCCCCACCCCCCTAGCCCCCCCCAAGGCCTGGTTCCGAGTTCCCTGGGCCTACTTCCTTCATCTAGAATGTGATTGGGGGCGTGGGGGGAGCACATGCATTTGATTATAACCATGTTCTAAAATTCCATGGACCTTCTTTAAACTGCTACTTAATAGTATAGTAAATGGACAATAGTATTTAAAACACTACCCTAAGATAGTATTTTCCCCACAATTGTCCCTAAATTACCGTGGTCACACTTTGAGGAGCAATGCGATTTCTAGTCTTCCAGGTTTGCTCACCTGGTTCAGTCTCTTCGTGACTGAATTAACCTACTCCTGTTCCCTCTTTTTCTTCAGCTTTACTGATTGCAGATCTCTTGTCTTTTTTTTTCCCTCTTTGTAAATCTACTTTTATTTAGAAAGTCTCAGAACACTCGATTGTCTTTGCTGCCCATCTCTAGAGACACCCCAGCTCTGAAGAAAGCAGTGTGTACCAAAGGCCAGGTTAATGGTGTTTTCCATTTGTTCCTTCCTGGTTCTCCAGTCTGGTGGCATTGTCATGGCAGCCTTTTGGGGCTACCCACAGTGTCTCCCAGGATACCTTTCCTGTATTATAAATAGGAGCTCACGGTCCATCATCTTCTAAGTATATCTGAAATCTTTTTGCCCAAATACTTTACTCTTTGCCGCATGAATACCTATCTCCCACTTTTTGCCCATTTCCAGAGCTTTAAGAGATCTTTTGGTTGTTCATCCCCTTGGCCCTTCATCACCTTGAAGAAGACTCATCTACAGAATTGAAGACTGCCCTGTGTATTGCCACTTGCATGCCATTTTCTTAAATGCTGGGGGAAAAAAAAAATCAAAAAACAATAAACTCTTGGGGCACCTGGGTGGCTCAGTCGGTTAAGCCTCCGACTTTTGATTTCGGCTCAGGTCATGATCATGGTCAGGATCCATGTTCAGTGCAGGGTCTGCTTGTCCCTCTCCCTCCCCCTCTGCTACTCCCCTCGTGCTCTCCCCCTCTCAAATAAATAAATAAAATCTTAAAAAAAAAAAAATTGGGGGCACCTGGGTGACTCGGTCGGTCAATGCCTGCCTTTGACTCAAGCCATGATTCCAGCCAGGTCCTGGGATCCAGCTCCTCACTGAGCCCTGCATCTGGCTCCCAGCTCAGCGGGAAGTCTGCTTCTCTGTCTCCCTCTGCCCCTCCCTGCCAGTGCTCTGTGTCTCTCAAATAAATAAAATCTTAAAAAAAAAAAAAAGATTCTGTCCCTCTGCCTCTGCCCCTCCCCCCTCTAAAAAAATACAAAAAAAATTTTTTAAATAAACTCTCATACTCATCTAGATCCCTGGGAGAGGGTAGCAGTTGGTGGGGGATGGTGAGTGAGGAAGAGTGAAGATCCTTCTTGAAGGATGGGAAAACAGCATTTCATTTTACCATGGATTTTAGTAGCAAGTTATACAGTAGTTGGTGGCAAAGTCATGATCAGACTCACATCTCTTCATTACTTTCTCCACTTTATTATATGTAAGCATTTATTCATGACTCAAGTGGCTCCTATAGGCCAGGCTCTAGGCTAAATGCTGAGAAAAATGGTGAATAAAGCATGCCCTGCCCTAGAAGGACGTACAGACTGGAAGTATGGGCAGTTGCAGGCCTGGGTGAGAGCATGTCAAAATAGGAAGGGGCTCAGACTACAGTAGGAGCTTTACCGGGAGTTCCACACCCAGGGTTGGGCTCAGATCAGGGTGGTCAAAGGATGTTTCTGGGAGCAGTGACATCGAAGCTGAAAGACCAGCAGGAGTTGCATAGGTGGAGGATTATCCTAACTGACTAACTTGCAAGTGGCTGAGGAAGCATATGCATCCCAGCACCTCCCAGTGGTTCAAGATGGTGGGAGCATGGAGTGTGGGGCTGGAGAGAGAAGCAGGTGCTGACCATGAAAAGCCTAGGATGCTCTGCTAAGGAGTTCGAACATTCTGCAGACAACAGGAAGTCCTGGAGGGATTTTTTAAATAGGGAAATCTTGTGATCATATTATCAAAGTTACGTGGAGTTTTCTAAAGCCAAGGCCCAAGGACATTAGATAGTTAGAAACTGGGGCGCCTGGGTGGCTCAGTCGGTTAAGTGTCTGCCTTTGGCTCAGGTCATGATCCCGGGGGTCCTGGAACGGGGCTGTGCCTAGGGTTCTCTACTCAGCGGGGAGTCTGCTTTTCCCTCTGCTTCTGTCCCTCCCCCCACTCATGCCCTCTCTCTCTCAAATGGATAAATAAAATCTTTAAAGAAAATAGTTTGAAATTGTTAGAGTAGACCAAGCAAGAACCAGTGGCGTCAGCTAGGAGGGTGGCCTTTGAAATGGGAGGAAGTGGGTAGATCAGAGGCATAAATGAAAGAGGCAGGATCCACAGGACTTGATGGTTTGTTGATTGTTGGGAGTTAGGGAAAGGGAGGAATCAGTGATGAAATGAGTGGGCTTGGGGACCAGGGCAACTGAGCTGGACAGCATCATGAGAGGGTGTTCATGCGGAGCACAGAGGTGAGCAAAGTCCCGCCTCTCATGGCTACCCTAAAGCATTACCGAGTTTCTAAGTCATGGCGGACCCACAAGGATGAGGGACGATTCTAAGAATGAAGTGCGTTTTCTGTACCTACTTGGACTGCTTACCTTGGGGCCCAGCGTGCTGCCCGCCCCGCCACTCCCCGTTAGATTCTCTGACCCATCCTCTGTTCCATTGTGATTCCTCCTCAATAGCTGGTAAAGAACATGGGTTTCCTCATGTCCCACAGAGACCCTAGGAGGAGGCAATGCTGTTCTACTTTTGCTATAGCAGTCATCTTGCTACCTTTGAATGTCTCGCTTTGTGATGGTTGGATTTTAGTGCCAAAGCAGAGACTATAAGGAGACATCCATACAGGGTGTCATGGCTTTGGAGCCAGAGAGACCAAGTGGGTAAGCCCTCAGCAACCCCAATTCCCTACTCTGTAAAACAAGGAAAGTAGCCCCAACTCCAAGGACTTGCTGTAAGAGTTATCATGAAATCAAGCATGCATGGTGCCCAGCAGATGGTGAATGCCCCATAAATCTTAGTTTCTGCTTCCACAACCCCCATCCATGGGCACTTAGACTCCAACCAACACGGCCTTCTCACTCTGATCAAGGAAGCTCCATGCTGCTCTTCACCTTACCATCCTGCTCATAACTGGTTTGCTGTTGTCGTTGCTTTTCACTCTTAGACAATGGAGAGAGAGCGGGAAAAGAGAAAAAAGGGGAAGGGATCCAAATCCAATATAGCAACTTTTCTAAGTGAGTGGAAGTTTTGCCTGAAAGAGTTCCTTCAAGTACCTGACATCAGTTCACCTGTGGCTGGTGACAGTCATGTGTGTCTATGGTAGCACACTCAAGACAGGATACTTGAATGGAGCCGGAATGTTCCAGCTAATGGGTAAGACAGTAGCTTCTTTTCCTTCATAGGCTGATGCTGCCCCACCACTCTTTGCAGCTCTGATGTGATTGGCATCTCACTTTAGAGAAATGCAGGTCTTCTGCCTTGAGTCTGCTCCAAATGTTTCAGCTTTTGGAGATATGGATGTAAATTCTTTCTTATTGCTCTTCCTGGATATAGATAGCATCTACCCCTGGCATTTATGGCTCACAAACTCCCTCAGGACACCTTTCTTAGATGTCGGATGGATTTAGGGAACATTTCTGAGTGGAACACTGGCTTTGGCCCTGGCTTCCCCATCTACAGCCTTCCCCTACCCCTTCTTGGCATTCTTTCCTTCTGTTGTTTTAGCAGGTCCTCTTCTAATCTCATTTGTATTATTTCGCTCCATTTAAAAAAAAAAAAAAACTTTGAGAAAGATACGAAGTGCACTTTCAGCCACTGAAGATTTTAAGAGCTACATAAAATGTTCTTTGCACTTTCTGTCATTAATAAACATATAGCTTACCACTTGCCACCATACACTGCTTAGGTCAGGACATGGTTTCTACCTGCCAGAAGTCGACATTTGTGTAGGTAAGGTAAGAAAACACAGAAGGAAAAAGATTGAAGGGACTAATATTCTACCTTTTTTAAAAGAGAGGCTGGAAACCAGAGAGGTAGCCTCTCCAAAATCTCTTCTTCTGCGTGGGATGAGATTATTAATTTCCTTAGTTACTATTTTTCCCTGAAGTGTTGAAATAAGTGCCTTTTGATGCCTAGGCTTGAGAAAAGCTTGTTTCCCAAAGCCACTTGGCAAGTATAAATCCCAGGAACTAGGTGCTTCAAGCACTGTGTTTGTGAAGCAGCAACTATTGTTGGGAGAGAAGCAGGGGGCGGGTGGGGGCAGAGTAGAGAAGAAGCTGAGGAGGGGTGGTGGAGGGAGAGGGAGGGATGGGGGGGGGGGACTGAGCCGGGAGGGAGGGGGAGAGTGACAGTTCAGGGAATGCAGCAGCACTGGGTGGGAGTGACCAAAATTCCGGAGAGTAGGTCCTTATAGAGACCTTGCAGGTGGGGCTTACTCTGCGTCCCTTTTCCTACCACCACCAGCATCAGCCAGGGAATCCACTACTCCTGTTACATCTGGAGTATTTCCAGGTGAATCTAAACTGGTTTGTTGTTGTTGTTGTTGTTCCAAATGTAAAACCTAGATTGAATTCCTTGAATTCAGCGAGCACACACTTGGTGTCAAAGTAGGTTTTCTACACAAGAACAATGATAACACTTTAGCGGAGTTTATGCACCTTTGTTATAACTGGCACTGTGGGGAAAAATGTGTTTTAACCTCAGAAAGCCTCTTTGTTGCCACACAAACGCAACCATTTTGAAACCTGGAGTTACAGTTTTGACTTTAAAGATTTTTAACAAACTATGTGAATCAAAATATGAATAGATTTATGAGCTTACGAATTATAACAATGCCTCACACAGTAAAAAGCAGAAAAGAAAATCTGTTAAAACAGCAGTTCATAAAAACATTGCCCCAAATGATCAAGATAGGGGCCAACCTAAACAGAATTAGTGAATTTGAAGCTGCCCATGTCAACGGCTTTGACCAACAAAAATGACCACATGACAATACATTTTGCTGCACGTCCCTAAAGTCAACATACTAGAATGTAATTTAATCTATGAAGGGAAGGGAATTCTAGGCATCATTTCTTAAAATTGAGTATCAACAACGTGATAGGTGTGGACAGAAAGCCAAACCGCACCTTTACGTTCAGCTGACAATGGGTGCCTGTGATGAACAAAGTGCTGGAGAAACAGACGAAGAGTGCATAATATGAAATATATTTATATAGGTTACAAAGCATATGATCATATATTGTTCTATGCACAGCAGTGTAGAACCATTGGAAAGGCAGAACTCAAAAATGAAAGAAAGCTCCACCAAGTTGAGATTTACAAAAGGTTGGGAAGGTTTTAAAGGACAGGTTGGATTGTAGCAATAGAGGTGGGGGAAGGACACTACCAGCAAAAGAAACAACCAGGAGCTCGAAGGTAGGAGAGTACAAGGTCCAGGTGGATTGGAAAATACGCGAGCAGTAGAAGGGGAAGCAGAGAGAAATGTGCCTTAATAGGGAGGGCCCTGAAGGCCAGGTGAGGATTGTGGAGTTAA
Organism: Callorhinus ursinus; assembly: GCF_003265705.2. Taxonomy (NCBI): domain Eukaryota; kingdom Metazoa; phylum Chordata; class Mammalia; order Carnivora; family Otariidae; genus Callorhinus; species Callorhinus ursinus. The sequence goes on from NW_027397069.1 coordinate 66,562,203, forward strand.
TTTGGACGAAAACATAATTAAGTGGAAAGTTTTTAAGCAGTGGAGTTTTATGCATTGGGAAAATACTAAATACTGGTTTTTAAAATGATCTAAAATAAACAGCCAACATCTGTTGATCATCTACAGTGTTTTAAGCAATTTACATACTAGGCTCAGCTCTTTCTATATATGAGCTCATTTAAACTCACAACTTCCCTCAAAGGGGAGTATTACCCATTTTATAGGAGCAGTTGAGGCTCAGAGAGGTTAATTCACTTGGTCCAAGGTGACACAGCTAGTTAGTGCCAGGGCCAGGATTTTAAAATACAGGGTCTGGTTCCAAACTCTCCTCTCTCAACCACAAAATAGCAAATGCCAGAACTAGAGTTGGGGCCAATACAAATGGGAAAAAAAAAATGATTCAAAGTATTGTGAGATAGATGTTATAGAATTTAATGTGAGGAAAGAGCTAGAAGGGGGAATCTCAGACTCCTAGAATTGGAGCCAGTGTGGGAAGTCGGAGTGAGTGGGGAAATTGGAAAGAGGCATGCTCTAGCGAGCAGGCAGGTGAACTTGAGAAACTGGTGAGTGGTGGGGTCCAGGAGAGAGCCTAAGGCTGAAAGGGAAGTTTAGGGTCATTTTATGTAGAGATGGAGGTTAAGACTCAACGTGCCGTCGCCTAGGTCTCTAAGAGAGCAGAGAAGCAAAAAGCCGACTGGGAACTGAATTATGGGGAAAGAAGGAATATCCACTAAAGAAGATACATCAGTAGAGATGAGAGATAAAAACTGTTTCAAGTAGACGCTGATTCTTTTCTTTCCAACAGTTACCTAATTCTGATTTGTGTTACCAGGATGGTCACTTGTTGATAACAATGGAGATGCCTTTACTTCAAGGCTATGCTAAATGTGCGTGACTTACGTACGTATCTATAGCACAGCACACTCTATATAGTATATTTCCTTATAGGGAACAGTTTCTAGAGTAATGAGTTCTGAATTTTTCAAAATGATCGAATCTTCGAGTCCTTTATTAGCAAATTTCCTCTTTTAACAAACTGGGGCTTTTATTTCTAATTACAGAAGATATATAAATTGATTGTAGAAAACTGGGGAAATACTGAAGTGTGTAAGGAGAAAACAAAGATAACCTTTCACCAGAAATAAACACTATTACCATTTTTTAGTATATCCTTCCATTCTTTTTTGGATTTACATACACACTTTTTTCCAAACCAGGGATCTTTCGTAAGATATTGTGAATATTTCACCTGCACTTAGTATTCATAACAACTGGATAGTGGCACCATGGTAATCTGTCATAAGGGTGGATCAGAACTTATTTCACCAAACCCCTGTCATTGGGTATGTAGGTTGTTTCCACATTGCAGATAATGCTGCAGCTAATATTGTTAAACCTTTGCGCTTTTTACTTCTTTCTGATGGTTTTCTAAATATTTCCTAGAAGTGAAATCACTGGTCAAATACCATGAATGTTTCCAAATCAGTTCCATTTCTGAGTGTGGGATCAATTTGCTGGTAGTACTGATGTTGGAATACGCTAAATTGGGTTATCTCCTTCCTACTTCCTTATTCCCATTCTTGCAAGGCAAAAGAAAACCTTAGAACAAAGATCAATAGCAACCTTTCAGAAAAAACATACATGTATTTTTGTCATTTTTTTTTTTTTTAATTAACATCTTCATGAGCAACAGGTATGGGTCAGCAATCACCTGCTATTTAGCCCCACAAGCCACTCTGGGCACTCAGTGGTTTTTTTAAACAAAAAGGCCTGGTACCTGGCTGGGGAGATGAGACCATCTTTCCAACCAGTCCAGCTCCTGATTGGCAGAGGGACTCCTGTGCTTCTGGCCTCTGACTTTCATTAGAGGCAAATCCAAGGTGGGGAATCTCACCCAGGTGAGGATGATATTTATCAGGGCTGCTAGGATGGCTCATCTAGGCCTTGGTGATGTGCAGGCATCTTCTTTGCATTTCCCAGAGGCCTCTGGCCTAAGCACTAATTTTCGTCTTGGGTCTCCCTAGCAGAGCAAAGTCCTCCCCTTTCCTGTCTCCAGAGTCTTTCTCTGGGCTTGGGACAGTCCCACAGTCTTGGCGGCAACCTCGTTTGCTGTGCTGGGGTGGGGGGGGGGCTCTGGCTGCAGGTGGTGGATGCTGGGCACGTCTCGCGATCTGCCCCTCTCTTCAGTTCTGTTCAGTCAGCCTGCAGCACCTGCACTTAGCATTTAGAGCGGCTGGTACCCTTGATGGGAAACAGGGCTCATTTACTATAGCTCTAATGCAGTGTTTTACAAACTGTGGGGTCCATCGGTGGGCCGGCAAGTAAATTTAGGATTTTAGGGGAAAAAAACAGTCTCTACCACAGTAGTGGTAGTCATTGTCTCATGAAACCTTTTCTCAGATGTTGTATATACAAACTGTATTGGTCCTATCCAAAAACCTTGAAAGCCAAGGCTGTAAACCCAAGTCAGGATTCCCATGAGGTTATGAGGTATACTTGGGTGGGAAAATGTGATCTTTTTAAAAATTTTATTAGCTAAGCTAATAACTGGAAGTTCATGGGGCTTAATGGAGAAAACTTTAGCTTTGGGGTCAGAACTGGGTCAATATTGTCGCTTTCTCACTTACCTGTGTGACCTTAGGCAATTTAAGGGATCTCTCTGAGCTTCCTTGTCATTATTTATAAAAAACCAATAAGCATCTTGACCTGTAGGATCACTGTGGAGGATTAAATGAAATGATCTATGTATAGTGCTCAGCACATAGGAGACATGTGATAAATAAAGCTTATTTTTCTAGTCTTTCGTCTGGGCTATAAGACCTCATCCTCTGCAGCACAGTCAGAATCCTCATTCCTCAGCAAGAGTACATGCTACCTATGACATCACCAAAAATGGTTCTGTTTCTCACCCAAGGGACCCCTCTGCTTCAGTTTCCTGCTCTCTGTGTTCCCTGTCGTGATAGTGTTTCTATGAAAGGACCTCTGATCAAGAAAATTTCAGCGGCGCCTGGGTGGCTCAGTCGTTAAGCGTCTGCCTTCGGATCGGGTCATGATCCCAGAGTCCTGGGATCGAGCCGCGCATCGGGCTTCCTGTTCAGCGGGAAGCCTGCTTCTCCCTCTCCCACTCCCCCTGCTTGTGTTCCCTCTCTCACTGTGTCTCTCTCTCTCAAATAAATAAAATCTTAAAAAAAAAAAAAAGAAAATTTCAGAATCACAGCTCATAGCCATAAAATAATAATGACCCTACTCGGGACTTGCAAGCTCAAGTGTCTAGCCCTGTAGATGGGCCAGGCAGGTAGCATGCATGAGTGGATGAGAAGTCAAGTAGAAAGCTTAGGCGGTGGTGTTGGGATTGTGGCCCAACTATAGGACAAACACCCCTTTGAGGGAGGCAGCCACAATTCATGCTGCAAGATTGTCGCCCTATCGAAGTGTGGATACAAGCCTATCAGATCTCTGATTTTTCAAAAGAAGCCAAATATCTGGATTTCTTTAATGTGGAAAAAATCCAACTTTTAAAAACACTGTGTTGGCCAAATGAAACGTCGGTGCATCAGATAAGGCCAGAGGCCTGCCAGTTTGCACTCCGACCTAACTTTTATGGTTCAGCTGGCTTATTGCAGTCACCCGGGCTCTCAAGAAAAACCTCCCAAGGTACCCCTGGGAAGTGCTCTTAACATTATTTTGTAGCAAAAATACACTGTAAGCGCATAATCTATTAACTCCAATAATAGATGAAATTTTCACCTACTGAAGGTAGTGTTCTGTCATCCCCTTCTCTGTTTGTTAGTTAACCAAAACCACTCCTAAAACATTTATTCCTTTTTTTAAAAAATAGCTTTCTTGAGCTATAACTCACATACAATTCAGTGATTTTTGGTATATTCACAGGGTTATGCAACCATTACTATAATGTGATTTCAGAACATTTTTGTCCCCAAAACCATTAGCAGTCTCTCCCCTTCCCTTCACCTCCCAACTCCTGGGTACCACTAATCTTCTTTCTATCTTTATAAATTTCTGCATTCTGGATGTTTCATGTGGATGGAGTCATACAAAATGTGGCCTTTTGTCACTGGCTTTTTTCACTTAGCCTCATGTTTCCAAGTTTCATCCATATTGTAGCAAGAATCAGTCCTTCCTTCCCCTCTGTCGCCGATAATACCCAGCCGCATAAATTACCACATTTCATCTATCCCCTCATCAGTTAAGGGGCCTTTGGGTTGTTTCCACTTTTTGATTATTACAAATAAGGCTGCTATGAACATTCATGTGCGAGTTTTTGTGTGGACATGTTTTTGCTTCTCTTGGATGCATACCTAGGAGTGGGAATTGCGGGGTCATATGGTAATTCTATGTTTAACCTTTGGAAGGACTGTCAGACTGTTTTCCGAAGCAGCTGCCCCATTTTGTACACTCACAGCCATATATGACGTTTCCAATTTCCCCACCTCCTCACCCACACTTGCTGTCGTCCCTCTTTTTGCTTATAGCCATCTTTGGTAGGTGTGCTAAAATATTTATTCTTAAGGTTTATAGCACTTTATCAATACAGCAGCTGAATTTGGTCTGTCGATGTGGTTCTTGAGATCAACACCTCTAACAGTGATATTTTTTGAATTTAGATCATTTTATATAAAGTTTTACTAATAAATTTTCCCCTCCCCAGGTATGCCATTATTTTACTAGGCAGAGAACAGGCATCTTATTAAGAAAAGGTATGATATCTCTTCCTTATTCACCAGTGAAATATTCCAATTCTAGAGATATTATTGGTATACATCAGCTTCGGGACTGTTTTCTCTGCCTTGGCCCTCAGTGCAGCCCACAGCTGAAGCCACTGTGTGTGTCCATCTGCAAGCCACATTCAGACAAAACTCAGACTGGGGGCATAAGTACTTAAGCACTCTGGACCAGGTTCCCCTTCTCCGCACACTGACAAATATAACACCACCTCTCTGCCCTCCACCTGTGGTCTTGCTTTGTGCCTATCCTGTACCACCCTTTCAGTTAGATAAGGTATCACTAGTTCTAAGTAAGAGTTGGGGAAACGGAGCACAGACCTTAGGGGCTATCCAGAAGTCCCTGCGTTGGGGGATTGGGAGGCTTGGAACTCAGTGTCCTAGGTTGTAGTCCAGACTTCACAAACCTGTCTCTTCTTTTCCTGAATTCCTCTCTCCTTTATTTTCAGCACACTTGGGGGGAAAAAAAAAGGTTTTAAGTATGTATGATCCATAGTATGGTTGACCTCATCAGACAGTTTGGTTTACTGTTTCTGCTCCTTTCAGAACCTGGCCCTTTTTGAGAAGGAGAGAGAAGAGAATTCACATAGCTTGACTTTAGGACTCATTGCATTAGGGAGGAATCAGTATCCTTCAGCCAAAGACTTAACAGCCCCATCTGCATTTTATATTTTTTTTTACATTAGTGTTAAGTTTCAAAGGCCTGTTAGAAGCAACCTTTGGGTAGACATTCTTGCAGTTTTCTGTGATAAATTCTTATTTGTCTTGCCATAGTTCACTGTATCCAACAAGGAATAACCTTGGCCTAGTTGGAAACTGCTAAATGCTAAAAATGTATGTGTTTGTCTAAGTTCGAGATCCCCTCCAGCCCCTCAACCCCATCTTCCCCTCTTTAAGTTATAGGAATGAGATGCAATTGGCATCTATCCTCAACTTAGTATCCTAACATTTACTTACTACTTATTATTCTATTTTCCTGCCTTCTGATTTAGAGAGACCCAAATGCTTATCTCCAAAGATGGAAGAGGAAGATTAAAACAATAATTTGCAGTAAGTACTCTTTCAGCTGTTAATTCATTTATTCAACAGCCTTTATTTAGTGCTTGCTAGATACCAGGCACCCTGCTGGGTGCTTGGGATACAAAGATAAGCTAGGGTCGCTGCCTTTCAGGGATGCAGTGCCATAGGACAGGCAGACACATAACTGGATAAGTACACTTGTGAGCACGGTAATTAATGTACGGAATATTATGGGATCACAGAAGAGAAGCATTTCACCTATCCTAGAGGAGATGGAGGCAGGCTTCAGGATGGGTGTAAACTATGTTAATGAAAATCTATAATTCAGTTAGCTAAATCAGGTAGGGAGAGAATGTTCAGGCTTTTTGAATTAGTTATCTTTGTAATTTAGAATAAAATACCCAATAACTCTAAAGTAAAATATATGCCAATTTCTGGCCGACTCATGTTGAAGAAGGAAGGGGTCTAACATCATGAATACATGAATATCAAGGTTGCACAACTAGAGCTAGAAGTTTGTAAGGTTTATTTAAAAGTTTCCTTCCTTTTTATGCTTTTCCCTGCCTAAATCACGGAAAAACAAAAATGAGAAATGCTGTGCCTATAAGTGGAGCTTTTTATTTTCTTCTCTCCGACATGGCCTCTGTTATACTTGGGAATGTATAAAGGCCTGGATGAAAATTAGTGTTGTTTGAGTCTAGGATTTAAAAAAAAAAAAACTTAATTAGATTTGCAACCACTGCCCTCATATAAAATTAAAATAATCAAGAAAAACTCGAGTTTAATTGCACTTGATGTTTTCTAAGTCATGGGTTTGAAGGGATCAGCATGACATAATTTGAAACCTTTGAAAAAAAAGTTTAATCTTTACAACAACCCTGTGATCACTTCCATTTTATAGCTGAGAGACTTGAAGCACAAAGTGGTTAAAAAAACCTAAGATTATACAGCTAAGTAGCAGAGCTGGGATTTGAACTCAGGTCTCTTTAAATCTAGTGCCTATTACTCACCATACCATTCTGCTTAAATAGAAACCTGTGTGGGTCCATTGCTTTCCCATGGATCTGTGACCGTGAACTTAGCCTGGTAGGAGTAAGCTGTTATAGAAAACTGGTAAAAGTGTGTGGTTGGGACAGTGCAAATCCAACATTGCTCCTGAAAAATATTGATGGTGCTGTCTTCAAATAATAGTCAAATTTCGATATTGTGGATGCCATTTAAAATGTCAAAAATTTTTACGAATATTTTGCAATATAGGCACTGAGACTGTAAAGCAGAATTAAAGTAAATGTCTAGATTTGAATAGAGCACAAAATTTGATTCATAGAGAAAGTAGACAAGAGTAAATATGCGTGAAAATAACAATATAAAAGTTACCTTTAGATGTTTACTTTTAAAATACTGCATGTACATTATACTAGTTTATGTATTCTTTAATATTATACTCATTTTCACATGCAGGTGTCGTGTACTGTCCGTTCAACGAGGCTATAATCCCTGAGACCAGTCATGTATTTTTTTAAAAAAGGAGTAAGCATTAAAACCATTGGTCAGGAAAGGTTATCTAAGCCTATTCTCAAACAGCTTAATAAATGGGAGCAAATACATTTGGTTATGGATGCTTTGAGTGGATATAATAAATGAAATTAACATAATAAAATGGTTTATTTTAACTTTGATCTATTACACTGGGAGAAATTGGCTGGTGGATTTAGAAGTGTATAAACACACCATTAGAGAGTGAAAAAGGGGAAGTCTGTTATAACTGAATAGGGGTGTGGTCTGCTTAGGCTAAGGAGGAATAGATAATAGTTTCATAAAAGACTGATGGAGCTATAGTCTTCAGAACTGGCCATTATAGCTAGTACCTTTTCTTTTCAGACATAATAAGTATGTCTATTAATACCAGCCAGCTTGGTGAGTTAGAGAAACCACAGCCTGTGGATTTGGGCATATGCACTCTCTGCCTGCATCTAATCCTCCGGGTAACAATAGACCTACAACTGCTGTAATCCTAGAGCAGTTACATGGATGCACTAAGTGGTGTGATGGGAGGGAAAGATAGCATCACAAGGATTCGTTTGATTATAACAGTAATCCACACCCAGTCAAATAAAATAGCCAAACAGTTAAAAATGTGGTCTCTAATGAACTTGCTAATTCTAGCAGGCCCTCACAAACATTTCCTGCTAGAGTACCCCATATCGAGACGAAGTAGCTGTGCTTTAATTACATGGAATAATTATTTGATTTCCAGGAAGTTAAGACAGTGCTTTGTATTTAAATAAAAAGTTCTAGACATGCTGTGAAACTCGATCAAACCAAGAAAAAGAGTGAAACTGAATGCCTGTACAGTGAGTCAAGATTTCAGCTGCTCAGCAAGCTTGACGTTACAGCTTATGAGCCCAGAAAAGGGGTATTTTAAAACCGGCTGACTGGATCATGTCACTTTGTTATAGGAAAAGCCCTGCCTTTCCAGAGATCTAAAGTGTAATGCAACCATATGCTGTTGAGGGGCTCGAATCTTGGCTGCCTTCGCCCCTCTGCACTAGCCGATACCCCAATTTTCAGGGGACGTGATCTCATACTGTCGCCCTCACTTTTGAAGGTCTGTTAAAATTCTGGGGCCTCTTATCTCAGTGGCTTTGGAAGTGAGTTTGGGGTAAGAAGGGGGGGGGAGGCCTGTGAGTGTCTCTTTTGCCTGAGGAGTTGGAGACACTTGTGGAAAAGTCAGGCCCTTTTCGCTCCGGCGGCCGCTCCGGTGTGGGGCTGGCTTGGGTTAGACACATGCACACATACACCATAGAGCTCTGCTTTCCCGTAGCAGCTGCTGCCTCTGCCTCTGCCTCTCCCGCCTCAGCCTCTTTGCCCGGCATACACACACATTCAGATTTGCGCGCTGTTTCAATCCTTGATGACGTGTCCCCGGAGACAGCCAATAGCAAACGGGCTCTGGTCAGGACAATGGGAGGTATCGGGCCAATGAGCGGGCCCCGTGAGTTGGCGGTAGCCAATAGGAGCCGCGCTGGCTGGAGAGTAATGTTACAGAGCGGAGAGAGTGAGGAGGCTGCGTCTGGCTCCCGCTCTCACAGCCATTGCAGTACATTGAGCTCCATAGAGACAGCGCCGGGGCAAGTGAGAGCCAGACGGGCACTGGGCGACTCTGTGCCTCGCTGAGGGTGAGTCTGGGGCAGCGCCGCGGCGGGGAGAGCGCCTCCGGCAGCTCTCCACCCCGCGCGGTGGCCGGATCCCCGCGGCCGGGAGCCGGCGGGTCAGGATCCACACAAAGGCAAATGAGGGGGGACCGTGGGGGGAACTGCGCACGGAGCGAGCCTCTTCTCGGGCGCCGGGAGCCCTGCCCCGCGCCGGAACCCCGGCCCACAGGCTGCCTGAGGCTCTGCGAACCCCGAGCCCCGCGAGTTTCCACCCCCGGCGGCGTCCGCGCTGACTGGCGCAAAAAAAATTTTTTTTAATTAAAAAAATTTTTTTAACGTGTTTTCGGCCCCTGGGCCGAGTGTTCGGGCTGCCGGCGTGCGCGGGGGGCGGCGGGCGGCGGGGCCGGCGGCGGGAGGGCAGGCGGGCGGGCAGGCGGGCAGGCGGCGGCGCTTCCACGGGCTGCATTGGCCGCCGCAGAGAGC
>NW_027397069.1:66572002-66669549 GCF_003265705.2 Callorhinus ursinus
GCGGCGGCGGCGGCGGCGGCGGCGGCTCGGCGGCGGGGGGAGCGGCGCCGCTGCGCTCGCTGGAACATGGCTGACTCGGCCCGGCGCTGCTGGCTGGAGAGAAAACAAGGCGGGCGGGAGCGGGCGGGGGAGCTGGGCGCAGCAGTTCCGAGGCAACTTTTTTTTTCCTCTCTTCCCAGCCCCGCGTTCTCCGTGCGGGGGCGGCCGGGGCGCGCGGGCCCGCGCGGAGGGGGACGTGGAGCGGCGGGCCGGTGGGCGCCTCCCGGGGCGGCCCCCTCCCCCGCGGGTCGGGAGGGGGAGGGTCCGGGTCCGCGCGCCCCCCGCCCCTCCCCCCCGGCTGTAATGGCCGAGTGTGTGCGCCAGAGCGCGGCGCGCACCCCGCCCGCCTGCGCTCACACTCACACACACACACACACACACACTCTCTCTCTCTCTCACACACACACACACACACACACACACACACAAAGGGAAGGAGCCATATTCTCGCTCGCGCTCGCCCTCGCGGCGGCGGCGGCGGCGGCGCAGGCGGGGAAGACGCGCAGCGGCCATTCCGTGCGCGCCGGCCCCGGCGGCCGCGGGCGGAGCCAGCCCCCATTTCGAGCGGGGCTTCTCCCTCCGCGGAGCTGACAAAATGGGGGAGGCCTGCGGGGCCTGCGCCGGCGGGCGGGCGAGCGCACGTGGCGGCCCCGGCGCGGGCGGGCCGGGGCCTGGAGGCCGGGCCGCGGCCCCGCGTTTCCTCGGCCGCCCCGCCGCCACCGAAGTTCTGGGGGTGGGGGCCGAGTGGCGGGAAGGTGTGCGGAGCCCGCCTCGCGCGGCGCCCCGACTTTCACAGATTAAAAAAAAAAATACTCCCCTGGTTGGGGGGGGCAGGCAGAGCAACCAGCAGGAGTGGCTTTTGTCCCTCATCCTTGTTTACTCGAAGAAACTTCAGACCGGACGTGTTTAGTCAGAACTGAAATACATCTCGGGGCCAAACCGATAGGAAACGAGGCTGCCTCGCGGTGGCAGCCGTACAAATACCACCGCCACCCCCCAGCCTGGGTCCGAGCGCTGGAGCTTTCTACTCCTCCCTCCTCCCAGCAAAGTTTTGTGCAGAGAGAGTATTTTTAAAGTCCTCATTGGGAAAACTTCAGGTAGATGGTGATTTAGGCCCATAATTTGGAAAAAGTGTACTCACTTGGGCTCTTACCTATTTATTCCTTATGTGGTGCAGATCCACCAACCGGCAGCATTAGTTTTGTGGTCTTTGGTTTTGTTGATTAAAAATGGTTTTGTACATTTAAAAAGTTTTTAAATGAGGTATTCGTTCAGAACAGATCCAGGCAGATGAGAAACGAGTACTGTATGAGTGTCTATACTTTTTTGAGCTCACTGAAGGACCGTTTGGGGTTTTCTTTTTTTGTCTTTTGGGTTTTTTTGCTTGGCATAGCCTCTTCTAGGAATTGGCTATCCCTGCCATTTTCTTGTTTAGTATCATAGGAGGTTAATGTCATTACCGTTAAATAACCAATGCTTGGGTTTTCATTCACTCCCCATGAAGTTAAAGTGCTATAATTTCATTGCTAACATCAAACATTTACTTTATCTCTTTTTAGAAAATAATTAAACATGGGCAAAGGAGATCCTAAGAAGCCGAGAGGCAAAATGTCATCATATGCATTCTTTGTGCAAACTTGCCGAGAGGAGCACAAGAAGAAGCACCCAGATGCTTCAGTCAACTTCTCAGAGTTTTCTAAGAAGTGCTCAGAAAGGTGGAAGGTAAGGGGGCTTGAAACATACTAAGGAGGTAATTTTTTAAAAGTTGAATCCAAATTAAGATTTTAAAAAAGCCTAGGTGCCATTTGTATTTTAGTCATTTTAATACTTTGAGGACAATTTATTAAAATTCATTATCGACTTAAGTTTACAAATAATTCTTTTGTAGACCATGTCTGCTAAAGAGAAAGGAAAATTTGAAGACATGGCAAAGGCGGACAAGGCCCGTTATGAAAGAGAAATGAAAACTTATATCCCCCCTAAAGGGGAAACAAAAAAGAAGTTCAAGGATCCCAATGCACCCAAGAGGCCTCCGTAAGTATCTTGCCTGTTTTTATTTTCAAGGAGGGTTTTGCAGTAGAATCAGATAGAAATTTAGCAAGCTACCATGTGGGTTTGGAGTGTATGATCAGAGTTTCTTAGCTGGCAAGTGGCTCACATTGGTATATTTTGAATATTGTAAGTAAAATTCCTATTGAATGGGAGGCTTAGCTAGAGCATTTGAATTAGACACTTGCCTCCTTCACTTAATGTATCTCCTAAAGGTAACTTTGAGAAATACCAACGATCTGAAATACTTAGAGTGATTTGCAGAATTGTTTTTGGACCTCTAGCATTTAGCAGTAGTACATCTTCAACTAGTAGTACCATAAGTTTTTAGCTGTAAGTTAAGCTTTGGTTATGAAGGTTATTTAGCATATAACATCTGTACCCTGTCCAGTATCTGGTAGAAATTAGAAGGGACTTTTATATAACAGTACAATACACATTTGATAGTAAACTTAAAATCCTAAAATTAAATTTCTCTTTTTAGTTCGGCCTTTTTCTTGTTTTGTTCTGAGTATCGCCCAAAAATCAAAGGAGAACATCCCGGCCTATCCATTGGTGATGTTGCAAAGAAACTGGGAGAGATGTGGAATAACACTGCTGCAGATGACAAGCAGCCTTATGAAAAGAAGGCTGCTAAGCTGAAGGAAAAATATGAAAAGGTAAGAAGTATGGATTTGCTCAGTGTAATGATGAAAGGATATGCCAAATGTTAAATTGTACTTGGTACCTCATCTCAGTTTCCTATATTCTTGGGGTTTTCTAAGAGTTTGGGGTGTTAATGCAGTTTTTAGATTAACAGCTACATTCAGTGTGCCATTGGCTGGCTATAGCCTTAATTCTTTTCCATCATTCAGAGTGTATAGAAGATCAAATAAATTGTTAATTTTTTTTTAACTTGGGTGCAAGGCCATACACTTAAGCTGGTATTGTTATTCTCTAATACCTCCAAATTTGTGAGAATTTTGGTAGTCACTTTGAGTCAAATGATTACTTACCTTAAATGACCAGACACGTTATAAAAATAGTCTGGGCAAAGTAATAAAGACTATCCTCCTTAAACGTACCCTGAAACATTTATGTTTACTCCTTAGCTAACCAAAGAAAAAAAAATCCCAACTTCGTTAAAAAAAAAGTTCTAAGTCTGTTGATCTGTGAAAGTTGATAAAGAAAAAGCTGTGGCTCCTATACTTTGAATTGGAATATGAAGTTGAATTTTAACTTATTTAGGCATCTGGAAAAATGTTGGTTTCTAGATGTTCTTAACCTAATTGCACGCTTACTGGCAAATCACCCCCTTTTTTTTTTTTTTAAGACAAAATTTTCTACTATGCATTAGGGTCTGGGATAAACCTGTAGAATGTTGTTTTGCATTCAGAAGGTGGCAGTGTCTACCCTTTAATCAAAGTCTCTACATTCTAGTTTTAATAAACTAAAGTTAGGATGTGGTACATAATTGTACTTCAGTGAGGCATAACATTGCAAATATTAAACCGTGTTATTCTGTAAGTTATGGATTATTAATTGCAGTTATCTCCCAGTGTTTTTATATGCATTCAGTCATTTATGCAGTCGGGGTGAGTCTATACATACGTTGTATTTTCGTGTAATTTGGATCTTGATGTTTTCATCAAGTTTTGGTCAAGTTCAGTGTTACTTTTATTTCTCCCTTTACTTAACTGTTTTGTCTTTCCTTCCACTTTTCTCCTGCCGTTGTTTTGGAAGGATATTGCTGCATACCGAGCTAAAGGAAAGCCTGATGCGGCAAAAAAGGGAGTTGTCAAGGCTGAAAAGAGCAAGAAAAAGAAGGAAGAGGAGGAAGATGAGGAAGATGAAGAGGATGAGGAGGAGGAGGAGGATGAAGAAGATGAAGATGAAGAAGAAGATGATGATGATGAATAAGTTGGTTCTAGCGCAGTTTTTTTTTTCTTGTCTATAAAGCATTTAACCCCCCTGTACACAACTCACTCCTTTTAAAGAAAAAAATTGAAATGTAAGGCTGTGTAAGATTTGTTTTTAAACTGTACAGTGTCTTTTTTTGTATAGTTAACACACTACCGAATGTGTCTTTAGATAGCCCTGTCCTGGTGGTATTTTCAATAGCCACTAACCTTGCCTGGTACAGTATGGGGGTTGTAAATTGGCATGGAAATTTAAAGCAGGTTCTTGTTGGTGCACAGCACAAATTAGTTATATATGGGGATGGTAGTTTTTCATCTTCAGTTGTCTCTGATGCAGCTTCTACGAAATAATTGTTGTTCTGTTAACTGAATACCACTCTGTAATTGCAAAAAAAAAAAAAAGTTGCAGCTGTTTTGTTGACATTCTGAATGCTTCTAAGTAAATACAATTTTTTTTATTAGTATTGTTGTCCTTTTCATAGGTCTGAAATTTTTCTTCTTGAGGGGAAGCTAGTCTTTTGCTTTTGCCCATTTTGGATCACATGGATTATTACAGTGTTTATCTTTTCATATAGTTAGCTGATAAAAAGCTTTTGTCTGCACCCTGCATACTCATGATGAGGGTAATAAAAGTTGAATTGAGACAGTTTTCATCCATAACTGAAACTCAAATCTTGATCGATTGATACCAGATCTCACATAGCCCAGTCACATTTATAAAGTGAAGAGTAACCAGTCTATTCACAGCATGGGAGTAGTAGAATCAAACATTTTGAAAAGTCTGTCCTTGAAGGACTAAGAGAAAAGTATGTTCTAATCTTTACATGAGGACTCTACATTCTTTAACTCCCATTACCATGTAATGGCAGTTATATTTGCAGTTCCCACATTAAAGAAGACCTGAGAATGTATCCCCAAAAGCGTGAGCTTAAAATACAAGACTGCCATATTAAATTTTTTTGTTGACATTAGTCCCAGCAAAGGCTCTGGAAAAACATGCTGGCTGTAAATGTCTTCTCCTATTTATCTGAATATGGATTTCTTAGGAAACTTGACTTTCCATTGAAGGTATTTTTGATTAATTGGGCCAACTTCTAAAATGTATGCCACATTTAAAATCAGGTATATTTTCCTATATTATAGTTTGTTCCTTTATAAAAGTCAAATAGACCTAAGGGAAGAAGACACATAAAACTTTGTATTTCAGTATGAGTTATCTGATTTGAATTTGATTTTTCTTTACAAAACCCTAACTCATTCATTAGAGTCATGTTTATCTACTTAACAGTTTAGGGAACAATTTGGCAATTTTGTGGTTTTTTTGAGATTATCGTTCTCTTAAAGTGCCAGTGTTTTAAAATAGCGTTCTTGTAATTTTACACGCTTTTGTGATGGAGTGCTGTTTTGTTATATAATTTTGACTTGGATTCTTTCCATTTGCATTTGTTTATGTAATTTCAGGAGGAATACTGAACATCTGAGTCCTGGATGATACTAATAAACTAATAATTGCAGAGGTTTTAAATATTAGTTAAATGGCTTTCACTTAAGATTTCAAGATTTTGTTATATACATACTTTAATCTTTCCAGTAGTAACTTAGCACCATTTAAACAAGTGTAAGGTCTGGCAAAGTTTTTCTCTTTAAAAATATTTATGTTTATAAATAGGTTCATGATCTGATAAAAAGTTTTTGTCAGTGTTCTCAGGGGTTGCTATGTATGTAAATGCAGAAAAATTAAGTTTACTTTCAGAATGTTGGGTTAAACAAGATAGTTTTTCAAAGCAAGGCACATGCAGTTAAAGTGATTATAAATCTAAATTTATCAGTTTTCTAAGTTAGATGGAGGACCTCAGAAAGGCTGTGATTATAAAAATTCATAAAAGTTTTTAGTCAACAGGAACAAGTTAGTATCCTTACATGAATGTTTCTGCTTACAGCTATAGCATGACAACTGTCAACATCTGTTGCTAGTAAGTGATCCAATTAAAAGTGAATTCTGCCTCAAGGAAACTCTTGTAATTTCAGTGGGTGTGTCATGACAACTACCAGTTTCTTAAGATGTTGAGAATAGGAACAAAAAAAACTTTTTGTTAACTGGCTTCAGATCTTGACAAAAAGACAAAAACTCTTCAGTCTGGTGGAGCTAATACAGTTCTGTTTAGTGTTTCAGTAGTATCCCTAGGGCTTGAAATTTTAGGTAGTTTAGTGTAAAGCCTTGGTATAATTGGGATGATTTGTAAAGTTAACGTGTAGGAACAATTTTAATGTTTAGAGATGGTTCCAGCACTATGGGTATGAAGATTTTCTTAATAGGAAAACCAGTATAAATTTTAGAATTGGGGCACTCAAAAAGTCAGTATGGATTAAAACGTAACTAAATTCATCTCCGTTCCCTAACTTTTCCCATGTAAAGGTTGGGCAGGTTAGTTGCTGTCATTGTTGCAGTCATCTGTCAAGGTGTTAATACTTGCCATGTTTATTAATTTTCTTAGAGTGAAATCTGAAAAAGGAAATCTTTGTGTCCTGTGCGCCACAGGGATGAAAAAATACTTGTGTGACAGTGCCATTTGACAGATAATTACCCTCATTGCCTAGAGAATTGTTAAGTGCTGCCCAGATGTTAGGGTAGCAACTAGCTATATTGAAAACTACACTGGAGAGACAACACAGCGGTTTCTTGAATGAAAAATGTGGCCAACTCCCTTGCTTGGCATCACATAATCTATGATGAAAGTTCAGATATAGGTCAGCTTGGTACAACACACCTGAAAGGGCCTGAAATAGCTCTTTTTCAGTACCGGCCAGGCACTTTTTGCATATGATGGTATCACTACAAATGCACATAGATCAAATACGGCCTACATCTTGGCATTACCTGTTATTCAAGTGTGAACCATTGGCTAGTTATTAGGGTACTTTATTAGTAAGAGGTTGTGGTAAGTTAAAACTTTTTTCATATTGGTTGGTTTTTTGCTTTTGTTTTTCTTCATTTTCAAATGACCTGAAATGCCTTTTGAAACTACATAAAAACCAGCAAATGGTTTGGATACCTATGCAACAAAATACGTAGGCTGGTTCATTCTCTTGTCTTCTAATAGCAAAAACTGAACACTAGTGCTAACACTTGCCACAACTTGGGAAATTCCCTGGGTCTAAGCCAAGTTGCTCCCTGGAGTTAATGGGCAAAGATGTTGCTCTGTTCTAGGAATGCTGCTGTTTAACCATGCACCATGGTGTAGAAATAAATGCCACGCCAAATATTTAATGCCCATATCCCAGTCTGAAGGAGATCATATCAACCAGGATGAAGTGGAATCACTTAGGTCTTTAGGCATGTCCATTGGTTTGGACCTGCTATGTAAGTTGAATTTATTGGTCACCCACTGAAAAAGAGGAAGTACTAACAGATCTGGAATGACATGAGGAATCATGATAGACCTGTTAAGTGGTGGCATGAGGAATGGTCGGCAGGGGCCCAGTATGGAAGCTGAAAGCCAGTAGTGGCCAGAAAATCTGAAGGAGGGGACTAAAGAGATCCTTGTAACTATTTATGATGTACTTATTTTTTTTCTCCTGAGTCACACAATTCAGACATACAAGTGACATCGCATAGTATGATGCCCCATAAATCTATTTGATCATTATTGATGGTCATTCACGTTTCCTAGTTTTTGCTGTTTCTAACAGTACTGCAGTGAGCATCTGTGTAGGCATAGGTAAGTCTGTAGACACCTCTAAGTAGAATTGCTGACTCAAAGGATAGTTGTGTTTAAAATTTTTGCCAGGGTGGGGGGCGCCTGGGTGGCTCAGATGGTTGGGCGTCTGCCTTTGGCTCAGGTCATGATCCCAGGGTCCTGGGATCGAGTCCCGCATCAGGCTCCCTGCTCCTTGGGAGCCTGCTTCTCCCTCTGCTTCTCTCTCTCTCCCCCCCGCCCCGAGTCTCATGAATAAATAAATAAAATCTTAAAATAAAATAAAATTTTTGGCAGGGGACGCCTGTGTGGCTCGGTTAAGCACCTGCCTTCAGCTCAGGTCATGATCCCAGGGTCCTGGCATCGAGTCCCACATCGGGCTCCTTGCTCAGCGGGGAGCCTGCTTTTCCCTCTGCCTGCCGCTCCCCCTGCTTGTGCGTGCAACCTCTCTCTCTCTTTCTCTCTCTTTGACAAATAAATAAAAATGTTAAAATTTTTGGCAGATACTGACAAATTGCCTCCCCAAAAGGTTATACTTACCATGAAATATTTTAACAATTTTTATGATAAATTGAGATTTTGACTGGTTATTCTTTGGGTCCATGAAATACTATCCATCTTTTAAAGATGAGAAATTCAAATACTGAAATATTGTCATTTGTTCAGAGCCACCCAAATACAAGTAGGCAGAATCAGAACTGGAAGACTCTTGGGTTAGCTATTGACTATTAAACTACCGAACAACGTATTTCTCTTAAAAGTTACTGCAAAAGTAAATAAGTTTTCTCCTGGTTGAAAATAAGAAACTTCCTTCCATTTTGGCACTCTTCATCCTAAATGGAAGTATCAGAGTTTTATTAGGGGGCTTTTTTTTTTTAAAGCAAAGATGGTGTGTCAGTCTTTACAGAAGATGTAACCAGCAGTTTTGGGAAGTGAGGAGTCTGCTACAAATTGTAGTCAAGGATCATGTAGGCCAGATCCTGAGCATTAAAAGGATGACATGTTATTTTGAAGAGTGAAATGGATATTGAGAATCTGCCTTAAATGGAATAGACTTGACCACTGCTTCACCTCCTTGCTGGAGAGGGTACTTTAAGAAGAAGGTCATACTCCAAATGCATTTATAAATGCAAGTGTATGAAGAGGCTTTAGAGTGGAATTAAACTTAACTCCCTTAGAGTTACATAGACTCTCCCATTACAGCCTTTACCATATTTTTGTTACGTTTGTTAGAGATCATCTTATAAAGTGTTCTGAACCAAACCAGGTAAGAGAATATAAGGTCTAAAAAGAAGTAATTGTTGGGTATGAGAGAATACTCCTACTAAAGGCAAAGAAAAACAGGAAGCTTAATTACTACACCCCCTCAGGTGCCAGTGTAATGCCCAGGAAGGTGTGAAGAGGGAAGATTAAAGGCTACCCAGAGCCAGGACATCCAGTGCCCTCCCTGCTCTGCAACCTGAACTTGAGGGAGACTCAGGCCTTGCTCTGCCATCTGGAGTCAGCCTTCCTGGGATTTGGGCATAAGGAAGGGCTAGGCACACTCAGGCTGAGAAGCAGGGAGGCAGACCAGAGAAGAGAGCCCCTTTTCACAAGAGGACCCAGAGTTGCCATTTGCTTTGGACACCTTCAACCGAATAAAGTAGAACACCAGGGCAGGCTCAGCACACACGAGTGGCAAAAGGCTCCAAGGGCTCTTACAGTCCTGTGCATTTTGTGAAGTAGTGGCAGAGAGGCCCATAGAGACTCCAAAGCTTGCTCAAGGCCCAAAAGCAGCGTCCAAACAGGTTCACCGTAGGTGCAAAAAAAGTGTGAGGTCCTTTCTCTTTCCTTTAAGGACCATAGGAAAGCGCTGGAAGACTTCCTCCCTAACCCTTCCTTTCATGCCTGGGTTCTCCTGCCGTGGCTAGAGTTGATTTGCAAGCACAGCCAGCACATTGGGCCATCGGATTCCTCTCAGGACCTCCCCCCTAATTCCCGGGGCTCAGAACACTTGCAGACAAAACAAAACAAAAATATCGCCAATCATAGGAAGTTATAAGCTATCTGATTCTAAAGAGCTGGAAAGCATCAGAAGAATGTGTGCTACTGATATGTCCTTAGAATTGCAGCATGAACTTAAACACAAGTAGAAGGAGGGATTGCAATACACTACGTACCATGATAACTTCTGAAAAACTGTTTACCCTTATTATGAATGAAATTTGCCTTCACCGAAAGATAACAAATAAGCAAAAAAAATAAAAATCTACAATTCTACTAGTCTATTAATTATACTGTGTGCCCTTCTAGATTTTTATATATATATAACACGGTATAGATAGAATTAATTTAATGTATATAATTATACGTAATTTTACAAACTAAGGTGAGATTTACATAACATAAAATTAACCATTTTGAAGTGAACAATTCAGTGGCATTTAGTACATTCACGGTATTGTGTGACCACCACCTCAGCTTAGGTCCAAACATTTTCATCACCACAAAAGGAGATCTCGTACCTATTCATTTCCCCTTCCCCTTGAGCCCTTGGCAGAAACCGATCGGCATCATCTCTATGGATTTACCTATTCTGGATATATCATATAAATTCAATCATACACGGCCTTTCATCTGGCTTCTATCACTTAGCATAATGTTTTCAAAGTTTGTCCACATTGTAGTATGTGTCAGTATTCCATTCCTTTTTACAGCTGGATAATATTCCCTGGTGTATATGTATCACAATTCATTTATCCATTCATCCAGTGAAGGACACTTGGCCTATTCCCTTTTAGCTGTTGTGACCAGTGTTGCTATGAACATACATGGACACGTATTTGCTTGAATCCCTATTTTCAACTCTTTGGGATATATAGCTAGGAGTGGAACTGCTGGATCATATGGTAATTCTATGTTTAACTTCTTAAGAGGGACCGCCAAACTCTTCCACATCAGCTGAGCCATTTTATATTCCCCATGGCAATGTATAAGTGTTCCAATTTCTTAACAACCTCATCAACACTTCCTCTGTTTTGGTTGGTTTGGTTCTTTCTTTCTTTCTTTCTTCCTTCCTTCCTCTCTTTCTCTTTCTTTCTTTCTCTTTCTTTCTTTCTTTCTCTCTCTTTCTTTCTTTCTTTCTTTCTCTCTTTCTTTCTTTCTTTCTTTTTCTTTCTTTTTCTTCTTTCTTTTTCTTTCTTTCTTTCTTTCTAATAATAGCCATCCTAGTGGTGTGAAGTGATATCATTGAGGTTTTGATTCACATTTCCCTAATTATTAATGATGCTGATCGTCTCTTCATTGCTTGTTGGCCATTTGTATACCTACTTTGGAAAACCGTCTAATTCAAGTCCCTTGCCCATGTTTAAATTGGGTTGTCTTTTAGTGGTTGTATATATTTTTTTGTTTTACAAAAATGGTGATATGGTTGCAAACATTCTATTTGTAAACTACTTTTTCTGCTTAAGAGTCTTAAACAAAAGTTTTTGTCATTGTATATTCTTATTCTGCACTGCATTATTTTTAACCGCTGCATGGTATCCCACTGAATGAATGTAAAATACCATAAATGATCCAGTTCATCCCATATTCTTAGACATTTGTGTCATTCCTGATTTTTAGTGTCCTGAATAAGGCTAAGATGACTATCTTTTCCTTATATCCATTCCTTTGTGCCCATGATTATTTTGTGGGTTATAAATCTATTCCACAAAGTAAAATTGCTGAATCAAAGCATGAGCCGGATTTGGGGGGGACTTTACCAAGCTGCCTTAGGAAAGTTTTCACCCAAATGTAATAACTTTTTAAAAAGACTATTCAGAGAGTTTTTACATATAAGTGATACAGAGTTGGGTCATGATTTCTAAGGCTTTATAAAGGTTCGTGCCCACAGTAATGGGGGAAATTGTGAAAGGGGTAAGCCTTCAAAAGCCAGCAGATGAAAAGACTGAAAAGCCTGGAGAGCCATTGGGTTGAAATGTCCATTCCCTCTTACACTTCTGTTATTTTACTACTTTTCAGGTTGAAGATTAACAGAAAGAGCTTTTATATTTGAGTAATTGCAGGACTGCAAAAAGAGAATGTGTAGATCAATTGGAATACGTGAAAACACTGAAAATTTTACAAAAGCACTAGAGCTTTCTTGCTTTTCATTTCATTGTATCACTGTTCTTAAACATAATTGACATAATTTCCAAAACTTATTAATTAATAATTTGTATCAGGGTTATTTTCATTAAACAAGGCAAAGTGTTTTTTCATGTATGATTTAAGACCAACGCATAGATCAACAGTTTTTCTGAGGAGTACATGTCTTACTGAATGATGGTCAACAGGTCAACACAAAATTGGATTAATTATAAAAAGTTCATCTTCTAGTCAGTCCCATAGGAAACCATTTCATAACTGAGGAGTATTAGACTTTACACTATATAGATCAAATCTGAAAAGTAATATAATTTTCGTGTTTCTTTTAAGAACCTAAACTTTAGAGGTCAACATTCCAAAACTTTATGTCATGAATATTTAAGCACTGAGCTTCTACAGATAATTATAATGGACCATTAGATATAAAGTTGATTTTATTTTTAAAAATTAGAGATATGTTATTGTACAGTAGCTCCATTGTAAATGCAATACTTGAAGTTTTTTTTTTTACAAAAATTAAACATTAAGGTCCTAAGGATTTTTAAAGAATTGCAGTTAAGATCAACTAACCAGGAAAATAAAAGAGAGAGAGAGAGAAATAGTTTGTTTATTATTATTTTTTGCTGTGTCTTCATTGTTAAGCCAAATCTAATTTTTTCTAACCTTTAGGACAACTGTTAGCATTTCCTTGATGGACGAGACTTACTGAGCATCCAGTCAAAGCACTTCCTTTAAGATGGGACAGCCCCTTCGGAGCCACGTTCCAGGAAAAGAAAATCTGGAATCATGTTTGGTAGAGGTAGGCAACCTGCTGCTAGGTGCAGTATGTTGTGATTTCACTGCAGTAGACTTCCAGGAGTAACTTCTACTGGTTTTCAGAAATACAAAGAAATTCCTGAAACTGTTATTCTTCCTCCTGAGGGCTCAGGAATGTGGGTCTCCATAAAGTTTCTGGTCTCTTTAATTCCAGGGAGGAAGGCAGGCAGGTAAGTAACAGAAATTGTCAGATGACTGTCGACATCTAAGTTCTTTTCCAGGACCCGATTTTAGCTAAAAACCTAAAATAAAACCCATCTAGCATCACTCCAGAGAGTTAAGAGGAGAAAGCCTGAGGAAGACTTTTAAGAGATAAACTAGCAAAATGGATTCATAAGAAGGCTGACCAAAATTATGGTTGCAATCTAAGTTCACACCCAGTACGAAGAAGTCTTTCAATTTTTTATAAAGGGATTTTAAAATTCCATTCACCAAAATATGGCTGCTTTAAGTACATGGTGTGGTGCCATCAATGTATGTATGATTTTACTCTGTGGAGGTTTCCTCTTGCTAACTTGAACTGGCCTAGCAAGATTTCTAACAAAACATGATCAAAACAGGGCAAACACTCAAACTTCTTTTCCTTGAGAGAGAGTGTCAGGTATGAAAGAATGTCCCCTGAACTGTAAATTCTGTGAGGAGGCTGGCCCCCATCTCTCCTTTCCACTCCAGTTTGGTTCTGCTGATCCCTCCAGATCCTTCCTCCCCTGACACAAATCTCCAGAGTAACAGGTGTCCGTGGCCACTGAGGGAGCTGGTGAGAACCTCAGGTACCTCTAGGGCCTGTGCATATCCCAAAGACTTCTCCAGTGGGGTCAATGGCTGTGGTAGCCACACTCCCCTCGCCCCTGAATTCTGGACTCCAAAAATCTGTAAGCAGTGGTTTTGGATCCCCAGTTCCCTATCTCTAGGCACATTACCTTCAAGCCAAAGTCCTTGTGCACAAGGACTTAGAAAAAGTTAGATTTGGCTATTTTCCAGTTTTTATTAAAAAAGCAGGGAGGGAGTCAAAATGCCATTCAAATTATTTAGTTGAGCACGACTTTGTTCAGAGGTGCGGTAACATTTTCAAGTAGGGCTGTTGAGTTTCAGGAGGGCTGGGAGAGCTCCGTCCTCCTGACAGCCAGCTCACCTGTGTAGGTGCTCATAAACAAGAGCACTACTTATTCTACTCTGTGGCGAACTAGAAACTCTAACATGTTGGTTCTAATACTGAACAAGACACAAGTCACTTCTAGAAACAAGTTGACGTACCCTACCACGCAGTTGCCTGGAAGGATTTGGGAAGAGGCTAGCAAAAGATGGGGACAATTCATTATAATTATAGAGGAATAGGTGGTGAACTCTGAGATATTGGGAAGAACAGACATTAATACGTCCAGTGCATATAATTTTCACGGTGTCTCCAGACTGTGGATATCATCCTCACATGTAACTGTCACTTTTGACAAGCCTTCTCTTTTCAGCTGATTTTCTTCTTGAGTGTAAAATATTTAAGTTTAGAGAACATTTGCTTTTAGTGTTAAGACTCCTTCGGTTCCATTAATGAATAAAGGTAATTTCGTTAATGTCATTAAATCTTCCTTCACGGGCTGAATTCTTATTAAATACAACAGACAATGTTGGATCTGTCACTAAGTCAAATTTGTTGAATTGAATTGAACTAAGTCTTTCTCAGATTTATTTTAATCAAGTTTTACGTGAAAGTCTTCCTCTCAATGATTGTCTATGCAAAAAAAAAAGTATATATGCAACTTTCTACTGCCTATGGGTTGCCAGGGGTGTTGAGGGGTGCAGCCCTCTCCATTATGGTTCCACTTGTCTAAATACATCAATAAAGTATCTGTTTAAGGACTCTAAAAAAATTTTAAGATTATATTATTGTCACTTTCTAGTTACCCTAGAATTTAACCTTTTTAAGATGACACGAGATTACATGAAATAGTGACAAGTGGCCCCCATCACATAAAGACACTGGAAAGACCACTAATATGTAGTCAGATCCCACCCAATGTGTTGGAAAATATATAAGCCCACGAAAAATGAATTTTTTTTTACCCCCAAATAAATCCAGTTTCTCTCCAGAGCTTTCTGACATGTGAAGTCGAGAAATCCAACTCCTGGGTGGATTAGTAGGCAGCTTGCTCCTTCTGGCCCCATTCATTCATTGATTAAGGAGCCAGGCACTGTGTTTGGCTGGAGAGAAACAGACCCAGTGCCTCCCTCACCACGTGTCTGTGAGCTTAGAGTTTCATGGAGAAGACAGACAAGGAACAAACCAACAGATAGACAAGAAAGGTAATTTCAGATGCCACTAAGGGCCATGAAGATAATAAAACAGGGGACACTGGCAGAGGGTAAATGAGAGAGTGGGCTACCTAGAGGGTCTGGAAAGGTCTCTCGGGAGATCGTAGCAGGAAGTTAGTTCATTTATTTTCAAACTTGGTTAGTAGTTCTGCAGTTGGCTGGCGGTGCTCAGTGACCCCCTCCCCACCGCACCTGGGGCAGGCCCTCAGGATCCCTGCTTCCCAACTTCCCCCGGCCTTTCCCTGGCCCAGGAGGGCCCGACCGGTCCGGTCCTCCCAGTTGTCCCAGTTTCCCCCCTCAGTGTCTGCTTGTGCGTCTTACTCACACCCTCCGAGGAGAGGCCTCGGTATCCAGCCCTCAGGATGTGGAGAGCTGCAAATAGCACGCACAGCTGCGGCTGGAGGTAGCTGCCGGGAAGCCAGCCAGCCACGGCCACGGCGGGAGCCAGGCCGGGAGCCAGGCCGGCCACGGGCCTCCTCACGCCCTTGCGAGCAGCCTAGCAGAACCCTCCAGGCTTTGGGCCAACCCTCTAGTGCAGATTATGGCTTTTATTTTCTGATTTGTGCACGCGTGATGATGGAAGGCAGGCGAAGAAGAAGAGGAACGTGTGCCCTGAAACGTTTTCTGTTTATCTTCAACACAGATCCAGAGGTCGCTCAGCACCAAGAGTGAACGCTTTTGTACAAGGTGAAGGGGGACAGGTCTGAGGACAGCTGATTAATAGGGAACGGCAGGGGTCGGGGGGGGGGGGGGGGGGGCTGGGTGGCTCAGTTGGTTAAGCGACTGCCTTCCGCTCAGGTCATGATCCCAGGGTCCGGGGATGGAGCCCCCGCATCGGGCTCCCTGCTCGGCAGGAAGCCTGCTTCTCCCTCTCCCACTTCCCCTGCTTGTGTTCCCACCCTCACGGTCTCTCTCTCTGTCAAATAGATAAATAAAATCTTTTAAAAAGAAAAAAAAAAGGAACCAGGGATCAAATCCAACCCTCTGTGTTCTTGGTGCATGGTCTTTTCCTCAGGATCTGTCCAGTCTTTTTATATTATCCCCTTAAAATATTTTCCACCTGAGTTTTCCGTGAGTTTCAAGACTCGTAGTCTCCTCTCGCCGTATTCCTGAACTCAAAAATCTAAGTATGATTTATAAGGCATCGTGGGAAATTTGTCTTTAAAGACGGAAGCCTACAAGGAAGTGAAAACAGACCCCCTTGGTCTGCCACACACAGAGCAGAGTCGGGCCCAGGCATGCACAGCCCCCATCGGCCTGTCCCACAGGAAAGTGGGAGAGGGGACATTCGGAAAGCGGAGCATCGTTGGTACCCAGGCCCTTGACCTTCTCCAAGGCTGGTGCACATTTGCACGGGTGTAACTCTGCCCAAAAACAGTAGGCCCCCCGGCAGCTCTGAGCTGGACCCTGCTCGCCGCCCCCTCCGTGGGACCTACCCTTCCGGGAGGACATAGACCACTTCCTCCGAGGCCCTGCCTGGCGCTGGAGGGGAGTCCCAGTCCCTTCAGGAGCCTTGGCAGGGTGGCGGGAGCCCTGGGTGTGAGCTGTCCGGCCAGCCTGGGTTGGCAGTGGCCTGGTGGGGTGCAGGACAGAGCCCTCACGCCCTCCGCCCGGCTGGGGGCTGTGCTGGGTGTGCGGGACGCCTCCGAAGGAGAAATCCTGCTTTCCTTGAGGTCAGTGGGCTGAAGAAGAAGTACAGCGACTGAGAGTGGCCCAGATTCTGCTCTGACAGTCGGCCTTGTCCTGGGGGAGCTTCTCGGGGCAGTTTTAGCTCCTCTCTCCGCTTTTATGTGAAAAGGAGAAATAAGACATAATTCAGAAATGAGTGTACAGCCCCGTAATCGTCACAGGAAACTGCTGCAAATATCCATGACTTTATATTGTATATTCATCTTTCTTTCTTCCTTTTGTTTTTCATTATGCAACAAAAAACATTGGTGTTTATCATCTAAATGTTAAGCATTTAGATGCTGGTACTTAACAGGCGTTCCTTAGGGCTCCTACCTAAAAAAAAAAAACAAAAAAAAAACCCAAAAAACCCCAAACAACTTTTTTTTTTTAAAGAATTTATTTATTTATCTGACAGAGAGACACAGCGAGAGAGGGAACACAAGCAGGGGGAGTGGGAGAGGGAGAAGCAGGCTTCCCGCTGAGCAGGGAGCCCGATTATGACCGGAGCCAAAGGCAGATGCCCAACGACTGAGCCACCCAGGCGCCCCCCCAAACAACTTTTTAAATAAACCCTTGCTGGTTGAGAGGCCACCACGGAAGGCTTTATGAAATAACAAGATTTGCCACGAATGGGAAGTCCCATTACAGTCGAACTCTTTTCCAATTAAATTTTAAACCCACTTTAGCAAATGCATCTGTTTCCTCCAGGTGGGAGTTTTGTTTCAGGTTTCCGCAGGCTGCCTAAGAGTGCTTGAAGTACGCCCCAAACTCCCCTGAGAGAACGAGAGAGCGGGAGAGCGCAATGTGGAATATTAACTCTTCTGCCTGTTATATCCATAAAGCCAGGCCCACCTCTCCCCCAGGGGCATCGGAAATTGCTTCGGTGCACTGTTTGGAGAGGCCTCGGCATTCAGAAAGGAAGAAAAGTGAAATAACCCAATGCCCCAAAGAGATAAGATAGTGACGTCCAAAG
The DNA here is from genome assembly GCF_003265705.2 of Callorhinus ursinus. Taxonomy (NCBI): domain Eukaryota; kingdom Metazoa; phylum Chordata; class Mammalia; order Carnivora; family Otariidae; genus Callorhinus; species Callorhinus ursinus. Next base: position 66,589,579 of record NW_027397069.1, read on the forward strand.
ACCTAAAGAAATAGAGTTTTAAGTGACTGGTTTTAAAAAACAATTCAAGCACAGTCACACCCTGCATGGTGCTTGCCCTCCCGTGACCACGTGCTAGTTGGGTATCCTTGGGCAAATATTTGACCTCCTGTGCCTCAACTTCTCCACTTGTAAAATGGGCATAATAATCGTATCGATTTCATAAGGCTTCACTGGCAGGCGTGAAAATTTGGTAAAAGAATCCATGTAGGGGCGCCTGGGTGGCTCAGTAGGTTAAGTATCTGCCTTAGGCTTTGGTCATGATCCCAGAGTCCTGGGATCAAGCCCGGCATTGCATCGGGCTCCTTACTCAGCGGGGAGGCTGTTTCTCCCACTGCGTGCTGTTATCCCTGCTTGTGCTCAAGCTCACACGCTCTCTCTCAATCTCTCTCTCAGACCAAAAAAAAAAAAAAAAAAAAAAAATCCATATAATGTGCCTGGCACGGTGCTTGGCTCTTAGTTAGAACAGAGTGAATAGTTAGCTATTTGATAGTAATAATAACCAATGTATAATAATAATAATAAATGATATAATAACAATGATATAATAAATAAGAATAATAAATGGTATAATAAATAAGAGTAACAAATGATATAATAGTAATAAATAATAAATAATATTTTTAAAAATAATGATAACAAATGATATAACAAGTTATTAGCTTATAATAAATAAATACTTTTATATTACTACCTAGTCCCATTCTTTTCTCCTTCTCCAGCTTGGGCTTCACCTTAAGGCCAAACATAGTGTAGTGGCTTCATCCTTAATTATTTGAACTTGATGTCAGGCCATCCCAATCACCTGGGTTGCTTACAAAGGTACAGATACCTTCGGCTCAGGTCATGATCTCGGGGTCCTGGGATCAAGCCCCGCATCGGGCTCCCTGCTCGGCAGGAGGCCTGCTTCTCCCTCTCCCACTCCCCCTGCCTGTGTTCCCTCTCTCGTGGTCTCTCTCTCTGTCAAATACATAAATAAAATCTTAAAAAAAAAAAAAAACAGGGAGCCAGGGATCAAATCCAACCCTCTCTGTTCTTGGTGCACGGTCTTTTCCTCAGGATCTGTCCAGTCTTTTTATATTATCACCTTAGAATATTTTCCAGCTGAGTTTTCCGTGAGTTTCAAGACTCACAGTCTCCTCTCACCGTATTCCTGAACTCAAAAATCTAAGTATGATTTATAAGGCTGTGCACCCCCAAGATTCTGACTTAATTGATCTTGGGTGTGGCCTGGGCTTTGGAAGTTTTGGAAACTCCCCCAGGTGACTCTAAGGTACAGCCAAATTTGGAAACCAGGGCTTTTTGGTGTTGTCCTACTCAAAAAGGCAAACAGATGTGCATAGTCTAAATCAAATTAAAGCGGCATGTCTTCTGAGCTAATAATGTGACTCATTTTGCTGCGTTAGCCATTCAAATCAGCCCATCAATCTGACTTATTTTTTCACTGAATTCATAAGTTTTGACTGATTTGACCAATTAATTCAGTAAAAAGTTTGATTCATTATAATTATATGGCCATAGCCTCAAGTAAATTGAATTTTCTGGGAACCAGCTATGATGGAGTGTGTATTTGGAATCTTTTAGATGATCCATCACCACAGAAGTTCACATTATTTAATTCCATTCTATACATTTGCTAAGATACTGGATATTAAATAAAAATGCTGATAGTTCTGACCAATTCATTTAATAAAAATTTCATTTTTCAAACTCCTGTAGCCATAGCCTAAAGAAAATTGGATTTGTTGGGGACGAGCTAGGATTTTAAGTGTAATTTAGAATATAAATCACTACAGGAGTACACATTATTTAATTCCATCCTGCACATTTGCTAACCAACTGGATGTTAAATCAAAATGCTGATAGTTGGAACGAGATTAATGTTGTCTCATCCCTTTGATCTCGTCCTGGGGGCCTTTGAAGGCATGTAGGTTGCTATTGGATTTGTACATTGCTGCCTGTGTATTATTAACCTCTTTAAAAAATTAATGAGCGTGTTGGTCCACTTAGCGCTTTGGTCATACTGATCCATCAGATGGATCATGAGTAGGGTAGCGCTCGCAGCCTCTGTCAACATCCTGTCAACATTTTCCGTTGCAGGCACCAAATGCTAGATTCGAAAAAGCCCCTGAACCTCGTATCCCAGAACTTTTGCAACTGGCCGTGAACCTGGAGCATCATGATCTCTCGAACTAGCAGGGCAGACCAAGCCTCTCTGGGATGCACCCACAGTTGGACAAAACCAAATTCAACAACCACTTGTCTCCAAGTATTTATATTTAAAGCAGAAAACAATTAAGTTAAAAATCCGGCAATTTTTTGTGCATGGCCTACTTCCCCCACTGCAGAACAAGTTAGTTGTTTGTTAGAGCATTTATTTGTAAGGTGCTCAGGAATGACATCATGACAAAAGGAGGACACAGGAAAAGTTTTAAAATTTCCTTTCTTGGGGACCCTGGGTGGCTCAGTCAGTTAAGTGTCCCCACGCCCTGTGTGGGGCTTTCTGCGAGGCAACAACGGGGGAGGCGGGGGACGACACACCTGCTTCTCCCTCTCCCTCTGCAGCTCTGCCTGTTTGTGCACTTGCTCTCTCTCTGTCAAATAAATAAATAAAATATTTACAAAATAAAAAAATAAATAATAAAATTTCCTTTCTGATAGTTTTATGAAAAAAAGGAATTTTGGCTTAAGAGTGAATAAAAGAAAATTCATAGTGGTCAAACAGGTCGGATGGAATGAGTATTTAGTAAGTGCCTATTATGTGCTGGGCTCTTTCTGTACATAATCTCCTTTAATCCTTATAACAACCCCTCAGAATAGCTCAGTCCCAATTCATAGATAGGGTAACTGAGGTTCAGAGAGATTAATTAACTTGCTCAAAACTGCACAGCATGAAGTCACAAAAATAGGATCTGAACCGAGTCAATATGCCCCAGACCCCACCCTATGTGTCAGGGTGACTGATGCTCCTGGTTTACCCAGGACTGATTTCCCAGAACATGGAACTCGGTTTTAAAGTCATGACAGTCCCTGGAAAACCAGAACAAGTTGGTTACTCTACTTGGTAACCAGAGGTTACTACTCCCTTAGCCAGCCAGCCGGATTTCAGGCCCTACACCTGCCCCTGGTGGGAAGCACGCATAGGAGGCCCGGCTCCCTCCCTTATTTCAGAAAATGACATATCCGACAATATTACATTTCCAAGTTAATGGCACTTCTAGACAAATTACTGTATCCTTAGATCATATAGGTGAAGAAGGATCAGCAAACATGTCCCTGAAGGGCCTTTTTTTTATTTCATGGGTCACAGGGTCTTTGTCACAACTACTCAACTCTGCCGTTGTAGAGGGGGGCAACCACTGACAATACAAACATGGACAGGCAGGGCTGTGTTCCCAGAAAACTTTAGCTACCAAAACCAGAGCTGGGCAGGATTGGGCCCGCGGATAGTTTGTCCAACCCTGATGTAGATTATTTGTAAAGAATCCTTTGCGGAGATCATGCATTTTTGAAGAAGAATTATTTCTGGAAGTTACTTTAATTGAGGTAGGGCCAGTGGGCTGTTGGGAGCTGTCTTTGGACCAGCCTATTGGGCAGTTAGCTGTGCCTGTTGGTGGGTGATCAAATTTGGCTTTTCTGATCCTACCCCAAAAGCACTTAGTGTGTGGCTATGGGAAGGAGCAGCATGGTATCTCCCATCACAAACTAATTTTTTGTTTTTTAAAGATTTTATTTATTTATTTGTCAGAGAGAGAGAGCACGAGGGGCAAGGAGAGGCAGAGGGAGAAGCAGGCTCCCCACTAAGCAAGACGAGGGACTCGATCCCAGGACCCTGGGATCATGACCTGAGCCGAAGGCCGATGCTTGACTGACTGAGCCACCCAGGCGCCCCTCCCATCCCAAATTTATGTCCCTTCCTTGTCACATTCATTTCTCTGTTGCCTTTTCAGCTTCTTTTTCCAAACACCATTTAAAAAGTCATTCCTATTGCACTCACTCCATGTATACTTCAGATACACTCATTTGCTTCAATACGGCATTTTCTTTTTCAGGTGGGCTAGGAAAATACTATGAGATTATCCTATACTGAAAAGCAAATACCACTTTACCCCTACAGCAGCCTCTACCAACCCCACATTCATTTCTGTGTGCCTTCCTCCACTCCCAGGGTACTCAGCACTCACTCTTCTGCACAGTGGGAAATCACAAAAATAGGATTGGAGGGGTCCCTCAAGGTGCAGGAGGGAGGGGCCCCTCGAGACCCCATGCCCTAAACACAGATGTGCCCCAAAGAGGAGCAGTGTACAACCAACATATCCTCGAATGGGACGGGAATAGCGGGCATGGTTTGAGGATGTGGACGGGGTGGGGAGGAGATGTAAATTTGGGGGGCAAAGAGCAACTGGGAAGGCTTGGGCTCAGGATAAGCCATGCCGAGAGGCGGCTGCTACATAGATTAGCTCAGCAAGAGAAGAGGCAGGTGCTCAGCCTTTGGAGAGAGCTAGGGGTCCTGAGGAGGATATCACTGTTAAAGCAGGCAGAAGCCTGTGTGCTCTCAAGCAGGAGACCCACGGACAGTGATGAAAGTGCCGCTGTGAGCAGGGTGTCCTACTGGTGACCAGGCAGCTGGAGCCAGGAGACGGGGACCAAGTGTGGCAGTTGAAATGGACGGTAAGGGACTGGGTCCCAAAACATTCCCCAAGAATCAGGACTTTGATGGTAGTGCGGCTAATTCCAGAAAAATGGGGAAGAGGTGATGCTCATTTATGAAGATGACTTCAAGTTTTAGCTTGAAAACCAGCGATATCGTCATGCCCCTTGAATATAATTGTTCTCTGGGCAAGTAGGTGAGAGATTCCTGTGCAGATTTTTTTTTTTTAAGTAAGCTCTAAAAAACACAGAACATGTCACGAATTTGCATATCATCCTTGGGCAGGCGCCGGGCTAATTTTCCCTGTATCATTCTGATTTTAATATAGGTGTGGCCAAAGTGAGCGCCCTGTGCAGATTTTATATAGAAGTCTACAGAGATGGGGGCGCCTGGGTGGCTCAGATGGTTTTAAGCGTCTGCCTTCGGCTCAGGTCATGATCCCAGGGTCCTGGGATCGAGTCCCGCATCGGGCTCCCTGCTCCTTGGGAGCCTGCTTCTCCCTCTGCCTCTCTCTCTCTCTCTCTCTGTCTCTCATGAATAAATAAATAGAATCTTAAAAAAAAAAAAAAAAGAAGTCTACAGAGATGATAGCTGAACCAGGCAAGGGGTTCCCTATGCTTTTTTCGGCCATTCATTTCCTTAATGGCCCCTGCCTAAACTCTTTCTTGTTTGGCTGAAGAGAAACATATTAGAACTATTGTCTCCTCTGACTTCCTCTGGCTGCCTCCTGCACAAACCTGCAGACAACGTCCACATCGGACACTTCTCCACGAATGCTAGGTTCTCCAAATCATGGCTTTGGAATTAACCTGTGAACCGCCTGAATCATCAGCTCTGGCGAGGGTGGGTTCTGACAACTGGTTTTCATTACTTGGGCATTGCTCAATCCTGGCCACACGAGTCGCCGAATCGGTGATCGGTAAGCTTGCACTTGACTCAGGACAACTGAATAGAGCTGCTTCTAACCCTAAAAGAGAATCATTTAAAGAAGGTATTACAATGATTAAGAATACATAAACACACACACACACACACACACACACAAAGAATAAGTAAACATATATTAGATAAATATTTAGATAATGCATGCTTTAAGAGAAGCACTATTTCGATTTAATGATAAAAGCAGAATCAACTATGCACCTGAAAACACTTCATAATTGTTTAGTTTATCAATTTAACCCACTGAATTCAATTTTCCAATCTTACACTTGTAAGGAAGGCATTAATATTGAAGATTATAGTGATATCCAGTAGAGGAGAATACACTAATAAATAATTTAGCTTCTTTATGCTTCAGTCGCTTTCCTAAATTACTTATGAAACAGCAACAAATACTACTGGTGCTATTGGGAAAGCCGACATTATCCATTTCTTATTTAACAATGGAGTCATTAAAAAAGAGAGAGAGAGAAGGGAGGCTGGGAGGGAGAAACTCATTATTGTATTAAATACAGATCCTGGTATCTTGAGAAGCTGCATGTTTGGTTTGGCTGAAGAATATCAAAAGCCACTAGGCAAGAAAAGGACATTTGCTGTAGCCAAAGTAAACAGTTTTTATTTGTTTTCCATATGCAAGCATATGAGTAGAACCCAGCATATTTTAGATTTGTACATTTCGGGGAAACATGTAGAATTTTAATCATCATAACATGAACCACGTCCCTTCTGCTACTTAATGTTTCATAACTGGGAGTGCTGCATGAGCAAAGCATGTGGAAATTAGGAATCCTGTGACATTTCAGCACTCGTGTGGATTTTGGCAGGGCCCAGACCGAAAGAAGCACACCTGAATTGTCTTGGGTATGTGAAAATTTATTCTATAACTGTTTCCAGAACGTGTGATTCAAATATCATAGTGACTTATCAAATATAACCCTCATCTCCAGGAAAATTTTCCTTGAGCCTTATTGACATTTGTTTTCTGATCTCACTAGAGACGGTCATGTTTCCCACCCTCCATAAGCTCCAAGATTTTCCCTCCCTCTCCAAAAGAGGAGAATTTTTTGGAGACAAAACACCTACCCCTAGATATGAGCATGATCAAATGCATGCATTTCTAGAGAGGCCTTTAACCAAAGATCAAAAAAACTGAGGGTGCTTTTTTTGAAATTTTATTTCCCACACTCTAACAGTTATGCCTACCAGACAAGATGTTTGCAATAAACTTTATAAACTTCCATATTTTGAGAACTCAATGTTGAGTGTTAAGATGGAAATAGAAGAAATAAAAGAAGTTACTGATAATGTAAACAAAGCCTTTAACACATAATATGTGCTCAATAAATATAATGGTAGCTATTGTAACTTTATTATTTGGGATATTCACAATTAATGACAAATGGTAGCATGTATATACATAATTATAAATGTACACACGGATTTATGTATATAATGGGTATGTATAAACAGAGAAGTGCCTAGTTTTCTAATTGCCAAAAATAATCTTTGCTTGTGAATTAATTCATTGCCATTTGCTGTTTGTTTTCCTGTTGAGAGTTGGAAAGGAGAACACAAGCGGAGGTGTGAAATGACTCATTTATTTCAGTGAATTACTAACCCAGAAGCCTAGCCACAATTATTCTAATCAAAGTGTTCAAGCAACTCTGACCATTGAGGAAAGACCTAATCAATGAATTAAAATCACAAAACATGCTGCCCAGTGTCACCTTTATCACAGAATAATAAAACGTTGGGATCAGAAGGGCCTTCAGAAACAAATCATGAGAGACTCATAACTATAGAGCACAAACTGAGGGTTGGTAGAGGGAGTCGGGTGGGGGATGCGCTAGATGGGGGATGAGCATTAAGGAGGGCACTTGTTAGGAAGGGCACTGGGTGTCGTGTGTAAATGACGAACCACTGAACTCTACTCCTGAAATCAACATTGAACTGTATGTCAACTAACTAGAATTTAAATTAAAAAAAAAAAAAAAGGCCATCAGATGTCAACCAGCACAAAGCCTTCATCCTACAAGTGAGGAATCTGGGGCCCAAAGAGGTAGGGTGATTGGCCGGAGCACGTGGTCAGCATCAGAGGGGTCATTCCAACACTGGACTTTGCCTCCATATTCAGGCTCTGCTGGCTCTCATTACCTGTAAGGCATTTCTCTCCCTCTAAAAAAAAAAAAAACACATCCATCTGACTACACAGAGTCTGTGTGAAGCCATTACAGCTGGATTTGCCTCCTTGGCCTCTTCTGGGTGATGGCCTTATAAGCCTCTCAGATACAGAGAAGACAGATTATGATTTAAGATCGTTGAACCAAAGGGGCCCCAACAAGTATCCCTTTAACAGCACCTTTTCTGATCTGCTGTCGTTGATATCCAGGATATGTGGGTGCACAGTAATATCACCTCACCTTAGGATTAAAGCATCCATTATTTTACTTTTGTCTTCCAAGTGTATTTCCAAATGAGGTCTTTGTTGTTTTTTGGGTTTTTTTTTAAGATTTTATTTATTTGACACAGAGAGACACAGCGAGAGAGGGAACACAAGCAGGGGGAGTGGGAGAGGGAGAAGCAGGCTTCCCGTTGAGCAGGGAGCCCGATGCGGGGCAGACGCTTAACGACTGAACCACCCAGGCACCCTTTAAATGAGGTCTTTGAAATAGGTCACAGGAATCTCTTTCTTATATCTAGACACAGCATTTTTTAAATATTTAATTTAATTTTGTTTTATTTTATTAAGTAGGCTCCACACCCAGCACAGAGCCCATTGTGGGGCCTGAACTCACGACCCTGAGATCAAGACCTGAGCTGAGCTCAAGAGTTGGACGCTTAACCTACTGAGCCACCCAGGCATCCCTAGACACGATGTTTTTAGTGAGAATTATTGATAAGTTGAAGAGATCACTTGTCCCTGATTCCAATGTTTGGAATGCATGGTCCAGTTGGGAAAATTAGCTTAAAATCACACATGCAGAATCCACACAGGAGTATGGGCTGGAGGTTCCTGAAGGCAGGATTTGGGTCTCCTTTGTTTCTATCTCCAGCACTAAGCACAGTGCTTGGTATATTGTAGGTGCTCAATAAAGTTTGTTGGACAAATTAATGAAAGAAGAAGCAAATTAAATTTCTGGTTCTCCAAACTTCCATGGCAATAGAAGAGTAGCTTCACCTGGGGGCAGGCATTTGTGCTTTCTGAAGTTGCTTTTCCCAAGCTTGATGGGCTCGTGGCTACTCTGGTTGGCTACCAACCAACCAGACAACCAGAAAACCAAATACTCTTTCAAGACTTTTCCATCCGCTTCTGGAAGCCACTGCAAAGCATATTTCCATGCCTAAAGGGGCATCCTTGAACTTTAGTGGATGACCTGGGAATGGACCCCAGCACCCCTCTACTTCCTTCAGAATGCTGTGCTATTCAGAAAAGCTGGCCTCTGTCTTCGGTTCACGTTGGAGACCAGCTGGCCAGGTGCTTATAGCACTCACCTTTTTCAGGCCCAGCCATGGCAAAGCTCACATCCAAGTTTCTCGCCTTGGTGTGTTTGTGTGTCTTATGGTATTCCCATGAAGAAAAAATGAACACTTGTTTCCTTACTGACATTTTAAACAATTCCTCTTTGGGGTATCTGGGTGGCTCAGTCGGTTAAGGCGTCTGACTCTTAGTTTCGGCCTGGGTCTTGATCTCTGTGTTGTGGGATCGAGCCCTGTGTTGGGGTCTATGCTTGGGACAGAGTCTGCTTGGGACTCTCTTTCTCTCTGCCCCTCCCCGCTGTGTGCTTGCGCGCGCGCGCTCTCTCTCTCTTCCCCTGCCTCTCGAAATAAACAAATCTTTTTAAAAAAGAATTAAACAATTCCTCTTCAGCGAAGTCTTTGCCTCTCTGTCATTAGAATCCCAGCCAGCCTGACTTAATTTCTCCATAAGTGGTGGAAGATGCTTCACAGTGTGTGCTGCTTGAAAGATGGCCATTCAGACAGCCATGTGTTGTGAAACTATTTTGTGCATGTGGCCCGCTCGTCAGGAAAGGCGTTCCAGCACACAGAGTATATGTGTGTGTCAGAGCTGGCAAGAGACCAGGCCGGGGCATGAATATGTATGTTTTAAGGAAGGAGCAACAGTTGAGAATGGACGAAAGACATAGCCTGGGCACCCTCCCAATGCCTATAATTATACCACCAACCCTCCTTTAGGGAAAGCTCAGTTCTGCTCATTTTCAGAGAGGTGAAATTGGCATCCGAAGACGTGTTTTTGAGATTTGAACACTGAGGTCTCTTTATGTAAGCATCAGCAATAAAACATCTTTATGTTGACCACATTTTCTTTTCCCAGAGACATGAGAAAAGAACAGGACTTGCCTCGTAGGCCTAAAAAGAACACTCTGCTTCCTTCCTTAAAACATTCCACCGTGTTTTTCTACCTTTGGTTCTGAGTTATAGAAAGATGGATATTTTTGTCCCTGAGCCAAGAAGGCTCTGTGCCCTGTGTCTTTCACACAGCAGCTGCATTTCACAAAAAAAAGAAGTGTTTTTTACCTGATTTTTTCCTGTGGCATTTAAAAAATCTGCACTGGACTTTGCCACATTCATTTTTTCCGTCCCAAAGGCAGCAGTGTGAGTTGGTGGGAGGAAAAACATTAACTTCACCGAAGCCTGGAGGGAGGGCAGCGGACATGTCCGGAATCACACGGTGACTCAGAATACCTGCCTGCTGGAGCACTCTCTTAATCAGTCTGAAGGCTGGCCATTTAAACAGCAGGAGATATTTACTCATTCTGGAAGTCTCTTCGGCTGTGTTTCTAAATGGTCACCATCTAGTTTCAGGGGGGAAAAAATCACTTCATTTTCACTCACGATCCCAAGTCAACAAAGCGAAAATAAAAATATATTCAAAAAAGTTTGTAGAAAGTTTCTCTCATGACAAATCTATCATCGGTTATGATTAAGCTAGAAAAGTCTACTTGAAAGATGTCTCAAGCTTTAGAAGTTGACTTCGTGGAGTAGGTCTGCACCCTCATGACCAACCCCATCCCCAACCCAACAGCAGCACTGTGAGCAAAACACCCCGAATGGTAAGACCCACATCTGAGCCCACTTGACATTTTACAATTTTTCTTACGTTTGGGAAAAAGCTGACTTTCCAAGTTTCTGGTAGCCACTTTTTTGGTATTTACCTAGATGCTTATACTACAGACAAAATGTTAGAGAATTAGGAGAACAAAAAGGCTATTTATTTATTTATTTATTTTCAAAGACTTCATTTCTTTATTTGAGGGAGAGCGAGAGAGTTCACAGAGGGAGAGGGAGAAGCAGACTCACCACCAAGCGGAGAGCCTGATGTGGGCCTTGATCCCAGGACCCCAAAACCAGCGCCTGAGCAGAAGGCAGACGCTTAACTGACTGAGCCACCCAGGTGCCCCACAAAAGGCAATTTAAAACCCTTCTTCCACACTTAAACATTTTGGGATAACACCTTTAGGCCAGTTTTTGTCAATACATCAACTCAGGGCAATTATTGGTTCTAAATTTAAAGTTTCCCCTTTTATGTTCAGCTGTGGTTAAAATTCCTGTTTTCTCTGAATTTGCACCTATGGTGGGACACGATTCTCTTGTCTCTACTTTGCCCTTTGCATGCCAAACAATTCCATTCCTTTAATTCTCCAATCTTTTCCTAGCTCCCTCTCCAGCCCGCTGTAGGACTCCTCTCTGAGACTGCTGTGAGCTTCCCGATTAGGTTCTCTTGGGTAGTTTGGAAATCTACCCACACCAGTGGCCCTCACCCTCCAAAATAAAAACAAAGCAACTCACACACGTTCTCCCAGACTAACAGGAGGAGGGGCTCGCCGTTCCCGGTTGGCATGTGTCATTTACTTTATATGTATTAGTACACGTAGTCATCTGTGGCTTTCTTTGGCCATCTTATTGAGCAAACTAAATTCTAAGATAGTCAAAAGTTTAGTAATGTAACCAGAAAACTCTTAGCCACTGAATATGGCAATGAAATGAAAACATGCCTTTCGAGAAGAAACCGGCTGTCACAATGACCAGAAAAGAAATCTCTAGAGTCCTTGGCAATGTCGGTCAGCAATTGAATGTTGCTTACTGAGATGTATGGGTTTCCTCTAGCTGATGATAATCACAGGAGCTGGTTCTACTGGATGTAAAAAAAAAAAAGGGAGCTTGAAGGAAAAGTTTCTTTACAAGGTGAAAGTAAAAAAGCTAGGCTGATAACAATTTCCATAGATTTTAGATAAGAAAAATTAGAGATATCAGTTTCAGTTATTAAAAAGCATGCACTTAAGCCCTTTGATCCCTTAATTAAAGTTCTTGTTCAGAAAATGTGTTCAAATACAACCTTTAGCAGCTCAGTTTCTAAAATAGTATCATAAAAGCAAGAGAGGGAACAAATCTGTATGTATCTGTACTACAGGAGGAATCTTATCGCCAATTACCAAAGGGAAGGGCCCGAGTCCCAGCGTGTCTGTTAAAGATCGTACTGGAGAGGTACCGGGGAGGAGGGGGGCATGAAATGTCATTAAGGAGAATGAAAGCCTAGGCATGATTTAAAATAAATAAATAAATAAATAAATAAAAGTATTTCAGAGCAGCCTAGCAAAACCTGGAGCTGGAGACACTCCTTTTTTTCTTTCTTTTTTTGCCTGTGAAGTTTGCATTTGTTCCGTTCCCTTTATCAGTGCCGTCTGAGCCCCTTGCACCTCATCTCCTGTTGTCTCCATCTTTGTCCTAAAATCAAGACACCCAAGTTATGGTGTGCATTCCAGGTATCTTGATCACTGAATGTCAGTTCAGCGAGGGGAAACATCCAGTTAAAACAAAAGTAGATTTCTCACAATTATCGTGGCCAGCACAGATCCAAGTTCAGCTTTTTCACCCTTACCCGACATCCCTCTTAACCTTCACTCCTGGGGGGCTGGAGGGCGGAGGAATAGAAAGGAATGGAGCACATAATTTCTTTTCTTTCAGGTTCTCTAAGTAAACCCTTGGTTCTGGTTGGACGGTGTGTCAGCATCATGATATCTGAATTCACATTGTGTCAGGGTAGCCAGATATTATGGGTTTTATTTCTTTTTATTTTTTTAAGATTTTATTTATTTATTTGAGACAGAGTAAGAGCAGGGAGGAGAGGGAGAGGCAGGCTCCCCGAGAGCAGAGAGCCCGATGTGGGGCTCGATCCCAGGACCCTGAGATCATGACCTGAGCCGAAGGCAGACGCTTAACTGACTGAGCCTCCCAGGCGCCCGGATCTGAAGGTTTTTAAAACTCCAGCTGCACTGATGGGTAGTTCCATCTAGTAATGGCCACTTTCAATGGTGCGTATGCACAGACTCTCAAATTAAGTTCTAAGGCAGCAGTTTGAACTTGAGCTCAGCACAGCAACTTGCCTGCTTTTTAGAAGGACCATGCATGGGTCATCGCGTTTTAATACTACCTGCATACTCACCGGTTGCATGACTGAAGACTAATGCTATGTCCAAATTAAATCGCTTATCTTGAACTTCACAGCCAAAAGTGAAATCCAAGGTGTCTGAATTTGTTCCTCCAAGAATTCCCATTAACCCAGTTCATAGTTCTCAACAGGTAGTCATATAGACTTGGAAAACGACAAAAGGCATGAACAGAGAGCCAAAGATGAGGGCAGAGGTCCAATATACAAATACACCCACGCAAAGAGACAGAAATAAGATATTTGAGGGCATTTTCACAGAAAGTTGCCTCTTTAGAGAAGAAATTAAAATTAGACTTCTTTATTTGAATTTCCAGACGTAATGCCCTTCATAGAGTATTTGGAAAACTGAAATCCCCTCTCATTTTTATGATAAAATTGGACTTGTGTTTCTCTAAAACAAGTATTAGACCCAGAGAAGCACAAAGAGCTCAAGAAAGCAGCAAAACATATGTCTTCCAAATCACATATTTAAAGGTAAGATTATCTTTTGCTGATAAATCATTAAAAGTACTACTCAAAATAAGTTATGGAATATGCATGCAAAGTAGAGTTATTTTTATGTTTGGTGTAAGAAGCTTAAAAAGAATGCAATATTGCAACAGAGCAAAACAAAATGAGAGACTGCAGAGTCACTTAGCTTCTGTCAAGTCTTTCCTTAATACTCCGTGAGAAGAGAATATACAAGCTGCATTTTTAAAAAAATTAGCCTGTCGTGGACGCTTCTGATGTTTGGAAATGAATGGTCAATCTTGGTTAAAGCCTAGAGGAGATGCAGACCCTTTGATTCAAAAGGCAGTAGGATATCTGAGAGCTCTCCAGCCACAGAGAGAATCGCCACAGAGCAAGGCTTGTGTAGACCGGGGTTGGGCAAGAAGTCCATCTGGCAGGGAACTAAGGTAGGAGTCAGAACAAACAAGATTGCAGCAAATTTCAGGCTATCAAATACACAAGAAGTCCAAACAAGTTGTTTATACGGCCTCGCTTCCCCCATTGGAAGAGAAGTTCACGTGCACAGGGATTTTTCAATTTTGTTCATGATCGCACCCCCAGCTTTTGGAACAGTTCCTGGCTCAAATATTTGATGACTGAGTGAACATCAACTCAGTTACAGAAGATAGATTTGTCAAAAGAAATTAAATTGCACAAATATCTCGTGAGCAGCTAAGCAGTGCGATGTTAAGTGTCCACGTGTAGTAACTGACATACAGCACCGCGATATGACATGGAAATGCACAGTGCCGGGTGGGAGGAAGACAGGCCGATGATGGCATCAAGGAGTGTCTTTGGGAAGAACAGCATTGGTAGGAAAGGCTGAAGCCTGTGCCAGGCCCTAGGCTTGGTGCTCAGTTCCCCGAGATCCCTGCACAGAAATCACGTCATCTACTGCGTCCACCGTCATACACCTAGTGCTAGCTCAGTGTTCTTCAAGTAGATGCTCAGTCAGTGTCTGTGAATTGATGAGCAGACAATAGGGACCCAGGGAAGACATGCGATCTAGCTGCAGGGTCAGCATGTTGGCCAGGCCCAGCCAGGGAATCGACCCAGTGTTCCATCCACCTCCTTCACTGAATGACCCGTAGCCAGCCCGGATCTTAGAGGGTCAGAGTGAAGTCTGAGAACTCCAGTCCCAGAATTAAATATGAAGAGGTGAAACCCCAGGGCTCCACTTAGGACTTCCTGAATCAAAATCCTGGGTGGGGGACCCAGAAACTAGCATTTTAACCAAGTATCCAGGTAAGTCTCCCGCATGTCGAAGTTTGGATTCTACTCAAGTAGGATTTTGTAGACAAGTAAACAGATCTAATAAGAATTCTCTCTCAAGTACCCACATTAGTAACTGAAATCCCAAGGGCAAGGAAAACTAATATTTGGGGTGGTTACTGTGGACCAGATACTATTCAAGATGCTGTCACATAGAATAATTTAATATTGAAAAGTCCAAGGTGGTAGTGTTCTTACACCTATTTTTAAAGAAACCAGCTCAAGGACAATAAATAACTTGCCTAACGTTGCACAGGTACCTGTGGGAATCCAGACCAGGTTTAATTCCTGAGATCACATGCTCCCTGAGGTCTTGCTGCATCTTTTGGAAATGCAGAATCGAGGGAACGGCGGGGACATTCTGTAGGGCTAGTCCTTACGAAATGTACAAAGAATCAGTTACTGATAGGATGAATCTGTCAAGATGAATTTCTGGACATCAAGATTTGAGGTTTTAATTTGTACAAGCATTAAGCATGTCTAAACCATCTATGACTTTAATAATCCTAATAAAAAGGTGAGCACTGGGTGAAGAGGTTTTTCTGGGGGGGAACCCGAACACTCAGGTACAAAGGGCAGACAAGTACCTGAAGAGGGAAGGCAGGGGTGAGGAGGGACCGACAGCAGGGGAGGTGCATACTGTCCCATCTTACAGACTGCTGGGCTCCAGCCAATAGTGGCCAGGTCTCATTTCAAAGAAAAGCCAAAAGTCCAGTTTTACATGTAAATATCCTGATTTTTAAATATAGATAACTAACTGAAACGTTTAAAACACACCTCAAAAGTCAAACAAACAGGTCTGGAAAACAAAATCTCTGGTCTAGAGTATACACATCCCAGGGAGTTAAGCTACATAGAGTAACTGGGATATTGTTTAGTGTGAAATGGTTTAGATCAGAGACATGTCCGTGCCTTCTACTTACAAGAAGCTATATCCTGGTTATCACTACTGCTGGTTTAATTTGATAAAGCCTGCATTGCTTCGTCTTTTGATTTTATACGGGCATATCAGATGTGGCCGGAAGGCCAAATTTTTCTAAACTGAACTGGACCTATTAACTTACCATCCTAGGGATGACAACCTTATCGTTCCGGTTTGGGAGTGACCATCAATTGGCATTGGCCCGTTTTAAATTTGTGATCCCCTGGTTTTTCAGCTTATTTTAAAGGAAAATGGAGTAAACTCTGGGGGAAGAATCTTCAGTTTTAGTAAGCCCCCCATACTGCATCTACTTTATAATAACTGCATTTGTTGATTTCCTAAGTGGAACTTCTCGGATACCCAAGCATTGAAGCTGTCGTTTCAGAGCAGAAATTCTCTCCCACACACAGAGTCCCAACAATGAGTGATTTACTACATAGGATATGCATTCTAAAACATCAAGTTTACAACAACTGAGTTTTCGTCCCTATTATTATTTAATAATTTTATAATGTTAACTTACGAATGACTATGAACAAGCCAGTGAGTTTTTGTTGTTTCTAACATAACCACAGTCTTAATAATACTCCACCCTTTCGGTGTTGGCATTGCCTTAGGGGATATTTTCTTATCTATTTTATGGCAGGGTTAAAAAGATACCTCTCCCTCAGTGCCCTTATGTTTGCAACGTGTATGCATTTATTTCAGGCTATCAAGTGAGGCGATGTCCACCGACCCAGGCAGAAACCATCATTAAATCAAGTTCATACAGTGTCACAACGTCACCCGTCTAAGGATGTTAAACGCAGCATAGACGCACGAGCACTGGTGTGAACGGATGAAAAAGGCACTGAGCCAACAAAAAAGCCTCCGGGAAGTGAAGTCGGCAGGTTGTAATTTCACTTATTTTCACCGCTACGTCTGTTTGTTTGTGATTGTAGTTTTCCACTATAAAAGCAAAGCGCATCAGAGGAGTCTGGTGGATTTCTGAGGAGAAAAGCCTCCTCTCTCCCGGAAGTGTGACGGAGCCGAGTTCTCGGAGCCGCGCGGCCGCGGGCCACGGAGAAGCGTCCCCGCCCGCCCCCCGCCCGCCGTCGCCCGCCGTCGCCCGCCGTCGCCGCCCCTGCCGCGGCCGCCGCGGCCACCGCCACCGCCCGGGCTGCACCGGGCTGGGCGGGGCCGACGGGCCGCGGAGGGGTGGGCTGTTTTGGCTGTTTCGGGAGCGCTCCGCGGTGCTCACCCAGGCCGCGGGCCGGCTGCAGGGCTTGAGAAAAACTAGAGAACTTGCTCGGCACGCCCAGATTTTCCAAAGCGCCTCCGCTCCCAGGAGCAGTGCTCGCAGTCGGCTCCCGGTCCTCCAGCCACCGAGCGGGCTCTGCGCCCTCGCCCGGCTCCTGCTCCCTCCTCCCTCCATCTCCGCCCCGCCCCCTCTCCTTACTTACTCACCCCTTCTCCCTCCACCCCCCCGCCCTCCTTCCTCCACTTCTGCCCCTCCCTCCCCCTAGCTCCCCTCCGCGTCTCCCCCTTCTCTCACTTCTCGCTCTCGCCTCCTCCTACCTCCCCTTCCTCCACCTCCGCCCCTCCCCCACCTCTTACCTCCTTCTACCTTCACTTCTTCCCTGTCCCACTTCCTCCCCCACCCGTTTCCTTCCCACGTCCTCTTCCCCCCTTCCTTCCTCCCCCTCCGCCCCTCACCCTCTTCTTACTCACCCCTTCTTCCTGTCTCCCTCTCTCTCTTCCTCACCCCATACCTCCTTTCCCTCACTTCTTCCCTCCCCTACCTCCAACCCCCGCCGCCCTCCTCCCTCTTCCCTCGCTTCTTCCCTCTCCCGCCTCCCCCCCACCTCCCCTGCCTCCCATTCCTCCTACCCCCCCTGCACCTTTACCACTCCCCCACCTCGCCCTCTCGCCCTCCTACTTTCCCTCTCCCTCCTCGCCCACCGACATCTCTCAGCTTCCTTCTTCCTTCGCCCACCTCCTCCAACCCTTCCTTCCTCCCCCTCCGCCCCTCCCCCTCTTCTTACTCACCCCTTCTTCCTACCTCCCTGTCCTCCTCTTCCAAACCCCCATGTCTACCCCTCCTTCCCTCGCTTCTCCCCCTCCCATCTTCTCCTACCGTCGTCCACCCTTCCGCCTCTCCCGCACCTCCTCTCACCTCCCGCCTCATTTCCCACCTCCTCCCACCCCCTCCCACCCCCTTCTCCCCTCCCCCTTCCCCTCCCCTCCCCCCTTCTCCTCCCCTCCCCCCTTCTCCTCCCCTCTTCCCAGGCCCCCGGGGCAGCGGGCCCCTCCCTCATTTCGGGGCAGACACAGATTGGGGCCGAATGTGGTCTCGAGGCCGTCCGTCAAGAACTCAGATGAGAAAGTTTCCTGGCACCCGCACCGCAGGGGTGTCCTGGAGCCCCGCGCGGCGTTTCGGCTCCCCTTGGCGTCTGCGCCCGGCAATCGCCGAGCTTATATCGGGGGCCGGTGGTCCCAGCCCCAAAGGGCAGCGCCCTCCGCTTTTCTTCTCGGTTTAACGGTGATTCTGCTCTTGAAGTTTAGCACAGATAACGCAGCGGTACTTTTTGTTAGAGAGGGAGATGAGGGCTCAAAGGGAGACTGAGAGGGAGCGAGGCCATGGGAGGCAAGAAAACTGGGGAGTAAGGTGGTGTTGGTGTGCTGCTGGCCGGGCTCCTTTGGAGCGGACGTTCCTATCAGGGCGCCAGCACAGGGGGTGGGTGGATGGAAAGGGCCGGTGGCCCGGATAGCAGAATCCCACGGAGAGACAGTGTATTTCCATTGCCGGCAATGATGGCCACACAGTCTTGTTTCCCGCACCCTCCCGTCCCCATCAGATTCAGTAGATGACGTGGGTCTCTTTTGTTCCCATTTTGCACACTAGGACACAGGCCGTGGTAGGCCAAGTGATTTGGCCATGACCACACAGCTCTTAGTGGCAGACCCAAGACTCAAACCTACATCTGTTTGACACCAAAACCCGACTTAGTATTTGCTGGTCTAGGACAGCTTCAGGTTCAGCTTGAACACAGATCGGTTTGGAGGACAGTCAGGTAGATTTGCAGGTAGGTGCGAGCTTACAGTTCTTCCAGACTATGTTTCACAAGGGACATAATCAGGGCATCTTTACCCCCCAGGATGTGCCTGAGGCCTATCATTAGCAGGAATCTCTGAATTCCTAGACCCTCTCCAGAGTGGATACTTACGGAGCTATTGTCTCTAGTTAACCCAAATCTTCTTTTGGCTCCTTAGGGAAATTCCTTGGACCCTAGGCTGGTATCCCACTGCAAAATTACTGGACTATACAATAGGATTTTTAACTATCCCCTAAATTCCCAATCTCCTACAAAGGAAATAAACGGTAAGATGGGGAGACGAACAAGGCAAGTTAAACTTGAGGGTTTTTTTTTTTTAAGATTTTATTAATTTTATTTGACGCAGAGAGAGACAGCGAGAGAGGGAACACAAGCAGGGGGAGTGGGAGAGGGAGAAGCCGGCTTCCCGCGGAGCAGGGAGCCCCGATGCGGGGCTCGATCCCAGGACCCAGGGATCATGACCTGAGCCAAAGGCAGACGCTTAACTACTGAGCCACCCAGGCGCCCCAGACCTGAGGGTTTAATGGGGCCCTTGCAACACATCCAGAAATTTCTGCTGGACTATGAAAATCACCTTGGGAGAAACTGGGATTCTCTGTTCCTGTGGCAGGCAATGGGGAGACTAAGGAGGAGCTTGCTTGGTGGTAAAGGTGGTGGGGTATTTGTGGGTCAGCATGTATGTGTGTTCCCTGCCTTGTTATCCCCAGCAAATATAAAACACACCTGTTTCTGTTAGGCTCCTCTGATGGGTTGTTGTTTTTGTTTTTTGTTTTTTTTCAGAAGGTTTCAAGATACCACGAAGGATGTTTTTTGTTTCAGTTGTATTTTTATTACTAGTTAATAGCTATACGCTCATACGTCACCAGAACACACCCTAATCCTCACCCAAAAATGAGATAGTTTGGACAAGCCCAGCCTTCTAAGAAAATCAGTGGGACGACTGGTTTAAATATAATGTTCTGGGCGCCTGGGTGGCTCAGTTGGTTCAGCGACTGCCTTCGGCTCAGGTCATGATCCTGGAGTCCCGGGATCGAGTCCCACATCGGGCTCCCTGCTCGGCAGGGAGTCTGCTTCTCCCTCTGACCCTCTTCCCTCTCGTGCTCTCTCTCTCTCATTCTCTCTCTCTCAAATAAATAAATAAAATCTTAAAAAAAATAAATATAATGTTCTACACATGTGCCAATGGAGTGCGGAGGGAATTGGTATTTAAAAGGCTGTGTCGTGGAATAATACCTCAGGGTGCCATCCTATGGTCCATTTATTCCTAAACCTCGTACAGCCACCATACTGATAAATAAATCCCCCACAGGAGCGCTAGGAAGTTATCCTCCTGGTTATCCTTTGTCCATTTGTAGAGGTTAAGAACCGAAGCCACCAAAAGGAGGCCTACTACATACGACCTGACCCCCAAGCCTTGTTTGTGGTGGTGCGCGTGAGGCCATAGGCCTGTGGCTCCTTAGGCAGACAATAGAGTGAAGAGGAAAATGGTGCCACTGTCCACCTCTACGAGGAGTCACGAATCCCTGCTACGGAAGGGGCCCCTGGTCCCAGGCAGCTGCTCTGCCACAGAATCGGGCCATTTTCTCCAGGGTGGCCAACTATCCCTAATCTTTTTATCACCAAAGACTACGTGGTAGAAGGTGAAGCGGAGGCTGCCTCTAAGGACCTCCTCCTCCTACAGGGGCCTAATGTCCTGCTGTCCTAGTATTGAGGACGGAGCCTGGAATGTGGTCAGAGAACCTCCACCTTCCCACAGGGCACGCTGAGGAGGGGAAGAAAATCAGGCAAGTCAAAACCAAGCCAAGCCTAGGGCAGCGCCCCAAAGCTGACAGGCCACCTCCCTGGGCAAAGGCAGTCGACTGAGACTGGGTTGTTCAGCTGGCCCTTGGTGGGCCGCCCTGCAGACTCTACCGCCACTGGCCTGTCAGCCACCAGGATGCCCTGGGCCCCAGACCTCTCCTGGCGTTGTGCCTCTGCTGGATACCATCCCTGGTATCATTCCTAGGGAACCCGGAGGCAAGTCCAGGCGACTGTGTGGGGAGAAACAATGGGCATGTGTTTGCCATTTGACTGAGAGCATCTACAAACAATGCTTGGATCCCAGGTCTGGCTCTGGGGCCAGGGAGCTTCAGGCCTTCCCAGCGGCAGAATAGTGAGGGAGGTACTCTGGGCTTTCAGCACCTCTTAAATCATCCCAGAGCCAGAGAGCCACTGACTTCCACACGCACAGGCTGCTGCTGGCTCTGTCACAAGAAGATGAACTACAAGCAATAAAATCAAGATGATGTTCTGTGTAAATCTTTCCAGCTCACAAAGACTGTAGAAAGTTGAAGACGAAAGGCATATTAAAGACCATCTAGCTCTATCTCCTCATCCCGCAGCCGCAAAACTTGTGGCCCAGGGATGCGTATGGACCAAGCTGCCATCACAGAGTCGCTGGCTTTCCATGGCTGTCGCATTGCACCCTTGCTGTCCCGCGAGTCGCACAGTTATCTTTTGACTTTCAAAAAACGGTTCAGGAGAAATCAGTGCTCCAGGATCTTCACCTCCCTCCTCCCCGTTGATTGCTTCCAGCTGCTAAAAACTGGCACGGTTAAAAGTGGGTCGCCCTGCCAGTTGCGGAGGGTCAGCACTCCGGGGCGTGCTGATTCGGAGGCGCAGTGAACAGGCAGGTGATTGGAAGCATAATTGCCAGTCTTCTCCCTGGCACCTGGGGATTTCTGTCATTCAAGTCCCTGGGTGTGTGCCCTCAGCAAATACTAACCCACAGAGTCAATTGCCAACTCCAGTCATGTGTACATTTACCCTCTGAGGATGGAAAGCTGGAGGAAATGCGATTTCCTAATCTACATGGCCTCGGATGGAAAGATGTTTTTGCCTGATGAAAGCCCTCAGAGAGTAAATGCCTATTGAGGACCTACAGTGCTCTCCAGGATCCTTTATGGGAACTGGTTGTAGAGAAAAAAAAAACAAAAAACAAAAAAAACACAACCTCACAGATGGTTCTGGTTCTCTTTGCCTTAGTCAAGACCCTGGTTGAGACAAGGTTAAGACCTTGGTTGCCAGTGATCAGCTCGAGCGGGGTTAGGCAGTAAGGGAAATGTGTGGATGCAGTGGTATCTCCTGAAGTTCAAGGACACATGGCTACTAGGAACCCAGGCTGGACTCCTTCTCCAGCTTTCGTCTCTGCATCCGGTCTCTCTCCGCAGTCCGCTTTCCTTTCCTCTCTATGGGCAGCCAGCTGGGCTGAAGATGATCCCTCCATGGAAGAGATTAGCCACAGATGACTGGTTGGCCCAGGAGAGAAGTGTGATTGGCCCAGCCCGGGTCAGGTGCACAACCTGATCCGAACAAGGTGGCCACAGGTAGGGTGCCCTACCTCCCGGATGGCTGAGGGGCAAGCCCTTCCAGACAGAAGAATGAAGTGCGGTGGGCAGACATTTATAAAGTGAGACGATCCGAAGCTTCAGTCAAATTAGTTATTGATATAGAAAAAGTGGTATGGTGCAGGTGGGAGTTTCGAGGTATAATTCAGACACTGGAGCCTAATTTCTTCGTGATAAATTGTCTATCATAGAGCTGTATCTTTTTAGATGGCAGTTTTCCTGGCGACTCAACTCCTGTCCTCTGGGCTCTATTAAGAAAGCCCATCAAACAAACATCTTAATCTTTTATGTGACTATCATATATATTTCCGTCCTGTTGACGTGTGCCAGCTAGCTAGATAAGAACATGAGATAAAAGTGCAATTTTAGGGATGCCTGGGTGGCTCAGTTGGTTAAGTGTCTGCCTTCGGCTCAGGTCATGATCCTGGGATCCTGGGATCCTGGGATCCTGGGATCGAGGCCCTGTCAGGCTTCCTGCTCAGTGGGGTGTCTGCATCTCCCTCCCTCTCCCCCTCCCCACCTTCGTGCTCTCTCAATCAAATAAATAAATTTTAAAAAGTGCAATTTTAGGGCGCCTGGGTGGCTCAGTCGTTGAGCGTCTGCCTTCGGCTCAGGTCATGATCCCAGGGTCCTGGGATCGAGTCCCGCATCGGGCTCTCTGCTCAGCAGGAAGCCTGCTTCTCCCTCTCCCACTCCCCCTGCTTGTGTTCCTGCTCTCGCTGTCTCTCTCTGTCCAATAAATAAATAAAATCTTTAAAAAAAAAAAAGTGCAATTTTAAACTTGTGCGTGTTGAGAGACATATATGCACACATACATATGTGTTTAGAAACCCAACCTATTTCCAAAAAGGATTGGAAGAAGCTTCTGATAAAAACACAGAAGGGGCGCCTGGGTGGCTCAGTCGTTAAGCATCTGCCTTCAGCTCAGGTCATGGTCCCAGGGTCCTGGGATCGAGCCCCACATCGGGGCCCCTGCTCAGCGGGAAGCCTGTTTCTCCCTCTCCCACTCCCCCTGCTTGTGTTCCCTCTCTTGCTGTCTCTCTCTCTCTCTGTCAAATAAAATAAATAAAATCTTAAAAAAAAAAACAGAAGAAATATGACCAAAAGGCATTAACGCTAAAAAAGAAGTAAAAGGCATGTAGCAAACAGCTTGCAGTTGAACAGAGTGACAGAGATGGACAGGCTATAATTCCTGGCCTGAACTGATTAGTAAACCTAGTTCTGAACTTTCTAATATTCAAGGCAAAAAAGAGAATGTTATGAATTAAATTGCTCTTATTATTTAAACAGTGTAAATCACTAGAATACTTCTCAAAATATAGTCCAGGGTCATTGTGGTCCTCAAAACCATTTCTGGGGGTCCGCAGATCAAAACTATTTTCATAGTACTGAGGCATTGTTTGCTTTTTTCACTCCCGTTCTGTCATGAGTGCCCTGTGGAGTTTTCTAGAAGCTACATGTCATGTAATATTACCACAGACAGAATACAGAAGCAGATAGACAAATCTGACTGTCTTCTACTAAGCCAGACATTCAAGAGATTAGCAAAAATTTAAAACAATGTCACTCTTCTCACTAATTTATTTTTTTTAGAAATTTATTCTCACAAAACATTAATTATGTTGGTGTATTATGGGTTTATTGCTATTATTTTAAATGAATTAGAAAATATTTAATTTCTGTTTTAATTTCTAATATGTTAAGCAATGTGGATATATTCTAGATAAGTAAAAAACTCAGATTCTCAACATTTTTTTAAGAGTGTAAAGGGATTCTGAGACCAAATGTTTGAGAACTGCTCATCAAGAATATTACTATTATTTATGCATCCGAGGTGGTGATTTTTTGCCCCAAAAGTTTCTTTCTAGAAGGCAGTGATCATGGCTACATTTGATCCCGTGCAAAACTAAAATCACTTTATGAACAGATGAGGTATCATTTTTTACACATACATTCATTTCTCATTTTATTTATTTTTTATTTTTTTTTAAAGATTTTATTTACTTATTTGAGAGAGAGCACATGAGGGGGGGAGGGTCAGAGGGAGAAACAGACTCCCCGCCGAGCAGGGAGCCCAATGCAGGACTCGATCCCGGGACTCCAGGATCACGACCTGAGCCAAAGGCAGTCGCTTAACCAACTGAGCCACCCAGGTGCCCTCATTTCTCATTTTATCTGTTCAAAAAATATTTTCTGAGCTCCTGGCATATATGCTCCAGGTATAGCACCTTATTCTGGGAAGATAGTGAAAGGTAAGACAAACATGGATCCCTGTCCTCATGGAGATCGGGGATCTAGTTTGCAAAGGAGAAACAATGATGACTCGAAAATTCAGGGTCGATGTAAAACCAGATGGGAACTGCTTTTGTTAATATTCACATAAACTACCAATTTAAAAAAAATACTATTTATTTTCCGGAGTCTGAAGACTTGAGGTTGAAGAGTTTCCTGGCAGGAGGACGTCATTGGACAAGTATTAGATTTACTGGTGATTCAAGTTACAGCAGCCCTAGTCTGTTATTATGGTGCTTAAAAGTACGACACGTTTTGAGAAAATTCAGTGTAGGTAAACAAAAATCTACATTAGAAAGCATCATACTTGCATTACAAAAAGGTTTTTCATTTTGGAAATACTATACGGGACTTATAGAGGGAGTGATCGATAACCTTATTGATTGAATGAACAGTTCATTGTATACTTAAAATTTGATTCACAACATTTCAGTTACATGTATGATACATTTAGGAAGATGAAATTGTATTGTACAGTTACAGTAAAAAAGGAGAAAGCAAGCTTCTAGTTCTGGCCAGCGACTGATGTTAGTTGAGTCTTAGGCCAGGAGGAAAAGTCCAGAATTGGTAAAAGAGAGGTGCAAAAGAAAATATGAACTGTGGGGCGCCTGGGTGGCTCAGTCGTTAAGCGTCTGCCTTGGGCTCTGGTCATGATCCCAGGGTCCCGGGATCAAGCCCCGCATTGGGCTCCCTGCTCGGCAGGAAGCCTGCTTCTCCCTCTCGCACTCCCCCTGCTTGTGTTCCCTCTCTCACTGTGTCTCTCTCCGTCAAATAAATAAATAAAATCTTTAAAAGAAAGAAAGAAAGAAAGAAAATATGAACTGTGAGGTGTAAGTAGAGTTTCATTTCTTTGTTTGACAGCATGGTTTGGCTGGACGGTCAAGGCAATGCATGTAAATTTCAGCCTGGCATTAGACAAAAATCTTTTATAGTGTCCTTGTCGATTCATGGAGAGCTGTAGAGTAGATATAGGGCAAATTCGATTGATTTGTAGCTGGTTGAACAATCACTTCCCAAAAGTCTTGAAATGGATCCACTTCAATTTTGATGGAGGTCACTAGTGACTTGCCCCAGGAATCTACCTTCTGCCTCACTCAGTACAGTACTGTTGTAAGTGATATCCTGAAGAAATCTGATGGTGACAAATATGGGAGAATAGCTTAGACTTTAAGATGTTAGAGCTGGGGGCGCCTGGGTGGCTCAGTTGCTTAAGCGACTGCCTTCGGCTCAGGTCATGATCCTGGAGTCCCGGGATCGAGTCCCGCATCGGGCTCCCTGCTCGGCGGGAACCTGCTTCTCCCTCTGCCTCTCCCTCTGCTTGTACTCCCTCTCTCTCTCTCACAAAAAAAAAAAAAAAATTAAAAAAAAAAAAATAAAAAAATAAACTATGTTTAAAAAAAAAAAAGATGTTAGAGCTGGGGTCCAAAAATATTTTCAAAGATTGGAACAATGTGTCAAGTCTAATAAGATAGAATTTAATAGGGAATTATCCCACAGTTATGCACCTAAAAATCATCCAAACAAGTCCAGGATGTTTGGAACCTGGCATGTTTAAATGAAACCAGGATAAGGCAAATACAAAAATGTACCTATAAAGATTTTGTTATGAGTAGGCCACCACTTGGCATCTAAGATATTTCCCGAAGCTCCATGATAACCGTCTATGTTAGTCCAGGGAAAAGGAAGATGAGTGTGGAGAAGAAATTTGGGTGGGGAGTGTGGTTTAAGAGTACAATATGCAAAAGAAAAAAAAAATAAATGACTTCTTAAAATGCTACATGAGAGGCCTTGGATTTTATTAATAGAAATATTATGTCCAGAATAAAGGAGGGGATGGTCCGACTCTACTCTGCAAGTTAGGTCTCTCCTGGAATATTGGAGGCAATTCAGGGTGACTATCTTTTATGGAGACTTTGACCAGCTGGAATATGTAGAGAAGACAGCAACTAATATGGAAAGGCTCTTGAAATGATGTCACATCCCTGCTCTCAACACTGCAAAGTGTGGCCCTAGACCTTTGAGGCCACATGACCCCTGGCTACCTCTTAACCCTCTCTTCTGACTTCTCTCCCCTTCTCCATTTCAGTGTGGCCGGCCTCCTTGATATTTCTCAAACATCAAGCATTTATCCTTGCAGGATCTTTGCTCTCCCCACCCACATATTCACATGGCTCATCCCCTCAAATGTCTTTGCTCAAGTCACTTCCTCATTGACCTCCCTTACCTCCCAACCTAAAGAAACACTCCCATTTCCCAGTCTCTTTACCTTGCTTTTCCTTCAGTATATTTATCAGTACCTAACATTATGTTACAAATTTACTTAACGGTTTATTTTCTGTCTTCATCAATAGAATGTAAGTCCCAGGAGGGCTGGGGTTTTGTTTGCTCCTTTGATCCATCCCTTGCTCCTGGTACACCTTAGGTTCTCGATGAGCACATTTTGATAAACTCAAAGGCCATGCTGTAAACCCACAGTAGGGCAGGCCTCTGAGAGCTCCATCAAACACTGAAGGAGCTACTTTGTGGAAGAGACCCCTCCCACCCCCATGGCCAGGCTAGAAGGATGAGTGGGTGCTCAAGGCAAGGTGCTTTGGGACTCTCAGGCTCAATATAAAGAAATATTTCTAAAAACTGGAAAGGGTGGGCCACTAGGAACCTCCCCACCACAGGGCATGTTTCCTCAAGTGTGAGGAAGTCACTTGTCAGAGGCAATGTGTGGGACTTGAATTCAGTGATACCTAAGATTTTTTTTCTCTTCCAAATTTTATGAGATCATCACAGGTTAGGCCACCTATTTCTTGTTGAAACATTTCTGAATTTGGTCTACTGAAGTAGTTTTCCTATGTGAACACATTTTCAATGTTTTGAATGTGATAATGGGATTCGATTTGTAGAAACGATGCCCATTTTCTGAAACGTGGTTTGGAATTTGTGAGATTTAGAGGAGAAAGACGGATCTCGTGCAAATTGTGTGTCATTCTGTATTCTCTGACAGCATCCCAAGAATGATCAAAATGTACCTAATTTTTCTTATTCACATGCCCAGTGTACTCACCAGCCTTATAAATAATCACAAATGTTGCTTTCTCAGTATCTTTCTAGATAAGACATGGCATCTGTCCCAAGGAGAATGATTTTAGCACTCAACAGCTAAGAAAGGAAATGAATTATCCTATCGTGACTACTAGGGCAATTTAGGTAGTCAGGAATTATCCTGGTATGGACAGACAGACAAAGAGTAAACAAGACCTTGGGATGCTTTTTCAATGAGGCAAAAGTTTTCTTTTGGAAAATAGCACTAAATGTTTAACACAGAGCTCAGAGAACACTGAGCACAGAGATCTGTGTATTTTTATAAATTAAAACAAACAAAAAAACCCATAACAAGGCTTGCAGAGGACTCTCTGTTTCTCACTTGGGGAAAAAAGGACAAAATATCAGTGTGGAGGGACTCCAGGCGCCTTCCAGTTAATATCTCCAGCACTGACTTACTCCCACAGTCCTGAAGCAGGCCAAGAACAGAGCTAGAGCTTGAAAGTGTGTCATGGGAATTTGTGACCGTTTCTCTGGCTGCGTGATGAGATTTTCACTGTCTGTAAATGTCTGAGGTTGGAACCCCACGGCTAGTGTTCTGTTAACCTAAAAAGAAAAAGTCGTCCCTGAAATTCTAAATTTGCAAAACTGATTTCAAAAAGCAAACCAAAAAAGCCCAAACATAATTTCAGCACCTTAAAACAACAACTACTGAGCTATGTAAAGGCAGGCACAGGGGTGAAAACTTCTTTCTCTCCCAACATCAGCCAGACTGTAGCACCTAGTTTCATGAGAAGGTAAGTGTGGGATATGGATGTGTGACACTGGCTCTCAGCAACTTCCCCGGAAATGAACTTGTCCAGAAATGGGGTTAATGAAGCCAGAGCGGACCCAAGATGAGAAATTGGATGCTTCTATTCCTGCGTCCTGGGGCTGGTCCTCCCTGGGTGTCTGCACTTGGTGGTGGTTTTCCTATGGAACTCTACGTTGTTCAGGCTGGCTTTTGGGTCCTCCCCAGGGTTGCTGGCTGGGCCTCTCTTTCCTAGAGCCTCTGGTGCCTGACAGAGTAAGTCAGTGGAATCAAGACGGCTAACCAGGGCGGGCACCAGGGTGGGAGATGCACTACCATTGTTCTTTATGCTTTACTGGCCTACTGCACAGGGGGCTGAGCAGCTCCTGAAGGACAGGGATGCCTCTTGTGACCGTTGTATCTCCAGCACTTAGCACAGCCCTAGCGCCAAAGTCAGCCCTCAGGAAAGGTTTTTTGTTACTATTAAATGAAGTGAAAAGGTCCAAAGGAATGCATGTCTGCATTAACCTCCTTCTAACCAGTGGCACAGATGTGCATATTTTGGTAGGACAGCATGGTTTTCTTCCTCCACATTGTTTTGGACTCTCAAGTAATGGACACCATGTACATCTTGTCCCCTGAAAACATTTCTTTGATGAGCTGGGTAGTGAGGGCACAGGGTCTGCGTCCTTGCTCACCACTGAATCTCCCATATGGTGCCCAGCACCCCATCGATGATCGATAAACATTTGTTAAGTAAGTAAAAATATAAAAAATAGGGCGCCTGGGTGGCTCAGTCGTTAAGCGTCTGCCTTCGGCTCAGGTCATGATCCCAGGGTCCTGGGATCCAGTCCCACATCAGGCTCCCTGCTCAGGGGGAAGCCTGCTTCTCCCTCTCCCACTTCCCCTGCTTGTGTTCCTGCTCTCGCTGTCTCTCTCTGTCAAATAAATAAATAAAATCTTTAAAAAAAAAAAGAAAGTGATGGCTACTGGTCCCGCTTGCACCTACCCGGCTTCTGACATTACCCAATAAATGGCCCTCTTTCAAAACAGGATATGTTAGGAAACTGAATTTCCCTAAAGGGAAAAGATGTTAGGACAGCAGGCCCTTTTTTTCTACCGTTTTCTGGGAAGGTGAGCAGAAACATGGGACAAAACTTCCCAGGGTCCTGCTCCTGCACTGACCGATGGCCTTTCAGAGCTGACCGGGTGCCCCCCTCCCCCGCCCCCTGGCCTCGCTCATCAGATCATAAGCGCCCCAGAAAGGAGAGCGGGCAGGTTCGGACGCCGGGAAGGCTTGTCGTGTCCGGTCCCCGCCCCCGCCGCGCGGCTAGGTAACTGCTCGGGCTCCCGCCCGCTCCCGCGCGGCCACCAAGTGTTCCAAGGGTGAGGATCTGGCGAAATGTGGCGGAGACAGAGGGCGGCGCGGCGGTGCACCAGCCCCCGCCTCCCAGGGCCTCCATTTGGTGAGTTCACCGTGGGCTGCAGAGCCAGGAGAGAGACACCTGCCGGCGGCACGCGGCGGTGCGAGTCCCCGAGAGCCCCTCGGACGCGCACGCCGGGCGCCGGGCCCTGGGCTGCGGGCGGGGAGGGGGCTGCGCCGCGCGGAACCCGGAACCCGTCTCCTCTCCAAGCCCCTTCTTGATTCCGTTTCCAAGGACCCAACACGATCTCTTCTCTGGACCTTCTTCGAAAAGATTTTTGGAAAAACAGACATATGTTCACGTATAGGGGAGCCCAACCAAGTGTCTCCCTGCCCTGGCCCCTCTGGGCGTCGGTCAGCCGGCCATCCTCCCCACACCTGTTCCGGGGGCTGCTGAGCCAATTCAGTCCAAGAACGGGCCTCTGCAATCAGCGGGTCCTTGAAAGAGAGGGCGAAGTCTCACTAGGCTTCTTCTCCTTTTTTTTTTTTAGTTATTTAATATTATTTTTTTAATAGTAATCTCTAGACCCAACTTGAGGCTTGAACTCACGACCCCGAGATCAAGACTCACATGCTCTTCCGTCGGAACCAACCAGACCCTCACTAGGTTTCTTTTAAGTTCACCTACAAAGGTTAGCCAGATTGCTCTCTGTGAGAGCTTCAGGCCAAGTCCCAACCCAGTGCTTGCCTGTGTGTGTGTACCCAGTGCGTGTGTGTGTACCCAGTGTGTGTGTGTACCCAGTGTGCATGTGTGTGTGTACCCAGTGCCTGCCCGTGTGTGTGTACCCAGTGTGTGTGTGTACCCAGTGCGTGTGTGTGTGTGTGGTTTCTGCGTGTGTATGGGAGGGCATGCGAGGTAAAGACTGGATGTGCTAGAAGTCACAATGAAAGAAGGGAGCAAAGTGCAGTGAGAATAAGTAATAACGGCTCAACTATGCCCAGGCTATGCACAGGCTAGTGGGAAAGGAAGGACTAACCTGGCAAATTCTAATCATCAACTTTCATTGCCCACTAAGTACCAGAAGAAAGAACTCCAAGAAGGCTGAAGAAGTAAAAAAGTCTTCTGGGGGCTGCTGGTCTGGCGTGAATCCCTGCAGAATGTGGGAGATGTGAGCCCTTGGAAGGCAAGGGAGTGAACAGGGCTTTCCATTTCGGGGTGAAAACCAGTGGCTTAAGGTGAGATGCTGCAGGCTAAGTAGGGTATTTGGCTATTCCCACTGCTGGTTCTCCACAGTCCAGGAAGTGCATGGTACCCCTGGAATTCATCTGTGGAAGCGACTGGTCTCAGAGCAGTTTCAGCCTCCCCTGGAAACCTCTTAGCAATGCAAATTTAGGGCCCCTCCCTAGACCTACTGAATCAGAGTCTCTGGGGGTGGGCCCTAGTGATCAGTCTTTAACAAGCCCTGTGGGTGATTCTGATGTTCTCTAAAGTTTGGGGACCCCTGGATTGGGAAATAGAGAAGAAAGGAGCCAGCTGGGTGGCATCCCAGGTGCTGGGGCTGTGAGCTCCCCGTGTATAAATAAGGGGGGATAAATGTGTACCGTTGACAGGTACAGGATATGGGACAGGGGATTCAGTTTGTGAGGGGGAGAGCACGAAGTGAAGGTCATTTTGGTCCTGTTGAGTTTCGTGTGAAAGCAGGGTGCCCGCATCCAAATTCCTCGCAGCATCTGGAAGTTAGGGCCCGCCACGGCGAGGAGAGCAGGGATGGGGTCCCCTATGTGCAGTGGAAATCAAAGAGGGGCTCAGCTCACTGTGATCCGACAGACAGGGGAGGACAGAGAGTCCAAAAGCCTACAGGGAAGAGCTGGTCAAAGAGGAAGGAAAACAACAGTCAGTGTGGTGCCACTGAGGCAAAGACAGGAAAGAGATTCAAGAAGGAACAGGTCGGAGGGAGAAGCCGACCAGTGCAGTTGGCCTCGGGCAGTGTTTTCTCACCCGTCAGAGGGCTGTGAAGCAAAATGGCTGTAAAACCAGCATTTAAAATAATAACAGAAAATGTCAGAGTGTATCTCACATATAGCAAGGGTACAGTTTCATGAAACTTCTGTGTACGATGTATTTTGGGGTCAACAATACATCAATTTAAAAAAGATATACTTGGGGGGGGCTACATCATTTCATGTGGCATTCTTGCTAAAAATGTCTAACTTCAGTGCAATCTTGAAAAAATATCAGACAAACGCCAGTGGAGGGACATTTGACAATATAACTGATTGATACTCTTCAAAAGTGTCAAGGTCCTGAAAGTCAAGAAAAGACTGATGAACTCTCGTAGATTCGGGAGACTAAGGAGAAAGAACGAAATGCCATGTGAGACACCGAATGAGGGTCCTGGGACAGAAAAGGGACTTTAGTGGAAAACTGGGGACTTTGGTTACTAGTAGAGCTCCAATGTCAGTTTCCTGGTTTTGACCGTTGCACTAGGGGAAGCTGGATGTGGATGGCTTCTTCTATTTCAGCTGCAAAAACAAAATGCCACAGACAGGGTGGCTTATAAACAGAAGTTTATTTCTCACGGTTCTGTTGGTTGGAAGTCCAAGATCATGGTGCTGGCAGATTCTGTGTCTGGTGAGGGCCCACTTCCTTTGTCGTAGATGGTGCCTTCTTGCTGGGTCCTCACAGGGTGGACTGGTCTAGGAAGCTATCTGCAGCCTCCTTTGTAAGAGCACAAATCCCATTCATGAGGGCTCCCTTCTCAGGACCTACTCACCTCCCAAGGCCCCACCCCCTAATACCATCACTTTGCCCATGAGGATTCCAACATAGGAATTCTGGGGAGACCCAGGCCTCCAGACCATAGCAAAGGATATATGGAAATCCTCTGCAGGATTTCTGCAGCTTTTCTGAAAATCCACAATTAGTTCAGAACACAGCCTAAAAACACAATGTATTTGTGTATATGTGAACTGGGCGGGGGAGGGGCCATGACATAAACTTTGGGGAGGCTTGGTGAAAAAAGTTTGAGAGCCACACTGTCTGGGGTGTGGAGGGCACATGCACCAGGCAGTGAGGGGGGCCTCCTGCAGCTGAGGTCCTGGGAGGCCTCGTGTGCGTCGTCGGGAGGGTGAGAAGCTGCAGGTCCTGGTCAGAGAGGGGGACTGGGGTTATCACAGTGCGTGCAGGAGGATAGAGGCGGGCCTCAGTTCTGTTTGAGGAATGCTGTGGATTCCAGAAGGAGAGGCATCCTGACCCCAGGAAGTCTGAGGGGTGGGTAGGCAATGTGGACATTAAAGCCTTCGCGGTGATATCCTGTTACCACCCTACCACAGCCACGTGCCACAGACGGATCCACTGCTACCCAGGGGAGGGTAGCATTCGATAGTCTAGGGTTGTGTTATTTCTTGGATTTTTGTTGTTCGGGGTTGGGGGAGGATCTAATTTCATAATCTAAGTTTTGTAATCAAAGTTATGATCGAAGACCTATTTTATAATTGAAGCCTCTCTGAAATCCTAAAAGCCCTAGGCAGATAACTGTCCCTCCTTCATGAGGCATCTTTCAAGGAACCTGGAGGAATGAAAGGTTCTGGTAATTCAGTAGCTTCTTTCTTCTCAAATGTTTTGGGTTAGAGCCATCGTTGCCCACTGAGGGCGATTTTGCCTCCTCCCCCCACATTTGGCATTGTCTGGAGCTGTTTTCAATGGTCACTACTGGGTGTGTGTGTGTGTGTGTGTGTGTGTGTGTGTGTGTGTGTGTGTGAGCGCGCACGAACTAATGGCATTGGGGGGGGGCAGGATGGTGCTAAATATCCTATGGTGCACAAAACAGCCCTTCTACCCCACAACAGAAAATTATCCAGCCCAGAATGTCAATAGTGCCAAAGTTGAGAAACCCTGAATTAGACGAGATGAAAATCTGAGGTCTGTTTATGGTTAGGAACGTTGCCTGGCTGCTTCTCACAAAAGAAGGGTATTAAAGTTCATTTCTTGGCTTCATTTCAAGTGGATAATTATAACCTGCCTACCTAAAATTTACACTTTAATTTTCAGTGGGTATCTTTCTTCAGTTCGTGCTTAAACAGGCTTGGGGTGGCTGTATTCTCGACAACAGGGCAATATTCTGTGCCTGAATCGGTTACAGGTCAGTAGTGGGCGAAACAATTGGTCTTGAAGTGATTCGAAATCTTCAGGCGATAAGCACTAAAACGAGAAACCTAGGGCGTTATCGTCATCATTAATTATTAGTATTATTACAGCGCTCATTCAGCTACTCTCGGGATTCCCACGGGATTGCCATTAGTACTAGGGTCAAAAGCAGATTCATGACCCTCAGTCTCACCAGACACCGCCCGGAATTATTACGTTAGCCGGTTAAAAGCCGAGCTCTCCCTCTGCGGGGCCTTGCCGCCTGCTCCCAGCGCTTGGGAGAGGCTCTGCATTGGCAACATTGAGCTTCAAAGCAAATCTTCAATCTTCTATTTGTACTCGCTGTTCCCATATTTAGACCAGAGCAGCACATACTTGTCTATTGCTTCAAGGCAAGAGCAAATTCTGAAGGCATTAACTAGAGACTCACTTGAAGCAAACAAGAGAGCCCAGAACAAGCTAAGGGCAAGACTTTCCCTCTCTCTCTCCTTATGTTTTAAAGCTTTATAATAATAATTCAGAGTAGCAAAACATAAAATCACAAGCCAGGCTGCCAACTAATTGACAAACCAAACGATTGCCTTTTTATGAGCCGCACCGATCAGTTTGTGAAATCTGATTTGGCTTTTTTTTTTTTTAATAGTATTTTAATGTTAAACAAGCCTGGGCAGTTATGTGGTAAACAGGTTGGGTGTTCTTTCTTTCATTTGTAAAGTTTTTGTTTTTTTTTTTAAGTTTTGTTTATTTTCCCTAGGATTTCTGTCTTTAAAAGATTTTATCAAGCTCATTCTGAGTTACCTGGAGCTTTGGCAAAGTATGACTTTGGGGATGATAAATAGTGATATATGGTGCTTCTCTGCTTGACATGTCTTTATTTAAGTAGGTTTGGAATGGAGACGATCCTGACACGATTCTTCCATAAAAATCCATATTATTTCATAGTACAAGTGCGGCCTTTGATAAGATGCCACTGACTTTAATTTGATTTTTTATGAGCTGACTGCTCCACAGTCTCTGGTCTAGATCCTGAAAAACAGGCATTTTGAAGGGGAGAAGCAGAAATTTTATCCATGGGGCAGAGTCTGTCTTTGCAAAGCAACTAACGGGTGTGTCCCCGACAGAGCCTGAGATCCGGGCTCCTGGTCGGAACAATCAAAACCATGATAAGAGTTCATATTCCCTGGTTATTTAGTATGTGCCAACCTGAGTCCCAGCTTTCTCTGTGGAATGACTCATTTCAGGCTTGTCACAACTCCTTGACCACGGTGTTACTTTGTGCTTCTATATCACAGCTGAGGATCCTGAGGCTCCGGGAGGTCAGGTACTTTACCCAAGGTCATGGAGCAGAAAGACTCGCTAGAATTTGCAACAAGCCATCGAGGGGCCTTGCTCTGGACTTTTCCCAACAAACATGATCTTAGAAACCTGAATAAGATTAGCATGTGATAATTATATGGTTTGTTTTTGAAATGTTCCAGGCTATTTTCACCTTCATTCCCTCTTTTGCTCGGGAGGCATGATGGTAACTGGAATCCTGGAAGGTGTCTTTTCATAAAGATTAGATTTGAAAATGGCTACATGAGAGGGCACACACACTCCCTTTTCTAATACAACTTGAATGGGAGGCCTACTTGAGCAAATTGGGTGCCCCAAGAGATCACTTCAGTTTATTTTCCTTCTCCCAAAGATGAATTTATGTGGTGGGGTGTTAGAGGTGGCCTTTCAGTAATGCCTTTCTTTTTCTACACTTTTCTTGAACATGATGCAGTTGATACCCCTTTGAAGTTTAATTATACCTCTGGCATTGTATTGCATGAAGCATTTACTCACGGCTGTGTTTTTGGAAGCTAAGTGTATAGCAGGAACGACATATTTATCTTGGAATTGAGACTTGAGAAGCAAGTTCCTCCCTTGAACGTGGCTTAAGACAGATCACCACCCCATCTGGGATTCCAACCTCAGGTACATAAGGGAGCCAAGAGTAAATTTGAAGAGTAAAGAGAGTAAGAAGACATTTTCCCCATTAATGTAGCTGAAAGCTGATGAGGGCCAGTATGGCCATCTAACGTTTCTGCAGGGTTTTAGTACTAGTATGGCCACCCCACCCCGCCACCTCCCCATCCACTATCCCACACTTATCCTAAAGATAAGAATGGTTGGCCAATCATCACTTTCAACAATGTCTAGCCTGGCTTAAATATGGCTCTTGTGCCTCAAGATGAATATAGAACAAGTTGATAACATACAGACAGTTCTATGCTTATGAGACATGTGGCAACCTGTTGGCATTACCCAGGAGGCCCTTTGAAATTTGTCCCCGACCTGCCTGTCTGGCTGAGTTGGTAGAGCATTTGACTCTTGATCTCCAGGGTTGTGAGTTCAAGCCCCATGTTGGGCAGAGAGCTCACTTAAAAATAAATAATAAATAAATAAATAATGGAATTAGTTCTCAACCTTCTTTTCTAGATCTAGCACCTGCCATTCTCTACCCTGCAGCTATACTAGATGGCCTGCACCTTTTTATGCCAGGTGGGGTAAAAGGCAAGTTGAGGCCACATTTCAGAATTCCAGGGACTGGTTTTCTCTTACCTCTAGGCTGCACCTTTGAGACTTAGAAACAAGACTGGGATGGGTGGTGTGGTTCCAAGATGACCATCTTGGGCAGCCCAAACCCACAGAGACAGAGGGAATTCAATATCTTAATTTCACGCCTCCACACATTAATTTAATTCATGTAGATCCCTCATCCTGGGATGCCTTCCTTCACTTTGTCTCTAGAATTATACTTTTCCTTCAGTATCTAATCATTTTCCAGTGACCCAACCCTCTGATTGAGATGCCCCCTCCATGCTGCCATAACACCCCAGGCTTCCCTGCGTTGTAGCACACACCACATGGAGACCTCTCACATATTGCTTTGTCTACCTTGCCCACTAAACTATTAATTCATTCTGGCTGATAGTACAGGATCAATATAGTTGTTGAATAAATGAATGAATCTTTCTTTCTGTCAGAGCCTATTTGGGAAACAATTCAAGTCAGAAGATTAATTAGTGACCATAGAAGGCCTGGGATGAGCTGAGCCAGAAATGCCCCAAATCCATTCTGCAGCCAGCTACCCTGTCCCATAGCATCACCACTCTGCCAGGTGGCTCCAGATTCTTCAAACTTTCCATTTTTCGATGCTGTGAGCACCTCTGTCAGCTCTGGTCCTGTCAAAAGGAGGCCCAAGCAGGTGCTAACATTTTTGGTTTTAAACTAGGCCAGAACTTCAGTAAAGAAAAAAACCCAAGAAGGCTCTAGTCTCCTACGTTGAAGAAGTGATGCTACTTCTCACCTGGGGATCATGAGTTGAGCTGGACCAGCTTTGTGGAATGTTCCATCTGCAGGTTCTCCCACATCTACCTCTGGGCCCCAACAGTGCTGTCTGCCTGCTTTTTGAAGGGGTGTAGGGATGCTCTCATGCTGGTGGCTACACAGGACACGAAGCTATGTGACGAAGAGAATTTTCCCCTGAGACACAGCTCTGCACAAAGGTGAAGGAGATGGCCTCCATCAGCCCACTGCCAAATCCAAAGCCTGAGGGGCTTATGGAAGTAGGAGTCTATTAACCTCTGCTAACATATTAGCACTGATCTTGTTCAAGGAAGGAAGGCTCCCATGGAGCCCTTTGACCATTTTGACTATGTAGAAGGCTCCTGAATGATCTATAAGTGCAGGGAAAATAGAAACTTCTGGGCAGCGGGAGAATCTGAGCTTGGACCATGGTTATTCCTCTTGGTCTTGTTGGAGATCTCGGCCAGGCTCTCCCTCTGTCATTTTGTCCTGCAGTTTTGCACGGAAATCACTCTGTACCTACCGAGACCTAATCAAGTGTAAATACCTTAAAATGCCATCAAAAGCCTTAGAGGCAGTGGTCAGGTATTATCACTATCACCAATAGTGAATCTGAATGACAAGATCTTTTTTATGGCCAAGTAATATTCCGTTGTGTAGATATACCATTCATCTCTCGAAATCTTGTCATTCATGACAACACGGATGGAACTAGAGGGCATTATACTAAGTGAAATAAGTCAGACGGAAAAAAAAATAAGGCAGACAGAGAAAGACAAATATTTTGTGATTTCACTTATATTTGGAATCTAAGAAACAAAACAAATGATCAAATACACAAAAAACAACAACAAACAGAAACAGATTCATAAACGTAGAGAGTAAACTGGCAGTTGCCAGAGGGGAAGGCTGAGGGGGTGGCATAGGCCACATAGATGAAGGGGATTAAGAGGTACAAAATTCCAATTACAAAGTAAATAAGTCATGGGTACGGAAGGTACAGCATAGGGAATATAGTCAATAATAGTGTAATAACTTTGTATGGAGATAGATGGTAACTATATTTATCACGGTGAGCATTTCACAATGTATATAACTGTCGAATCATATTTGTACATCTGAAACTAGTATCATATGTCAATTATATTTCAGTTACAAAATTTTAGAAATAGCGAATCAGAGCTCCCTTGAGTCTCCCATGCTCAGCACGAGGGCAGCCCTTCCCATCCGCTCATGTCCCTGAGCTTCTGGGAGGACCGGGCCATCTCTTTTATTTGTTTATTCCCCATGGCACTCAACTCAATCAATATTTTACAGTAAGGTGCTCGAAGTGTTTTCATGAATTGAATTGAAGGCAACAACAAGGATCTGTATTTGGTTGAACTGCATTTGTAGATCCCAAAAGATATGGGAACTTGGGCAGATTTCATAGCTTAGCTGGAGTGGTCTGTCAATGGGGAGCCCATGAGACTGGCTACACGCAGGCTGGAATTTTCCAGATGGCCTTGGATTGAAATAATCTATCTTGCTGTACAAATCTTATACTGGAAGTTCTTAATTTGGGACTTGAAAAATGTGATTGCTGTGTCTGTTGGACATCCAGAATAACAATAATAACAATAATAATGCCACCCAATAAAGTGAACATTTGTTAAGTGCCAAGCATGGAGCTAAGTAAGCACTCTTCCATGTAGCATGATTACCAAGGGACCAGGGCTGTGAGAAGTCAGGCAGTATCTTGATTTAGGGCCTTGTCATCCATACCTTTTTCCTGAAGAGTTTTCAGCGTATTTGAGGTTCTTCATCATGGGCTCAGGATGGGTCTGACCTGATGAAAGAGGATGCAGGGGCCAAGTTTGCTGAGCGCTGCAACAGAAGTTCCCTATATGGACCTGTTTTTGTGTTTATGGGTCACCCGTGGCGACTGTCAGCAGTTAATATAGACAACAATTTGAGGCCCTCCTAACCACCAGCTTTACTTCTTTCAAGGAGGCCTGGGGCCTTTCCCCAATGATGATTATCCTCCTTTTCTAGAAATTCAATGGACCTTGTTTCAAACTGAGAATTATGAAGTACAAGCTTTATATAAGAATAGAATATTCTTCTTTGTTTTTGTTTTTTATTTTAAGAATAGAATATTTTTTATGGTTTCCAGGAACATGCACTATTCTATTGTATGTCAAATCATAAAGCGAGGGCAGAGGACATTGAAAAACTTGGCGTGTATCATCTCTCCTCGCACGTTCTCCTCCCCTTCTTCTCCCCTCATATCCCTCAAAGCCCAACTATTTTGCTAACACTCCATCAGGTATCTCCTATGACCTGCAAAATCTATTAATAGGTGAGAAAAAAATTAACTAGTGCAGGCAAAAAAGTTGATCCCAAATCTTGAACATTTTCCATCAGAGGCAATGCGAAAATGGATTGGGCAACAGAGTTGAATCCTTTACCTTTCTTCTTCCATGCCACTGATTCTCTTTCTAGCAAATCGGACCGATGGGCTGAAGGGACCGGGGGAGAATGAGTAGGTGTGATGGGGGCGGAGCCCTCACCTGTCCCAGCTATGGGCATCACAGGACCACGGGGAAAGGGCAGGAGAGACGGCAGGCCAATCAACGCAATTTCATCTCCTTGGACATCAGAAGGGATAGGATTGGTGGGTAATTCCTAGAGATCCTGCTGATCCACAGGGCACAATACACAGGGCAAAGGTTTTTGAGATTACCTGAAGCTCTAAAAATGTGCAGGTGATACTGGACCCTTTAAATTTTCTTACTTTGGGGGCGCCTGGGTGGCTCAGTTGGTTAAGCGACTGCCTTCGGCTCAGGTCATGATCCTGGAGTCCCGGGATCGAGTCCCGCATCGGGCTCCCTGCTCAGCGGGGAGTCTGCTTTACCCTCTGACTCTCCCCCCTCTCATGCTCTCTCTCTTCCATTCTCTCTCTCTCAAATAAATAAATAAAATCTTTAAAAAAATAAATAAATAAATAAATTTTCTTACTTTGGTAATATATACACCACGTCAAATTTAACATTAGAACATTTGAAAGCATACGCCTCCGTGGCATTAAGTCCATTTCTGTGTTGTGAATCACCACCATCCATCTCCACAATTTTTTCCTCTTCCCAAACTGAAACTCTGTCCCCCTTATATACTAACTCACCATTCTCCCCTCTACCCAGCCTCTGACAACCACCGTTCTATTTTCTGCCTCTATGAATTTGGTACCTCTAGGTACCTCATGTAACTGGAATTATACAGTATTTGTCATTTTGGGATGGGCTTATTTCACTTAGCATCATGTCCTCAAGGTTCACCCATGTTGTAGTACGAGTGGGAACTTCCTTCCTTTTTAAAGCTGAATAATATTCCATTGTATGTGTACAGCACATTTCGTTTATCCATTCATCCATGGACACTTGGGTTGTTTCCACCTTTTGGCAATTAGGAATAATGCCGCTATGAACATGGGTGTACAGCTGTCTGTTTGAGTCCCCGCTTTCAATTCTTGCGGCTATAGACCCAGAAGTGGAATTGCTGGATCATATGGCAATTCTATGTTTAATTTTTTGAGGAACTGCCATATTGTTTTCTGTAGAGGCTGCACCATTCTGATGATCATGGTAGTGCAGATCCTTCTAGGAGGCGAACCTGGAGAAGACATGAATTTTATCTTTGATCCAGGTGTCCCGTATCTTTGACTTTTTAATGCTGGGGGTTGTTAGCATGCCTCTGCTTAGGTTCCCCACCTGCAGAAGGAAGATGGCAGTTACCGTTCCTCTCAGGAAAACGAGGGACTATGGGAAGTATCACTGAGATTGGCTAGGAGAAGAAATTTGGTTCAAAATACCTTGAGTTCTAGGGCCAGAGCCTGTGCCCGTGCCCCCCCCTTTCTCCAGCTTGAGCTGGCCCTCCTTCCACTTGCACAGGTCAGGGGTGGTGGTGGTTGGGCTGGTGAGGGTCTAATATCCTGCTTATCACACATGGATATCAAGGACCTTCTCTGAGGCCCTGGTATAAAGGACCATCCTCAGCTACCAGACCATTGTGCCTGCGTTTCTGACTCTTGTTTGAACTTGCTGTGTTCCCTTTCCCTTGGTGTGGGATGGAGTTCCATAGAGAGACTGTCCACTGAATGACTGGTTCATCGAAATCCAAGCAAGATTTCAGGAAGAACGTGATGGCTCCATTCTTTCCATCTCTCCCTTCCCGTCCCCTGGTCAGGTCTTATTCAGGATGTCAAAAGCTTCGCCATTTCTAGAACACACTTTTACTCTCTGATCCACATCAGGGCTTGTCGAAGTAGGGAAGGCCCTATACCGGGCTGTCATCGAGGAACAGAATTGGTGTCCTGTACTTGGGAAGGCTGCCCAAGGCTGGATCTCACCCCTCTGGCACTGTGGATAGGCTAGCCTTTCGGGGAGCTCCTGCCTGAGCTGCTGGGGTGTCCTCGGAAGGGGGTGGTGCAGTGGAGAAACAGGGAAGCAGGAGGCACCGATGCTCCAGCCGGAACTCCGGCAGTGAGTTGGTCACAGCTCAAGGAGGGATTACTCCTGAGCAGCTCTGCTGTATTTTTGGCCATGCTGCTGGCAGCAGGGAGCCGTCTACGCAAAGCCTCTTGACCGTGTAGGATCAGACACGGGGAGCAAGGACTCCTCAGGGCTCACTGGAAGGTGTCTCAGAAACAAGGTCACACCTGTATCTGCCCGCAGATTTACGTCTGTTTCCAAAGCATCAGCTGGTAAAATTAATTAATCTTCAGTGGCCCTGTCCTCTGAGCGATGGCTGTAAGGCAGAAGGGAGTTCCACAGGCTGCGCCCCCAGCCCCGCCTCCTGGCCAGGCCAGGCCTCCTGGGTTCGGCCCCTTGGAGATGACTCTCCCTCACTGGAGTGAGGCCCCGCGGCAGCCCAAGATCCAGCTGCCTTGTTCACGGCTGCTGCCTCGGCACCTGGAACAGTGCCAGGCCGGGGAGGCACTCAGTATTCGTAGAATGAATGAATCCACAGCTGAAATCTGGCCTGGGCTGGAGAATGGGCCAGCCTCCTGTTCTAGAGACAGACACTGCTGGAGAAGGAACTGCCGCAGAGAAGCGCTTTGCAGTTCCATTCAGAGAAGGCCTTGGATTGGAGATAACCAGTGTCATTGTCGTTCCCCGCCCCCCCCGCCCCCCCCTCCCCCGCCCAACCTTCTGTACCTGAGTCATCACTACCCTTAGAGACAGGAGGAAGCAAAATATCAAACGGCTTCTATGGCCTTGGCGGTGGGGGTGGGGGGGAGTGGGGGAGAGTATTACAATGTGCTAGGTAAGGCTGTCACCTTCTGGGTATGGGAGGGGGGTCCCCTTTGAGGCAAATTTGCGTATATTTGCACAGCTGTGCCCACCTACACCCTAACCTGCAAAGGGACACCCAGCTCTTCCCACCTATAAACAGACTAATCCCCCTGCTTTCTCCTTTGCAGGATGTGCTGAATCAAAATTTAACTGCCAATGTTCTAGAAATCTTAGGGGGGGGACACAAAATGAACATGCCATTTACATTTTAAATTTTTAAAATGTCACTTTTAGTTTACATTTTTTTTATAAGTAGGAGTATATTTTGAAGACTTTCCAGGGAGACAGGGAAATAGTCAAAGGTCAAATCGATCCTGAATCTTCAGTTGCAAAGAGGATTGGATCTCCTGTTTTTTCCTGTATTTGTGTGCGTGCAGTAGGGCTCCTAACCTGATCCTAATAAGAAGGCTCGGAGAAATTGGGTCTCTTCGTTTTCCAGGATCATCACACATTTTCCGAGGGGAAAATGGACTCTCACTTTGGAAAACATAAAACCATGTTTGGTTTATGTCCCTTAGAAAACAGCTCCTCGCGTCGGGCGGAGGCAGGCAGGCAGACGGGCTGGGCGCTGGAAGCCGGAGCCCAGGGCTGCAGCGCGTTGTGTAACCCGCCTGGGAATCACGTTGCACTGACGAGATCCGCAGGCTTTTAGTGCAATAATAAGCTTGATCTTTTTTATTCAAATACAAGGAACAACCACAGCCGGCTCCAAGTCACGTGGCCCGGTCACATGGTGCCGAGACCCAGAGACCGGCTGGCAATCATTAACCAATGCTTACTCCCAGGGAGAAAATGCAGGTTTTAAAGACCCGAGCTCTGTTTTTGTAAAAGCAGCAGCCCTAGAAGAGAAGGTATACATGGTGGGTGGGGTGTCTGGAGCGTGCTAAGGGCTTTCCAAAGAAAGGGAAAGAGCCACCAAATCCTTCCCGGTGTTGTTCGGCTCCCTCTGGACAAACTTGCCCAGGGTCACCCCCTGTCCCCAACCCGGGGGAGCCGCGGGGCTTAGCATCCCGGGCGGCGCGCGGAGAGAGGGGGCGGGCAGATTGGGCGCGGGGCCCGGGCATTTGCGTAATGGAGGACACGGTTCTGAAAGGAGCAGAAGGCTCCATTTGCTCCCCCTTGTGAACTTCGTGCCTTCTAGGGGTCGGCGGAGTTCGGGTCGGGCGTGTGGGGTGGGCAAGGGCAGGGGGAGCTTGTGGGCGCTTCTGGCGTTTTCATTAAAATGAAAACCAGCCTCCAGAATGTGGTTCCTTTAAGTCTTCCTGTGGTAAGAACAGAAACTGCAAGGGCTCTGCCTACCTGAATGTTTCCTTGTTCAGTCGTTTGAATTTAGAAAGAAGTTCTTTCACTTTCTCCAACTTGTATTGCGTTACTTTGTGCTTTCAAAAACTAATTAGCCGGCGGAGTTTGTTTGATTTGGGTGTAGAAGCGACCACAGTGAGCGTGAATAGAGTTTAGAATCTCTTGCTGGAGGGAAGGGATAGATAAAGTACAGATAAAAGACTGGCAGAAACTGGCTTTTTTTTTTTTTTTTAAGCTAGGTGTGTTTTATTTCACATGATAAAAAGTACTTTCCGCAAAACACCGCGCAGTATGGACTCAGCCTGGCGAGAAAATCCACCGATATAGTGTGGAGCCTTATATACTTACTTCATTTCATTCTTTTCAGAAAGAACAGATACGTAAGGAATTTCCAGTTTTCCAGGTTCACTGTCTGACTGAAATATAATTTCAGGAAATTTAGTTTGTTAGGGAGTTCAGTTGTCTCTGTTCTCACCTTTCCCCCCACTCTGCCTTCTTGAAAAAGATAAAAGTACGTAACTCTAAGGGATGGGCCCAGGTTTTGTAGGGCCTGAAGCTTAAACAATCCGAGAGGCCCTTCTGAAGACGATATAAAATTACATATACAAAATTAGGTATTAAAGTACCCCCCATTCAGAAAAGTATGTATTATTCGCTTAGCACCTCTCTAATACCCTTTTTGTCCTGTATTTTGGGGGGCATGTTTCTTCGTCGGTCTCAAATTCATCCTGACCAGTTATCAATTTTAAATGTGCCTATAGTTGTACAAGCTTGATGGTTGGAAACATTTTTTCCCAGGCCAGCTTCTGATTAGTCTGTGCTGGCTCTGCCTGTCCCACATCTTGATTCTCCTCCGCCGGCCCACACTACCTCCCGTGCCAGACACCGCGGGACACCCTCATACTGAGATAGGACCTCTGGATCTGAGCCTTTGCAT
This sequence comes from Callorhinus ursinus, assembly GCF_003265705.2. Taxonomy (NCBI): domain Eukaryota; kingdom Metazoa; phylum Chordata; class Mammalia; order Carnivora; family Otariidae; genus Callorhinus; species Callorhinus ursinus. Next base: position 66,634,355 of record NW_027397069.1, read on the forward strand.
CTCCACACCGGGTGGGCCAGCCCAGTGGGCCGTAGGAATATTGCTGGAAACCGTCCCTACTTGGGAACAGCCAGCAGTAACTAAACTGTCCATACAGTTTATAAACTGATAAATATCTCTTAACCCAAAGTAAAGGTATCTCTGATTCCGGTTACTTTTAGCCAGATCCCAAAAATGCCCATGGCTGCTCCAAAGTCATCCAAAAGGAGGGGAAGTGTGGCCCAAAGGGAGTCAGAGTAGAAAGAGGCAGCAATCTTAAGCAATCAAAGCAATCAAGGTCAGAGTATCTTACCACCGCCAAGTTTACAAAAGCAAATGGCCATGAATGTGTTGCTGGGGCTCCTGCGTGGGTGAGAGGCTTGGAGATTCCTTTTCATCAGCTTCAAGGTAAGTCTGTTTCTGGTGACCCTGGGTGCATCATATGTACATCTCAGGGAGTCATTTTCTGGGTCCCAGAATCAAAGATCCTCTGGTGTGAGTCAAGCTTGCTTATCTGGACATCTCGTGGGCATGATTTGTCAAAGTGAATTCCATTAATAAAAAGCCTCTATTGGGCTCTGACTCAGCCCCTCGCCCGTTGCCTTCACCCAGCCAGGCTCTCAGGGAAAACTGATCGCCCTCCCCACACGTGTGAGGGAAGGGAGGAGAGGAGGAGCTGGGTCAGGGCATTTATTCCGTGGATGTTTATTCCGCGTGTTTTCCGTGCCCAGCCCTACCGAGTGCTTTTGTCACACACATCACACCCTGTACTTGCCAGGATGACCCTATGGAGTGGCTGCGACAGTGAGTCCTGCTCTGCAGATGAGACACGGAGGCACAGGGAGAGAGGGCTTTCTGCCTGCAGTCACTCGGCGACAGCATTTCCAAGTGGGACCTCGGAACCGGGGCTGGCGGACTCCCCAGGCTGGTTCTTTCCTGACGGAACTCTGACCTTAAACTTTTCATGAAGTGAATGCAGCACACGTCTTGTTTTAGTTTCTCTGGTGGAGCTGACTTTATTTGCAGCGGTATCCGGTTATAGCTCCCTTTTCTTTGCGTCCGTTCTTGCAGAGCATGATCTCACTGCCTGCTAAAATAATTAGGGAGTGGAGCCAACGGGATTCCTTGACCAGCTTTAAAGTTCCTCTCCTCCCCTCTGATGCTAATGTTCTAGGGATTTGCCCCTGAAATGTGCCACCCGCCCTTATGCTGCCCAGCCAAAAGAGTCACCTCGTTGAATCACTTGCCTAGCTTGTCAGGACAGTATTTTGAATTTGGAGTGGCTTGCCAACGTGCTGTTTATGGGGGAAAGGAGGCTGTCAGTTCAGACAATCCGCAAATGCACTAATTAGCTGGATGGAAAAAGCCCAAGCGCTGGCGGTAGCGTCTCCCCTGCAGATGAGAGAACCCATCTGATCCAGTTTCCTGACTGCGGTAGCAGTGATTTTTTTTCCTCCCAGGCCAGGCTGGGGACCGGGGCTCCAAAGCATTACTGACTCCTTTAGCTAGGGGTCTCTCCCCTTCTCCACCACTGACATCTGGGGCTGGATTGGAGCTGGGTGGGGTTGGGGGGGTGCAGGGGGAGCTGGCTTGTGCCTTGTAGGATGTTTAGTAGCGTCCCTGGGTGCTATGGAACGCTACCCACCCCCCCCAGCTGTGGTAATCAATAATATCTTCACACATTGCCGAATGTCCCACGGACAGGGGCAACATTGCCCCTGGTTGAGAGCCACTTCCTGAGCCCTGTCAATAGATGGCCACCAACAGCTTCCAGTTGTGTTGATTCTTAAGGTGTTGGGGCGGGGGACAGAGGGGCTTTTGGTTCTCATGGGGAGGTGACTCACAGTGGGAATGTTCTGAGGTAGCCACAGGGGTCACGGCGCCAGCCCTCCTGCATGAGAATACTGTGAGGGGAAAAGGTAAAACCTTTGAGGATAGAAGCGCGCTCATTTCTCCAGTCAATTAGTTGAGGTGGTTACCTGGGTAGTTAAAGAGTTCTGAGGTCAGAGACCCCAGTTTAACTCCCAGCATCGCTCTTAATTAGCAGTGGGACTTTGGATAAGTGACTTTACCTACCTGTGTCTCGGTTTCCTTATTTGCAATATGGGAATGAGAATATCCATATCGTAGAGCTGTTTAAAGAATTCCATGAGATAATGCATGTACTTGATGCATAGTAAGTACTTAACCCATATAACCCACTTTTAAATTTCTGGACCAGTCTTTGATGATGATGATGATTGTTTTGTTTTAATGTAGATAAGTATGTCTCTGCCCAGATTCTCCAGATAATTGTGTCAACCTCCTGCTTGGTTGATTCTGGAAACAGTGTACCAAGTAGCAACTTTAGAGTCTCCTTCTTGCTCTTTTTTTTTTTTACTTTTATTTTTTTATTTTAAGTAGGCTCCACGCCCAAAATGGGGCTCGAACTCACAACCCCAAGAACATCCTTCTTGCTCTTTATGGGAAGTACAGACGCTCTCTCCTTGAGATCGTCCATGGTTATCAACAAAGCTCTGCTGTCCTGAGAAAGTTCTGCTCACCACCCTATCAGGATTCGTGGCCATAAGCCTCTTGGTCTACAGTGTGCTTGCTCAGCTCATGCTGAGCCCGAGGTGTTTTGCAAACATTTTTAACCCCATCGTGTCCATGCAAGGATTTACTAATATGTACTAATATATATGTAATAATATATACTATATATAAAATATACTAATATATACTATAATTACCAATAGATATACTAATATATTCAATTCCAAACAAGAGATAATTTAAGAAAAAGGAAATCATTGAAAAATCATGAATGTTGCCCTTGTGTATGGACTGAGTCAACGTTAAAGAAGGTTCGAAAGGACGAAGGGTAATTGTATAATATAAAAGCTGCCTTGCTTCTTTGGTCAGTAATCAGCAAGAGATAGGACAAGCAATAGAAACGAAAGGGTTCAGAGGATCACAGCTCGGAGGCTCACATCAACAGAGTTTACCAGCCTCCGTCAGGAGCATGCCAGGAGTTTGAAGACACAGAGGCTGGAGTGATGGCGTGCTTGCTGGAGGCCATGGATATTTCCTCTGTACAAGTCCCCCTTTGAGTGGGCCTGACTTCAAAGTGCAGCGGGCTGGTGGAGATAAAGAGTCTTACAATATTTGCAGATATTCTGTCTCTCAATGTGTTTTCAGTGCAGGAAACAAACAAACAAACACAAATTTGTTGGGGGAAACACGCCCGAGAGAACGTATATCAGTGAAGAGGAGGAGCATGGGCTTGAGTTTAAAACACTCCTGTCTGATGGACATCAATCTGAGGGCTGCCGGTGGAAACCCCTCCTAGGCAACTGGGATGACAAAACAGTGCGCTCAGAACAGCCTTTCAGGACCTGACCTGCTTCTACATGGAGGAGCTTCTGAACATGAAGAATCTTGCAACTGCCTGGCAGCTGCCTCGTTATTGCCCCGCACATGTGACATGTAAGATCAGATCTGTAAACATGGGGATCGGTTTTACAATTCCAAGGGCACAAACAGATGGTATAGCTACATAACCAAGATTAGATCCTTCTGCAATCTTTCAGACACAAGGAAAGAGTGGCTTCCTTGGAGGTTGGAGCTCTGCGGAGTGGGAGCTGAAAGCAGTCTAGACGTGCACAGGAGTGGGGCCGCTGGGTGGCTCAGTGAGTTGAGCGTCTGACTTGTGATTTCGGCTCAGGAAGAGATCTCAGCGTCCTGGGAATGGAGCCCCCCGCCCCGCCCCGTAGCCCCGTGTTGGGCTCCTGGCTCAGTGGGGAGTCTGCTTGTCTCCCTCTGCCTCTGCCCCTCCCCCTGCTCATGTGAGCTTTTTCTCTTTCTCTCTCTCAAATAAATAAATAGATCTTTAAAAAATTTTTTATTTATTTTTTTAAAAATATTTTATTTATTTGAGAGAGAGAGAGCACAAGCAGGGCGAGGGGCAGAGGGAGAAGCAGATTCCCCGCTGAGCAGGGAGCCTGATGTGGGGCTCGATCCCAGGACCCTGGGACTGTGACCTGAGCTGAAGAGCAGACGCTTAACTGACTGAGCCACCCAGGTACCCCTTAACAAATTTTTAAAAAAGAGGCACACAGGAAAGCCGGTTCCATCTCAGGGGCTATTTGCTTCCCTTTCCTCTAACTTTTTCTAGCCCAGCAAAGCCCAAGGCCTTGGAATTCTAACCAAACCTATTGACCAATGTAGAAAAATGAGCAAGGAGAATTGGCCAGGCAGCTGGCCCAGGCACCAACTCAGAATTCACCGTTAGGATTGAGCGCTGGTGGAACTTATGTCCCTAGGTCCACGTGGTTACTGAATAAACCTTAGAAGCTAGCTGTGATAGGTCAGCTGAGGATGTAAAATGACATTTTAACATAGTATGTATTTTTTTTATTTTTTTATTTTTATTTATTTATTTGGGGGGACGGGGGCAGAGGGAGAGGGCAAGAGAGAATCTTAAGCAGGCTCCATTCCCAGCACAGAGTCCCACGCAGGGCTCCATCTGGGGCTGGATCTCAGGACCCTGACATCATTACCTGAGCTGAAATCAAGAGTCAGGTGCTTAACTACTGAGCCACCCAGGCACCCCCAAAGTTTTTTTTTTTTTTTATAAGTACTCTCTATACCCCACATGGGGCTTGAGACTCACAACCCTGAGATCAAGGGTCACATGTTCTTCTGACTGAGAAGCCAGGCGCCCCATAGTATGTACTTTAAAAAAACCCTTTTATTTTGCAGTAATTTTAGACTTACAGAAAAGTAAAAATAGTACAGAGGATTTTCATATACCCCTCACCCAACTTTCCCTAATGTTTACATCTTATGTAATTACAGTACAGTGATCAAAACCAAGAAATTAATACTATTAAATAAACTATGGGTTTATATGGAGTTTGCCAGTTTTTTCACTAATGCCCCCTTCCCAGGATCCCACATTGCATTTAATTATTTCTCCTTAGTTTCCTCCAATCTGTGACAATTCCTCAGTCCTTCCTTGTTCATGATTTTGTCACTATTGGAAAAAAAAAAATACCAGTCAGCCAGTCAGTTATTTTGTAGAATATCCCCCACTTGGGTTTGCCTGTTGATTTCTCGTGAATTTTTAGCAAGGACACCGTAGAAGTGATATGCACTTCTCAGGGCATCAGACCAAGGGATTCATGATGTCGATAATTCTAGAACTGGTGATGTTTACCTTGATTGCTAGACTAAGGGGCTGGGTTTCTCTGCTGTAAAGTTACTGGTTTTCCTTTTTTAGTTAATAAATATCTTGAGGGAGATACTGTTAGATTGTGCAAGTATCCTGTTTCTTCTCAAATGTCTACCCATTAATTGTGGCATCTGCTGGAGAATCTTGCCTGCAACAATGATTTCTGTGGTGTTGTAATGGTGATTCTGTATTTTCCTCAATTCTTCTACAATTGTTAATTGGACTTCTTCCATAAGGAAGAGCTGCCCCTTTCTCCCTCATTCATTCATTCATTCATTCATGTGTTTATATTAGTATGAACTCATGGGTATTTATTTTATTCTATGGGCTATAATCTAATTATATTATCATTTATATTGTACCTCAGATTATTCCAGCTTTGGCCATTGGAAGCGCTTGCAGGTTAGGTCCTGTGTTCCTTGAATCCTGTGCCTTTATCTTTTTGGGGCACTTTCTTACCTTCTGAAATCACAAGATACCTCATGTCTCTGCCCTCCCAGCTGGCTCAACCACTTCTCAAGGAGCCCCGGTGCCCTTTAAAGGATCAGAGTATTTAAAGACCAACATCTGGGCACTAGGTGGGCTCAGTGTTTTTGGGATGTCATGGCTTGTAGGCCTTCTCAGCAGGCAGAGCTAGGAAATATATGTATGTATAATAAGGCAAGTATATACACATATTTTTTTATTTCTTTATCTATTGAACTGTATACATATTTAAAAGAACATGAGCGTTTGTACCCACAGCCCCGATTCCAACCCAGCACCACCAGGTTGACTCCAGCCTTTCGGCTTTCCCTATCTGTAGCTCTTTCTCTGTCGGGGGGAAGCCTGGTTCTCATGACCGACACCCTATTTACTGTTCTGTCCAACCCTAGTATAGGCGTAAAGTAATTTGAGAATTGCTAACCCGTAGTCTTCTGAGAAACAAACGCAGTATTTGCGTAGAATTCTTTTTGTCTTAAGTCTTACAGTCTCCTGTTATAATAACTGTTTTCCCAAAGTTCCAAAGTTCTGTTCTTCACCCCTTTCAGTGTGGTTATGTTATTAATTTGTAATACACTTAGGTTAATTTGTTATGGTGTGTATTCCTTTTGGGCTCCCTCCCATACCCTGATTCATTTGTTTTTTTTAAATTTACATACAACAAACTTCACGCTTTGTGGTGTACAGGTCTGTGGGTTTTGTTTTTTTTTTTTAAGATTTTATTTATTTGAGAGAGAGAGAGTGCGTACATGAGCCGGGGGCGGGGGCAGAGGGAGAAGCAGACTCCCCACTCGATCCCGGGACCCTGAGATCATGACCTAAGCCTAAAGCAGCCACTTAACTGACTGAGCCACCCAGCTTACCCCCCCTCCTGCCGCCTTTTAAAGATCTTATTTGTTGAGAGAGAGAGACTGTGGGTTTTGACAAATGCACAGAGTTGTGTATCCACCACCAGTCATGACACACAATAATTCTACCACAAAACTTCCCTCATGCAGCCAACCCCTCCCTGAGCCCCATCCCCCGGCAATCACTGATCTGCTTACAGTCCCTTGTAGTGTGGCCTTTTCCAGAAAGTGCAATGAATGGAATTATACAATAGTCTTTTGCATCTGGCTTATTTCACTTAGGAAAATGCATCTAAGGGTCAGCCATTCTATTGCATGAACCAATAATTTGTTCCTTTTTATTGTTGAATAATATTCCACTCATTAGGCACCTCAGGCGTCTGTTGCCATTGCTTCACACTGACTTGAGTCACGGCTGGGTCTTCCAGAAGAAAAAATGATACTCATACTGCTGGTTTGGAGGTACTCCGGATTCTGGTCTCCTTTCACCATCTGCCTGCTGCCATTTACTTTTTGGATTCCCCGAAGAGATGCTGCATCGTTCTGCCCAGGTTTTATAAAGGCAATCTATGGGAGAGTCCAGGCAGAGGGTGTGTTCACCATCGTACCCAGACCAGACCCTCTGTCCTTCGTCTTTTTGCTTTTAGAAGTCTGAAGTCAATGTGTTTCCTGATCTGTTTCATTCCTTGATCTATTTCATCTTCATGGAAACTCCTAGGATCGTTTTTTGTTCCCAGGGGGTCCCCAGTGGTTAGAAATTGCCCAATGATGTCCTTGGACAATTTTCATCCATTGTGTTGGGTACTTGGCGGATCCTTTCATTCTAGAATGGCATGTCCTGTTCTAGGACAACTACTTGAATAATTTTGTCCATGATTTTCCTTCTATTTCTCTCTTCTCTCTTTCTGAGATTTCTTCTGTTATTTAAATGTCAGACTTCCTGGACTCATCCTCTACTTTCCTCTTCTCCTTCATTTTCCATCTCTGTCTTTTTGCTATAGTTTCTGGGATACTTACCATCATCTTTATTTTCTAGTCTATTTAATTTGTCATCAGTGCAGTTGTTTTTAGTTCCCAAGAGCACTTTTGGCAATTGTTCTCTACGTTTCTTCTCTTTCTTTCTTTCTTTCTTTTTTTTTTTTTTAAGGGAAGGGGGGGGGGGGGGGGGGGAGGCAGAGAGAGAGAGAGAGGGAATCCTCAAGCAGACTCTGAGCACGGAGCTTGGGAGCTTGATGTGGGGCTCGATCTCACAACCCTGAGATCATAACCTGAGCCGAAATCAAGAGTCAGACCAACTGAGCCACCCAGGTGCCCCTCTCCTTCTTTTTTATAGCATTCCAGTCTTCTTGCTTCGATCTTCTATCATCTCTTTGAGGACATTAATGATTTGGGGAAAGTTTTCTTCTCCCTGCCTAGACTCCTGGTTGCCTTTTTTTTCTGTCTGCGGTACAGCTATGTCCATGATAGAGTTAAGAACAAACAAGCTAACTTGGAAGCTCTGAGGTTAAGGCAGGGGTTTGCTGACTGTGAGCTTCACTGTGGGGTGAGCTGGCTGGGTGGACTATTTGTTGAGCATTCTCTAATTTCAATGTCTTTGGGTGGTTTCTCTGGGACTGGTCAGATTCTCCAGAGCAGAACTTTAGTCTCCTGCTTGGAAGCTTAACGTCTGGTGGCCAAAGTTCTGGGAGCTAAGTTGGGGAAAGAGAGCTGGGGCTCTCAGCACCTGGCACTCATTGTGTATACTGTCATCTGATCTTCTTGGTTTTGACATGGTGTGTCCAAGTTCCCAGTCCACAGACTTCTATTTTACACTCTTAGGAGGGTGAAATCTCTAAACTGTGGTTAGATGGGGTAAAAGTAGTCTCCCCGTGTACAGAGTGGGGGCAGGAAGCTAGAGACCTGTGTCTCTGGGGTTTCACCCAGTCCTTATTTTAGCCACCCTATTTGTGCCTCCATTTCCAAAGGTACCCGGTGCTGTTGGTTCCTGAGTTTTTTGAAGATTCTCTAGTGTGAAACAAGCTCATTCTTTGCTTTATCTACTGCCAACTCAAGGCCGGTAAGTCCTTTATCACCTGCTTCCTAGCTTCTCATATTTTGTTGCTGTTTTTTCCTCTCCTGTCCCGCCTGCCTGTGTGGGGTGTGTCTTTAAACAATCTCTTTACTGTAGTTTTAGTGTATTTTGGGAGGAAGCAAGTTAGATGTGATATTCACTCTTGCATCCTAAAAAGGAAGTCTAGAATGTATTTTTTTAAATATCGGAAATCATAACTCTTAATGTTAAAATGGGACTTGGATACCACGTTTGCTGGGCCTCAGTTGGGGACAGATGACTTGTACAAAGCCACATAACTAGTAGGGAAGAACAGCTTTCGAACCTGGGACCTGACTTGCCTAATTTTGTTTGCACTATACCAGCACGGTGCCCTTTATGATCATTATGAAATAACATTAAAAAAAGCTTTTACTGTGAACTAGTTTAAGACTCATGAAAAGTTCCAAAACAATAGTACAGAGGGTTCCCATGTGGCCTTTGCTCAGCTTCCCCCAACAATAGTCTTATAGACAACAGTACATTGTCAAAACCAGGAGCTTGATGTTGGCACAATACTCTGATGAAGGTCAGGTGCAGACTCTCAAGTAACATTTTGAATGTATTAAATTTGTGTATTCTGCTAAGCAAAAGCCAGAAGAGGACTCAATCTTTTCTTACTTAGGAGGCTACAATCTAAATAGACATACAAAGATAACTCACCAAATAACACTCAAGTACAGTCCAAAATATATTTTAGAGCCGTCTTCCAGAAAAGCAAGAGGTGGTGAAAACAGGATGGGCTTTGAAATCAGACGAATCTAAGTCCGAATCCAACTTCGCTGCTTAGGATTTGTGGGTCCCTGGGCAAGGAATTTCCCTGAGCCTCATTTCCTTAGTGTAAAATGGTGACTATTGTTATCTACTTCTTAACACGGTGAGAATGAAATCATGTAGAATATAGTCTAGAATAGTGCTTGGTACGTAGTAGCTCTTCAATAAATGGTCACCATAACACCACAATAATTAGTAATAAAATAATAATCCTTAATAATCATAATCCTCTAGTTGTCCGCTTGATCTCGTGTCCAGCTCAAACACCAGGTAGGTTTCTACCTCCTAATTTACTCTGTCGGGTTTAAATAGAAATTAAAGAACAGTTCCTCGTGAAGAGAGGCCTCAGAGGGCACCATGACTTGCCCAAATTGGCGGCACAGGTGTGTCCTCTAAGCCTCCTCATCTTCCACGTCAGTATTTCAGTAAAGTATGGAAAGATGGCCAAACATTTAACTAAATGCACGTAATTTACCTTTTCTTTTAAAGAAAACTTTGGAAAATAGCTAGGATTCTTTTAGTTGTAGTCAAGGTCAAGGTGCAGACCTAACAGCCAAAAGGATACTGTTTATCTCTCGACCACGTTATCACTTCACAAGCAGTTTGGCTCAGGCGCAGGAAAAGACACCTGTTCCTTTCCCAGCACTCCCCCAGCCCCACCCCCCTCCATTCCACATGCAAGTCCAAGGGTCCCAGCCCATAGAGGAAGTGGCCATCACAGGCACAGCAAGAAAGCTTTGGAATTAGAAACCCATGCAAATTCTAAATTGAGCCTTGTTTGATTATCTGAACAAAAACACTTGCAAGTCAGTGTGTGAACTAGCCGCTTGGGGCTTTTCAAAGGCCCACACTTGGGCCCCACTCAACAGGTGGTTGTCCGATGAGCATCCTGCTTTACATCACACCTGATGGCCCACCGACCTAACTCTGGCTTGAATTTCCTGCCCTTGGCATCAACAGAAAAGGGGGTTCACAAAGGCAGCAGCTTCCGGTTTGGCCCCACAGCAAGGAAGGAGCTCTGCTTGCAAACTTGGCCATTTGTTTAAATTGTAAAGTCAGGACTTGCCTTTGGGGGTCGGGGTGACCCTGCAGTCCATTTGGGTCCACCCAAGCCGGCTGATGGTAAGACAGGACCTGAGGATAAAGAAAAAGCTACTTCGTGATCCTGTCTCTTTTCCTGTTCCGATTGCCTGTTATTTGAACGAATAACTTCCAGGCCTTCCTTTATGTCTCCAACCGCGTTCCTTCCCAACCATCTCCCAGAAGATCACGTTTCCTTCTGCCGGTCTGTCTGTGGGTTTTTCAGGGACTCAGGTACAGCTTTTGGTAGTTCAGTAGAACTGCTAATTCATGAAATTCTCTCTTCTATTAATCATGCAATTCACATAACTAGAATATTCTCGAAGAAATTAGGCCACATCTAAATAAACCGTGTGGGGGCGCCTGGGTGGCTCAGTTGGTTAAGCGACTGCCTTCGGCTCAGGTCATGATCCAAAAGGAAGCCTTTTGGATGGGACCTAATCCCATATGAGTCGTGTCCTCCTAAGAAAAGGATATTAATAATGACACAGGTGCATGGACAGAGGGAAGACCATGTCGGTGGCCATCTATAAGTCAAGGAGACAGGTCTTGGAAGCAACCAACCCTGTTGACACCTTGATCTTGGACTTCTAGCCTCCAGAGCTATAAGGCAATGAATCTCTGTTGCTTAAGCCACCCAGTCTGTGGTTCTTTCTCATGGCAGCCCTAGCCGACAGTACGTGGTTCAATCATAACTGCGCTGTGATTTTAATCCCTCCATTCACAAAAGTTGACGGGCCCCTATTTTTAAAAATCACCATGTAAAGCGAGTCTACTTGTTTTCTTTTTCACAGCTGAACTGAGGGATAACTCACATCCAATAAACTGTACCTACTTTAAGTGTACAATCTGATAAACGTTGACATCTCTCTACACTCATAAAACCACCAACACAATCAAGATAATGAACATACCTGTCATCTTGAGTAAGTTTCCCTGAGCTCCCTTGTACGCTCTCTGTCCTTCCCTTCTTCTTCCCCATTTTCTGAGCCACGACTCAATCTGCTTTCTGTCACTAGGGATTAATCTGCCACTTCTAGAGTTTTATATAAATGGAATCATATAGCATGCATTCTTTTTTGTCTAATTGCTTTCACTTTGTTTAATTATCTGGAGATTCTTCCAGGTGGTGGTGTATTTCAATAGTAGTATTACATGGTATGCGTTCTCCAGAGTCCCTCCATTCACCTGCAAAAGGACTCTTGAAGGCCTGTTTCGTTCTCTTTCTAATAAAAAAGAAGTTTTCGTTGATTAATGATATAAGGTGATTACCAAATTGTCTTTGTTTACTGTCTTATCCATGTTATTTTATTTTAAGAGTAGGAAAATAATTGTAATAGCTTTTCTGATGATTGTGAGGGTCCCTGTTGTTTTCCAATGGGGGTTTAATTTCTTAGTTATTGGAATGGAATGCCCTAAAATAGGGATTTCAAAACCCTGACCTGGATTTTAGTTGGTTCTGAGTTATTGTTTTTAACCATAGTGGGTTTTTTTCTCCTTTTTCACCCGACTTGATCAACTTTTTGGTTTATAATTGTTTGAGATTCGGAATAGAGCTGCTATAAACATACATGCACAAGTCTTCCTGTAGACATATGCTTCTTTTTGTTCGGGAAAATACATAGAATTGAAATGGTTGGATCATATGGAAGATGTGTTTAATCTTTTAAAAATTGCCAAACTTTTCCCAAAACGGCTGTACCATGTTGCACCATCACCGGCGGTCTATGAGAGTTCTGGCTCCTTTGCATCTTTGCCAATACTTGGAATAGTTGAGCTTTTTGATTTTAGCCATTCCAATAGGAATGTCGTGGTATAGCATCGTGTTGTTAATTTGCATCTCCCTAATGATGTTGAGTAGCATTGCCGTCCATATATCTTTTTTTAGATGACATGTCTGCTCAGATCTTTTTGCCTATTTTTTAACTGGGTCGTTTGTTTTCTTACGATTGAGTTTTGAGAGTTCATTATGTATTCCGGATGCAGGTCTTTTATCAGATACAGACTTTGCAAATTTTTTTTTCTAGCCTGTGACTTGTGTTTTCATTCTCTTAATAGCGTCTTTCAAAGAGCAGAATTTTTAATTTTGATGAAATCCAATTTATCAACCTTTCCTTTTATAGACTGTGCTTTTGGTGTCACATCTAAGAAATCTTTGCCTAATCTTGTCACCAAGATTTTCTTCTATGTTTTCTTCAAAAAGTGTCACAGTTTTAGGTTTTATATTTGGGATTATAGCCCGTTGTGAGTTAATGTTTCTATATGGTATGAGGTGTGAATAAAAATTCTTTTATTTTTATTTTTTTGCATGTGGGTGTTGAATTGTGTCAGTACTATTTGTTGTAAAGATTGTTCCTCCTCTAGTGAATTGCTTTTGCATCGTTGTCATAAGTCAGTTGTCCTTAAATGTGTGGGTTTCTTTTTGGACATTTTATTCTATTTTACTGATACTTTTGTCTGTCTTTATGTCAGCACACCGTCTTGGTTGCTGTTGCTTTATAGTAAGTCTTGAAATTAGGAAATGTTAGCTCTCCAACTTTGTTCTTCTGAATGTCCTTTGTAAACAGCCTAATCATTAACGCCTTCATTGCCATGCAGAGATCCCTTTGAGTGGGCTTAATTAATTTCCTTTCTGAATCTCCAAAGGTGGCTCTTAAAATTTGTGCACTTCTGCTCAAGCCCTTACCCTGCTTCTGCTTCTCTCACTCCCTCTGAGTTCTGGACTTTGCCCCTTGCTTGGCCCAAAAGTAGAGGTCATCAGCTGAGGCCTTCCGTAACTGTGTACTTCCCCAACAATAAGGTTGTCTACATTTGCACTAATCCTTACCTGCTACCTTCCTAGCTCGGAGAACAATACCAATTATCCTAATGACCCGAAAATTATAGTTACAAATACTGGGTTCTTTCTTATGGACCAAACACTATGCACTTTTTATCATTTCTCATTTCGTCTGCAGAAGATCTCTATCCGGTAGAGGTACTGTCCTTGCCTTCATTTGACGGAGGAAGTGAAGGTAGAGAAATTCTTTGTGTTTCCCATACTGGGATAGCTAGTAGGAGTTGGAGTTAGGGGTCAAGCCCGGGTCTGTCTGCTTTCTGTCCTTCCTCCTGTCCAGACCTCATGATCCTGTTAGTACTGTCCACGCCCTGCCCTCCTAGCTCATCAGAAAGCTTGCTCCATTCATTACCTCCCTCTCCTTTGTCTCTTTCCCCTTCCCTTTCTACTTGCTCCTTTCCATCAAGGTGATTATACCAAAACAAGTATCTTCAACTACTGGAAGAAGTTGAAGTTTTCCAAATGTTTATCTGCAGCCAGACTTACATTCTGCAGATTCATGTATTAAGTTGTGTATTAGAAAGCTCCACTGGGATATCTCACCGACACCTCAAACATCAAAGAAAATTTATCACCTTCCCCTCCAACCCTGCCCCTCCTCTGGAATTTTCTACCCCAGCCAATGGCTCTTCCAACCATAGAGGGGCCCAAGCCAGAAACTGACCGTCAAAAGACTCAGATTTTGATTTCAAAACACAGCTCTGCCACTTATGAGACTGGAGACATCTGAGCCTCAATTTCCCAACCCGAAAAATGGGGGTAAACATTCTACTTCCCAGTGTTGTTTTCTGAGCTAAATGACCAGGTTAGTTGCTCGGTAATAAGGACTACTGTGCTCATCATTGTCGTCATTTTCACCATCATCATATCCTATTACCCGCTCCTTCTTTCCAGTCACTCTTACTTACCTCCTTAGGGTTCCACAGACATATCCTGCACCATCATTTCAGTTTCTTCAATTTTGCTATTCCGCTAGAAGGCCTTCTTACATTCTAGACCAGTGATCACTGAAGTCCCACCCATGGGGCATTAGAAAGCATTAGGACTTCTATTTATGTTCATTTTTAGAAATTTCATCTGTTAAGGTTTTATTTATATGTGTTTTATATATTAACAGAGTATATATAAAATTTAGAAATAAGTGTAACTATTGAGGTTACATGTCCAAAAATTTGGGGGAAGGATATATAATAAAAATAGTTGGGAGTTCACCATTCTTGACTGAGTGAAGTGCCCTGTTTTGTTTTTATCCAGAACATCATGCCATTTTGTGAAAACTGGGTGTCTGCCCCATGGACAACATGAAGGCAGGCACTGATCCAATTCGGCTTAAGCTGCACACAAGTTCTGCTCTCATTACTTTTAGCGGGAATGGATTTATTTTAGGCTGTTGCCTCGTAGCGAGGTTCTTAACCTTTAGCATGCATCAGAATCTGCAGAAAGGTTTGTTAAAGGCAAGGTTCCTGGGCCCCGCCCCGGAGTTTCCAATTCAGTGGGCCTGGTGCGGGGTCTGAGAATTTGCGTTTCTAACAAGTTCCCAGGTGCTGCTGATACAGCTGGGCCAGAGGCCCCCCTTTGGGAACCGTTGGGTTACAGAGTGGTGACAAGGGCTCCAGACTGGGCATCCTGGACACAACACCTAGAGTCACACTGCAAAACTGGCTTGGCCAGGTAGTTCCTGCACCTGCTGCTTCCACTGCCAAGCCCCAAGTCCCACTGCCTCTGCTGCAGGCGGGAAAACTGCACCTGCTGGAAACTGTACGGACGCCGCTCCGTACCCAGGAGGTTGGAGACTGACTAGACATTAGTGCCTTTCTCGCCCTTGCTGGAGACGGTCCAAAGCATCTCCACCTCGGTGTGAGACAGGGCAACTACAGGGACCTCAGGAAAAACTGCTTTTTTTTTGCTCCTTTTCCTGCTTCTCTTCTTGCTAGGACCTGCACCCCCGCCTTACACACGCCTTATAGAACAGATCATGTATGTCCTCCTTGTAAAGTTCAAGGAGTTAATGATGTCTTTGGAGTCTTCCAGCACCATGGATATGATCTAAAGAGTGACTGGGCAGGGTCCACATGAAGCTTTTCCAAGACCATGGACTCACCAGGACCCCTGGCTCCAGGGCATAAGTGATTTATAGAGGACACCTAAACACTCCTTTCTGTTCCTGGGTGCCTGGGAAGACACGTGCCCCAGGCCACAATTTTCAGTAAAAACCCCAGACCGCAAGCAAAGGCGAGACTCTCTCTTTCCTTTTCCTTTCAGAGTCCCCCAGACACTCTGCTATATCTGCTCTCTCTTTATCTTCAATAAACTCTGCTCTCACTTCCTGCTGGCTTATGTCTGATTTCCATCCTGCAGGAAGCCAAGGACTCTCCGGGCTGGTCCTCTGTATGATCTGTATCCAGAGGGGCAGTGTGGGGGGTCACTGACAGCGCCCACACTGCACTGTGCACCAGAGCATCTGCCTGGGGTAGCCTGCTGTTTTCATAACTGACCTAAGGTTACTTGTGGAATCCCTAGGGTCAGGGAGTTTGGAAAACGGAGACTCAGCATCCCAGACTTTAGTGCCTAGGAAATCTTGCTAGGAGAGGTTGGGGTGGTTTTGAGTGAAGCATCTGTTGTAGAGTGTATTTTTTTTTTTTAAGATTTTATTTATTTTATTTGAGAGAGAGAGAGAGAGCATGAGTGGGGGGAGCAGCAGAGGGAGAGGGAGAAGCAGACTCCCCGCCAAGCTGGGAGTGCGACGTGGGACTCGATGCCAGGACCCTGAGATCATGACCTGAGCTGAAGGCAGATGCTTCACTGACAAAGCCACCCAGGCGCCCCTGTAGATTGTACTTTTCACCTTGCTTTCTGGTACAGAGCCTGAGCCCTAGGACCCGGCACAGAGCGGACCCTCAGCGGGTGCTTCTCCCTTCTCCTTCCCCTGTGGGCTAGCCTCAGTCAGCCACCCCCAGCATGCACGTGTGTCCTGCTTGAGAGTTTGCCCTGCTGATAAAATCTGCCGGGCTCCTGTCTGGGGTCTTCTGTCCAGTTTTTCCCACAGTGAGGTGGGCTCTCTGAACATGCTAGGCATACTGAGGGGAGGCGAATTTTGCAGTGATGGGTCTGCCTCCGACTATCCCCCTGTGGGAGTGTCACTCGGGCTCACCTGGGATCTGGGTCACTGTGATCTCTCCCCAACTCCTTCCCTCCCAGTGCTCATCTGCAGAGACTGGAACCCAGGTGTGGCCCCTCTGTCTCGAGAGGCTCTGAGACCGAGGCCATTCCTAGACGGAAGATCTGATAGCCTTCCACGAATGAGCTGTAAAACGATTTGGAGTGAACCCTCTCTCCGGGGAGCTTGCAGCTCTTCCAGTGGTTTCCACTGGCAATAGTGGGCAATAGATGCAAAAGGTCAAGTTGCCTGTTCTCTACCACTAGTTCAGGTCAAGGTGTCATTTAGGCAGCTTCCAAGGCTTCCTCAGTTCTCCTGCCTGGGAGCGTGGAGGTGCGGGCTGGGGAGAAGGGCCGGGCGTGATCAGGGTTCAGGCGATAACTCCTCCCAGCCTCTTCCTTTAAAGCCACTCTGCAGTGCCACCCACAGCCTTTGCCGACCATGACAGAAGCAAACTGCTTTTAAAATTTTGGCAGCGCTCATAGTGTCAGAAGCCAAGCTTTAAACAGAGAGGCGTCATGACACAGCGGAAGGAGCGGAGGATTTGGAAATAGGTCTTCAGGATCAACTCTTTTCTCTCTATTGACACGTTGTGTGACTCTGGACACATTTCTTTTTCTTTTTTAATTTTTTAGATTTTATTTATTTATTTATTTGAGATAGAGAGAGAGAGAGCACGCACGAGCTGGGGGAGGGGCAGAGGGAGAGGGAGAAGCAGACTCCCCACCAATGGCTCGATCCCGGAACCCTGAGATCATGACCTGAGCCAAAGGTAGATGCTTACCCGGCTGAGCCAGCCAGGCGCCCCTCTGGGCACATTTCTTAATGTTTCCCTGACTCAGTGTCTTCACCTGTAGAAAGAGAAAACTCTGCCTTGGAGACCTGTGAGGATGTAATATTAAGTGCTTGATACGTATTGTCAAGTGGCAGCAATTGGTACTATTTCTAGTGAGGAGCACGGAGGATGGTCACAGGCTCATAGCTTATTTGCTTATGCTCATGAACACATGTACCTTCTCAGGATTTGGACGGTCTTAGTGGAACAGAGATTTTATTTGTAAATTCCACTCATTTGCCATCTCAAATTCTGTCTAGAATAAGGCAGGGTATAAAAATTATTTTTTATATTGTACATTCATTTACTAAGTGAGCACTTCCCCTGTTTGGTGTAGGAGATACAGATCTGAGAGAGACAGCACCTGCCCTCAAGGATCTCACAGTCAAGGGGGCAAGGCCATCACGCACATCTGATCGCAGACAGTGAGATGCATTCAATCACAGGGATGCGTCCGCAGTGCTAAGAGCCGGGAAGAGGGGCAGCAAGCACCATGGGCAGGCCTTTGTATGCCAGACCAAGGAGTTGGGACTCTGTAGGCGATGGGAGCCCCGCTAGGAGAGAGAACTGGGTGGCTTGGCGTTTGGAGCCCTCACCGCTGGGGCTGGGGGGACAGGGGAAGGCGGGACGGCCCGCAGAGACACCACCATCCAGGCGAGCAGTGGCAAGGGACTGAAGACCCTGGGTGGATTCCAGGGCTGGTGAGAGGTCCCCTCCACAAGACGAGTTGGCTGCCTGGATGCAGGGATAAAGCCAAGAGGCAAGGACATGGGTTCCTGCCTTATGCGGCTGGGTGGATGGTCGTGCTTTGGGCCACATTTTCTTTGAACGCAAAAACAAAAATCATGGCCTCTTCTTAGTAACTTTGATTTCCTGTGGATATTTTTGGTACCAGAGTTTATTTAGTTGTCCCATCTTCTCTAAGAAAATTCTATCTGATAACTAGTAGGGGCTGTAAATAAGAGCAGAAGAAGGTCAGGAGTCTGCTTCCCAACCTCCCCCGCCGCCCACCGCCTCCCGGGATTGGAAGCAATGTGGGTATTTATTTGCTCTTAACTTGCACAGCCTACCAGGGCGGAGAGGGGTGGGGGTGAGGGCTTACACAGCCGTTCAAGTACTGCGAGGTTGGCCGGGCAAGCGCTCAAAACAGCGTCTGGCTTGGCCACTTTGCCAGGCACCAACCCCACAGGTTATGAAATACTTAATACTGTGTTTTTATGGGAGAAATGCAACGAGGAGATAGAAATGTGTTGTAAAGGTGGTCTGACCAGATATTGCTCAACGGACTGGCTTCAAGAACAGGAACATTTCTGGCCAATACGCATTTAAGGAAGAGAAATGAAAACAAAAGCAATCAAATGGTATTTTTCTCAGACTTGAAGGGAAGATGCATTCTCATCTTGAGAGAGACTTTCTTTTTCCTAATTAAGATGAATGTAATGTTTAATTACAAAGACCCCAGGTAAACTAAAAATGGACTGTTGAGAATTTTAAAAAGGCAAAAGGATTCATGTTGGAAGAAGTGGACTCTCGCTGAGTCTCAGATGACTCAAGTGTCTTTTGCATTATGAAGGCCTGAGATTTTCAGCTGCACAGCGTATATGCTTACCGTTGGGGCGTGTGTGTTGTGTGTGTGTACACTTATCTCACACCAAAGACCGAAATCTCACAGAAGCCTCTGTTAGCAGGTGTCATGATTATCCTATAAACACAGCACACTGTGGATTGCTGCCACGTAGTTATTTTCTTCAGACATATCTTTGTGGTAGAATGTTCTCTCTCTCTCTCTCTTTTTAAAGATTTCCTTTATTCATTTGAGAGAGAGACAGAGAGGGCACAAACAGGGGAGAGGGGCAGAAGGAGAGGGAGAAGCAGACTCCCCACTGAGCAGGGTGCCCGATGCGGGACTCGATCCCAGGACCCTGGGATCATGACCTGAGCCGAAGGCAGACACTTAACCATCTGAGCCACCCAGGCACCCTAGAATGTTCTCTTTCTGGAAGCCAACGACTTCTATCTAGTGCTGGATTCTTGAGTGTAGCATTAAGCCTCCCCAAACGCAAATACATCTCCTGCGTTTTAAAAGTAATGGCCCACATAGCCATTCATCTCCATGACTGGTGATTCGTGCAAAAAAAATGGGATCTAAGAAGTGTTAATGAAGCAACCATCCTTGAACACTGAACAGTCGGAACCAAGCCTTCTAATGGACACCCAAGCATGCAGTTAGGGGAAGGAAGGTTTGAGGTTGAATCCTAACTGAACGTCTCTCGGTAACCTGCAGCCCAGGCAAAGGTGTGTCCCGATGCTCCGTGGTGTGCTTGGAACTCCCCAGCTGGTGGACTGAGAGTTGTTTGCTCGCCCTGTTCAAAATGAGAGGTGTAAAAGGACAGCAACTGAAAGACGACTCATAATTTGTAACTGACTAGCAATGCTTGACGAGCCCCGTGTATTTATAATCTTTCAAAGCCACATGCAAAGGTCCCCGTGCCTCATTAATCATCCAGCTGCAACATTTTTGTCTATCATCCTGTTTGTCACCACAAGACCTGAACTAAAGTAAACTTCTCCTTCCCAAGTTTTCCCTTGTACCGGAGCTACTGCGCTAGCCTTTCTAAATTATAGCAACCAATGTCTGTTTCAGGCTGGTCCCTGGGGGCTGTAATTGCAGAAGTATAACCTGGCAGTTAGGTCACATGTTCCAAGGAACCGCCGGGGCACCAACGTGCTTCCTGCCAGGCGACCTTTGGCAGCTGGAGACACGGGTGCCCCATCTGCAGCCGCTCGCTGTGTGTGCGCTCCGCTTTCTGCTATTCCCAGGGCAGAGTGGAGATGCCTGTTGAAAACCCCGAGTCAGAACTTGGAACCCTGAGCTCCCACTCTGCCACCATATCAATTTCCTGTTAATGGAGTGGCATGCTCAGGTGTTAATTGGCAAGGATGTTTGTTTGCTTTTGTTTCTTATAAAAAGAACGGTATTTTAGTCTGAGACATTTCCTACTTTTGAATTAGCTTAGGGCATGTTTCCTATTAGAAAGATAAGCATTATCTATACGAGGATGCAGAATATCTTCCTCGGTTTAACCCTTGGGAATGGAGGCTTGGCTTCACAGCGGAGGGCATTCAGGCAGGGCACAGCCCGTGCGTGTGGCGATGTGGATGCTGGAGATGCTGGGCCCGGGTCTGATTCGTATCTCAAGCCTCAGTGTCCTCATCTGTAGCAGAATGTAGTCGTGAGGAGTCCACAAGCTAATGCATATGAATGACAGCCACACACCACGAATGACAGCCCTCACAATGTGCCACGCACTGTTCCTTCACTAACTCATTTCCTCCTCAGAGCAGTTCTGTGGCGGAGGTACTATTGCTATCACCCCCGTTTTACAGATGGGAAGTTGAGGCCCAGAAAGGTACAGACAGTAACTTGCCCAAGGTCACACGACTACTAAAGGGCAGACCTGGGATTTGAAACCAAGCTTGACTATGGAGCTCATGTTCTTATTTATGACATTAAACTTCCTTTTGTAAGATAGTTGGTGAGTGCTGTGTACTTGGTAACTATCCAGTAAATATCAGCAGGGAGCGCACAGCCAATTTCTCATACCGGAAGCCATGTTTCTCCTCTCTGGATATTATGCTAAGTGTCATGGGCGACCCTTCAAAGGCCTCAAAGTACTGTTTACTTCTCAAAGGGTAAGCCTCTTCTCTATGGCCTCAGGAAGTTGGAGCAAACAGAAATGTGGGGAAGGTGTCAAGGCATCAGTCAGCGTGGGGATGGTACGATGCCGCCATATTGTGGCCACATCGTGCCAAGCCAGTGGTGGGGCACTTTAGAACACGGGGGGATCTTGATGGGGGTTTGCTGTGATAAGGAGGAGACACTTCATCTGTGTGCATGTGTCTAGGGAGGTGATGGAGAACCTTAGGTGTCTTCTGGTCCTGGGAAGGAGAGCTTGGGGCAGGGTCCTGGGTCCTGTGAGTAACTCAGGCACATTTGAAGTTGCGAGACTGAGAAGGATGATTTGGGCTGATCGAGAGAAGGCAGTGTGAGTCCTCCCCCAAGCCTCTGTTTTAGAGACTCTGGAAGGTGTTTTAATAGTAAAGAGATGCCCGTGGGATGAGACGGCTCGCATAGGTTTGGGGTAGCTGTGACTCTGGCATTTGCTCTCGGAAGACTAGAGATGCCAACATCCCATGCTGGAGCTTGCTTTAGATGTTTTACCCTCTGTGTAGTTCTGCTCCATGACTGGCCACGCACTATTTTAGGGGTTGGTAATTCGAAGATAGTAGACAATGCAGTCCCTGCCCTCAAGCAACCGATGTTCGTTGGAAGAGACAGACACATAAACAGAAAATATAAATCAACAGGGTGATCCAGAGGCAAGCATGATGGGTCATGAACCTTTGGGGAGGACCTCTAGCTCTGGGAGGGAGGTGGTGAGATCAGAGGCAGCTGGTGATACCTGCCAAACGTCAGCCTCTGAGGCAGAAGGAGGTGGAAGGTAACAGGGAGGCAAGAGATGAGCAGTTTTGTCTTGATGGGGCTTAAAATATTAGGTAAGGCAAGGTAGGGGATAAAGGTGGGGAGACAGGGCCATGTGTAATAGAGGAAGGAGCTCGGGCTTCATTGGCTCTCCAGCAACGATGGTATCATTAGATACGTGAGTGGCTTTGTAAACAGATCCCTCGGACAACAGTGTGGAGGATGGGATTCGGGGAGAAGGGGCTGAGTCAGAGAGACCTGCTGCAGTGAATTCAGGCAGGATGAGGGCTTGAGCCAGGACTGTGATGACAGGAAAGGCAGCTAAATAAACTGAGCAGGACTTGATGTTTGATTGGTTATGGATGGAGTATTGGGAGAGAAAGAATTTGGTGATGGCTCCCACATTTCTAGCTTGGGTAGCTGGGAAGTTGGTGGTGCTACCGCTGATTCGGAAGTTATAGGAAAAAAGCTAGGTTAGGACAGGAGATGGTGAAGTCAGTCTTGTAAACGTTGAGTTGGAGGTGCCTGGTGGATATTTAAAGAGAGGGTCCCGGAGGCGGTTCCAGAGACCTGTGCTAATGTCATGAGCATCTAGTGCATTGTTGAAACCTTGGAGGAGAGATGGGCTCAGCTGGGAGCAGACCAGTGCTCCGAGAAAGGACTGTGGCATTCTGGCAGCCTGAGCCTGGGGTGGCACCAGCTCAAGGCATCAGCGGCTGTGAAGCTCAAGGGCTCCGGAATAGAGCAGACTCCAGTGGGCAGAGATGCTGCAGTCTCTGCTGGCTCTACAGGAGAATCGGGGACAGTGGGCCTGTTGCCGGGCTCGAGACATTGTGTCCCAATGCTGGTTCTGATGCAGGGCTGGGGAGAAGGGTGGGCTTGGGGAGGAGAGGGGAGTCGCAGTCCCCTGCCAGCTAAGGGGGGGTCTTTAAAATGGAAACGTTTAAACTATTGGTGAAACATCACGAAACGTTCCAGTCGTTGGTGTCTAGGCAGAGGTTCTCCGGCAGGTGAAGGGAGGAAGTCACCCATCAGGCCTCTCCACATCGCGCCGGCGCTGAGATTTTCACAGGTCATAGGCTTGTGACAGGCTTGGGACCTGTCCTCAGGGGAGGGGGCAGTGTGGGTCCATTTTGAAAAAAACTCCTGGGCGTGATCCCTCCCAGGCGGAGAACCCCTGCTCTAGAGGACACAGGACTAACTGGAGAAAAGTGTCAGGAACCCTCCTTCTGCTTTGTCCCCCTAAGTTGAACTGTTTTCCACCAGCACTTCAAAATGTCCTCCAGCCTAACAGGGGTACAATCCCCCCATTGAGAATTTCTACACTTCACTGCTCACCTTGCAGTAAAACAATTACAGAATCATCACTCACTCACCTGGCATTATCAGGAAGGCTAGGGGGAGCACCTGAAGCCATGGTGCTTTTTCTAGAACACCACGAAATGTTGACATATTTATTTCTATTAAATGATTTCAGACAATTTTACGGGCAGAAAGTATGACTCTATAATATATGTATGCAATCTAAATTTACCACCAACTGTCCGTGAAAAAAAAAAAATCAAGCTGTCACACCAAGCCTAATTGGTGATTTCTGTGTTTTTCTGCTAATTTTTGTTAGCTGTGCTCATTTATTTGTTTTATCATATAAGTGTTCACTGGCAGACAAGTGGTAGCAGTTGCCAAAGTCTTAAGAAAAATCTAGGAGACAAATTTCAATGCAGTATATTGAGGCTGTGGGGCTTTGGGACAATAGCGCAATTCCATCACCCCCTGAAAATCGGTCAAAACTGCAATTGTTGAATTTATTCGTAGAACCCCTGAGTCCAGCTTATGGAATAAATCCTTGAGAACCACTGACTTCAATGATGACATTTATTTCTTCTTTAACTGTCAAACAGCAGCTGTGTTTATGTAGATATTCTTGACCCAAGTAATGGGCGAGCTTTATGGGATCTGAGAACCCCACTCAAGATGAAAAGCCGCCTCTGTGTGTTCTAGCTGTGGAGACTTGGTCCCTGGGTTCTTTCTACCCTGAACACCCCCCCCCCCCCCCCGCCCCTCAGTCTGTACCAACAAGAAGCCTTGCTTCTAGGTTCCACTCACAGGCCGTTTGCTAAAAACATATACCAAGGACTGAGGGTCTCACAGAGAGAGAGGCCTCTTCCAGATGCAGGCACTAGCCCAGAGCACCGCTTGTAGCTCCGATTTCTGCCTGCGTACCTTTGGGGCCAGGGAGCTCCTTTCTTCACAAAGAAAAGGTTTTCATGAAGCCCCTCTGATTTCCATCTCCAACTTCTAAAATCACCCAGCCCTTAAACTCTGCTTCGTTTTTGCCCTCGGCACTTTCTCCCTTGTAGTATTTTATTTGGGTCCTCACTCTGTCCCTCTGTGGTAAGTGGCTCAGGTTTTGGAATCATTTGGGATAGAACCTTCGAATCATAACTACCTTCACCATTTACTAGCTTTGTGACCTTGGTGAGTTCCTTAACCTCTCTGAGCCTCAGGTACCACATACGTAAAATGAGAATCCCATTACTGTCTATTTCAAGGACTATCCTGAGGCCCATGAAGGAAACTGCCTGACAGAAAGCCGTCAATGTAGCGGAGACATGACTCTTATCCCCTCTCCTAGATTACAAAGTCAGCGAGGGCTGGGACCTCTTCTTGGATGTCTTTGAATCTCCGCCTACCAGTCAGCGAAGGGCCCGTATGAGGAATCTAATGAACGTACGGCAGGAAAGAGACTGAGCTGACCAAGACAGACAGGAAAGCTGGGTCATTATTTGAAATGTCTAAAGTCTTCAGAAGGCTTAAAAATGTAATGCCAACCCTCCTGCAAAAGAAATGTGTGGCGCAGAAAACAAAACCCAGGGCAGAGAGCAGAGAGCAAGGGCAAGTTGAGATAGGAAGTGAAGATGAAATTGGGAAAGGTCGTGCGGAATCAGGTCAAGTTCTGGGGGAAGAAGGAGCAAACGACACATGATGTGGCGAGCGCTAATTAACGTGGTTAAAGAGAACAGCATGGAGCAGTAAATGCCGGTAGAGCAAGGAGCCCAGCTCCCAGGCTGCCCCAACGTAAAAAACAAAAGCAATCTCTCCACTCCACGACTCCTTGCAGATGAACCTGCAAACCTCCCTGCCTCCTTTCTCCTCCTGTCTTGGCTTTCTAGATGAGGGCTAGGATGGCAGAGTGGCGGGCCTTCCCAAGATGTGTTAACCCTAGAATTTGCTCCTGGCCCCTGTTTAGGCCGCAGTCTCTTCCTGACATCCTTTCCTTCTGTGCACGGCTGCCCATGCTCATCCGGGAGCAGGAAATGATTGCATGCTTTGTGCTTTTCTGCAGTTAGTCTTCTAAAGAGAAAAACAAAACAAGGCAAGAAAGCAAGCTGGATGTTTAGAGAGATTCTGAAAGCGTTTCAAGACTAGCTGTTAACCGAGGCAAGAAAGGAAAGGCGGAGGCTGGCCATTCAGATTCCCTGGGATGGGCATAGGTGGGAATTCATCTCCGGCTGGCTTCTGTGTATTGTGCACTTCAAAGTGACTTTACAGGTTGATTTGGGAGATTCCAACCCAGGAGCAAAGGGAATACCTTGCAAACTTTCACCTGTACGATACATTTTTTGAAAAGAGAACACCGCTCTGGGAGAATTTGGGAGAGTAGGCAGAGGGGACAGGGCCACCCACGAATCACTCACCATCCAGATCAAGTCATGGCCCCCTTTTTTTTTTTCTCCTGGAGAATCAGCTGTCAAACATTCACCAGCACACTGCTGTGTATAAACAAGATCCAAGAGGAACCAGTTAACCTACTAGAATGAATAAAGAGTTTGGCACAAAACTGTGGGCAAAGAAGTAGATAAGGTTAATTGTATTGTGTATCCCTTCATTAATGAAAGCCTGGGAGGAACGCTACTGAATGTGACTCAGCAAATTAGCGCCATTTACTGTCCAGCCTTTGAAGCCATAGAATTGGCTTTTATTATTCTTTATTTCCTTTTTTTCCCCCCCCTAAAATGGAGGCCTCCAGTTGCAGAACTCCCCGTTTACAGATTACACATGCCTGATGGGCATGAAAAGTCAAGTGAAGAGTCTGGTGTAAGAATTCAGGGTGTTACCTGCAGCTGGTGGCCGCAGGTGCTGTAGTGGAGGTCAAGGTTGAGTGGGGAGGTCCTACAAGTGTGGGCTGAGGTCTGGTGTTTTTAACTCAAAGCTGGATTCCCATCCCTCTCCTTTACACCTTATAACAATTTCCCTTCAGCAATCCCTGTGTCCCAGAAGTGCTGTTGAGGCCGGAGGGCGGTGAGTGTAGTTTAACTTCACGGTGTGCTTGAGAGATGGGGTCGTTATGGAGTTTGGGGATCGTTCTCCATGCATTCCAGAAATTTCAAGCCTTGAGGTCCACTCCACCGGTCGACCAGCTTTTTCAGCTGTAAGACTATGGCCCGGCTTCTCAAAGTCCTGTGTCCGTAGAATCCAGCCAGGTGCGACCCATAGTGTCCATTCCAGTAATTTCAAAGGTGCAACAACATTGTGTAATGGAAAAGATGGGGTGCGGAGTTCGCAGTCAGAAGACTGAGGTTCAAGGCAAACTAATCTCTGGTGCAGAGATCAGAAAGCGGCTGAGGGTTTTCTGGGAAAGGGCCTGAGGGGATTTTCTGGGTGATAGAAATGTTTTGTTTTGTTTTGAGATAGGCTCCACACCCAGCCCAGAGCCCAACGTGGGGCTTGGAAGCTGAGCTCACGACCCTGAGCTGAAATCAACAGTCCGACACTTAACCGACTGAGCCACTCAGGCTCCCTTGGGGATGTTCTATATCCTTTTTGGGAAGTAGTTACACATGCATATACATTTGTCAAAATTCAGCAAACGACAATGATGATCTGCACATTTTGTTGAATGGAAATTATACAGCAATTTTTAAAAGGGCTTACTGTATAAACAAGTCTCCCTTACTGTATAGATAAGTCCTTCATCTCTCTGAGCCCTGGTTTCCTCCCTGAAAAATGGAAGGACCACTTATACCTGCGCCATGGGTGATCGCATATATTATTGAGACTACGTGAGTTAAAAGTGCTCTGTAGATGATGAAAAGCCCTGTACATAGTGACTCCCGTTGTTCTGCTTTTCCTCCAGCTGCCTTCTAGAGCAGATTATTGAGCTGGTACAAATCTGTGGGCTCTGCCCTGCAACTTCCCTTGGAGATTAGTGTTTATCTATTTTAAGGAGACTGGAGGTATCAAAATGCTGCAGAAAAGCAAATGGAATATGGATTTGCTGGGGACAGGAGGGCGGGCAGCAAAAGGAACAGCTGGGGAGAAATCCATCCATCCAGCTGGGCAGCAGGGCCAGCCGGGTGCCGAGAGGGAGTCGCTGAATGCCTGCGAGAGAGAGAGAGAGAGAGAGAGAGAGAGAGAGAGAGAGTCGTGACCAGGAAAAGCGGCATGAGTAAAAAAAAAAATCACATCTTGCCAAACAAACTGGGTCACATTTGTGATGGAGTTAGTCACTAAGCAGAGCCCAGAGAACGTTTTCAGGGGGAAAAAGCACGGTTGGGGGGCCATGGTGACTCAGCTGAAGAGGCAAAGGCCACTTGGGCCTCCTGGCCTGGTGGGGTAGTTAAGTGAGAGGGTCCTTCTGTGGCTCCTGCAGTATTTTGGGTTTGAACTCAATCTTGACTCCTAAAGGCAATCACGAACAACCTTTACATTGGAATCAAGAGCACAGCACACATTTTTAAAATGGAAAAATCTTAGTGAGAAGCCAAGTTAAACTGGGACCGGAAGAGCGGGGAGGCCATTGCGGAGCTCACCCCCGGAATTCGAGTGGGAGGTGACAACTGCCTGAGTACAACCGAGCTCCTGAGTGATTACACTGGCAAAGTCTTTCAATGTAGCAACTTTAAAGTCAGAGCAAAGAGCAAATGCCCTTTGGCAACAAAAACCTATAAGACGATTGAACAATGCCGAGATCAAATTTAAAATTGTTGGCCACTAAAATAAAGTTAAAATAGGGAAAGATGTAGCAGGAAGAAACAATCTACAAGACAAATCTGATGTGTGAAATTTTGATTTTATCCTCATTATAAAAATTTTGGTGCTTTCTGCTAGATGGTTCTGCCAAGAAATGTGATATGTTGAAAAAGAAGAGGAAATGTACTCTAGATGCTGAGGCTATAAAAGGCTGTTTAAAGTGATAGGAATGAGTCGAGGTTCTCCCCATGACCGAGGTTATAAAATTAGGATCTTAAAACTACCAAATCTGGGTGAGAAAAAAAAAAAAACTCCAGTAAAAGCCATATCTAAATTTATCTTAATATAACTTACATTTTCCCACAGTGTTTGTCTTTTCTCTGGGCACGTCGGATTCCTTATGCTGTTAATTCCCTCCCGAAGAGCAGTCTCTCTTGGAGCGTGGTGGGGAGCTGGGGAGAGGAGGCACAGTGAGAAAGCAGGGGGGTCTTTCCTACAACCTCTGAATCGGAAAGAGGGTGCGGTGAGATGTGGACGCTAGCATGTTGGGGGGGGAACGCTGTGTTGATGCCTGGTGCTCAGGATGCTGATGGGAACCTAGCTGGGAGCAGTTTTCCCCACCCAGGTCTTTGTCTTACTGGTAATCTGATGTCTTCAACCTGCACCTCAACACTCGGTGATTCCACGATTCATTTTCTACCTGTACCACGCTGTTCATGAGTACGTGGAGTCTAGGACCTCTTGCAGCCTGGGGCTGGCTCCATGTGCTTCTTTACCCCTTTTGTCCCAGGTCTTCAGGAACAGTTGGACACACACTTTCTCCCCCTGAGTCACTCACTCATGGGCTGTGAATCCTAAGGGAATCTCTTATTTCTCCCTGGCTTCAGAGGGAGGTTTGGGTTTGAACCTCCGGGCCGTGACTTATTGGCCACCTGGGAAACCTCTGTGAATGCTGAGTTTCCTGAGAGGTGGCACGGGGTGAGTAGCCAATACACAGGGGCTATAAATAGCTGCTTCACATTTTTGCCCAAGACTGGACCGTACCTCGATGGTAAAATAGCCAAATCAACATGCAGTCAGTTATCTTTTGATAGAAGGGAACAAATAAGAGAAATCAGAGGATCCTCAAAGGCTGTGTTTTTTTCCCAAAGCGACGTTCCAAGGACAAAACTAGCAGCCCTGTGTGATAGTGTGATCTAAAAGAAATGTCTTCATGCCTGGTTCTTGGTACAAGATCTTCTTAAACCCTTGGAATTTCTTGACTGATAGGAGTGAGAGGAGTTTCTTTTGTTAGCCCCTTTCGACCACACCTGAGTTTATGCTAAAGAAGTGACTTCATCGCCTCAGGCTGGGAGCTGTTTGCCCAAGGAACCAACTCTGTGATAAGAGGGTTAGAACTTTTAGCTCAATCCCCTGACCTGGGAGGGGAGAGGGACTAGAGATGGAAGTAATCACTAACGGCCAATGATTTAATCAATCATCCTTATGTAATGCAACCTCCATAAATGATGGAGTTCGGAGAGCTTCCTGATCAGTGAACACATCAAGGTGTGGAAGTTCCACAGCCCTGCCCTCCCTCCACCCAATACCCTGCTCTATGAAACTCTTCCATTTGACCCTTCATTTGTATCCTTTATAATGCCCTTCACAGTAAACCGCCTCCCTGAGTTCTGTGAGCTGTTATATAAAATTCTCGAACCTGAGGAAGGAGTCGCAGGAACCCCTAACTTTACAGCCGCTGAGAGGCCCCCGGGACATGCAATTGGTAGCTGACATGGGGGGCAGCTTTATGGGACTGAAACCTTAAGTTGGGGGCTCCGTATTAATTCTGGAGATACGGTGTCAGAATTAAATTAAAGAACATTTCATTGGTGTCCGGAGAGTTGGAGAACTGTTTGGTGTGGGGGGAAAAAACGCAATCATTTGGTGTCAGGGTGTCCTGAATAGAAACAGCCTATGAAACAGATACAGGAGTCTCACCTACAGTGAGGCCCCCACCGGAACTGGGGCAGGACAAGGTAATCTGATGGTGTCAGAGTTCTTCCGCGGTAAGCAATCAGAAAGATTCCGATGCGCTTAATTGGAAAGGACTTTGGAAAGATCTGGAGTAGTGGTTGTTGGAGGCTGAAGAGCCAGGCCTCAGGAAGAAGGAAGGCTGTTAGCAGGAATGAATGTTCCCCCATCAGAACTTCTAAGTTGCAGTGTTTTCTGTTACTCTCTCAAAGGCTCCAAACCCTGGGAACGGGTCTCAATGGCCCAGATTGGGTTCTATGCGCCAGTATCCTCCTAGTAGGAGGGGCCGGGGGAGAATCCTTGACTGACAGGCCCTCAAGACTTCTCAGAATGGTGGAAGGGTTAATTCCTTAATGGGAAATCAGGGTGCTTTTACCCCCAAAAGTGGAAAGGTATCTATGACAGGCCAAAGCAAAGATCCCTGGCATGCTGATTTTAGGCTCCACTGTTAAAGTGTAGAAAAACAAGGAAATGATTCCATCTTACCCTTCCCTGGCCAGGATCAGGCCCAATTCTGGGAAGCACACTGTCGGAGGCCTTTGACTGCTTGGGAGGTGTTCAAAAAGAGCAATTAAGACAGGGAACATCTGGAAAACATGACACATAAGAAATGGTTGGAAGACGAAGGGAAGGAACCCAAAGAAGAGAAGACAGAGTGCGCCTCTGCTGACTGTTCTCAGATATCTGAAGGTCTGGAATGTAGAAGAAGAAAAATTTTGCATTTGGTGGCTCCAAAAGGAAGAACTAAAACCAATAAGGGAACAGATTTCAGTTCTGTGTCTCCAGGAAAGAGCTTTCCAAAAACTCAACTGCTGGAAATTAAATGAGTGGATGTAAGGCAGGGAACTTGCCATCCCCAAGAAACCTTGGTTCTTCAATTAGCAAGAGCAGCAAGTACACTCCTTGCATCACATTACAGCACACCAGTGTGTCATGGCCCAGCTTTTGAGCACCCCAACCTAAGGCTCTCAACGGAACAGTACTGTCTGTTTGGCCACCTCTGCTAAAGAGCGCTTTTCCCCGTGTGGAGTTCTGGATGTGCCCAATGGGAGTGATGATGGATGAAAAGGACAAGAAGGAGCTCCTCCAAGTACCCTTTCTGACCACTTGCTCAGGGCCACAGGGTACAAAGATACCACAGGGAGCCCTTAATTTAGAGCACCGCTTCACTCAAGGACCTCATTTGCAGTGTGTTGCATTAACGTGCATCCTTCATGCATCTCCCAGGGCCAACATCAAGCCAACATCTTGCTTTACCATCGAACGGTATGCAGCAAAATTAGGTCAAGTTTCTTGGGCTATTCCTATTACTAGAAAGCTACCATATCGGTGTTGGAAGGAATTTTGTGGTCAACGAGTTTACAACACTTGGAAATATCCAGTGGTGTTCTTTTTTTTTTTTAATTTTTATTGTTATGTTAATCACCATATATTACATATTTTGTTTTGGTGTAGTGTTCCATGATTCATTGTTTGTTCATAACACCCAGTGCTCCATGCAGAATGTGCCCTCTTTAATACCCATCACCAGGCTAACCCATCCCCCTACCTCCTCCCCTCTAGAACCCTCAGTTTGTTTTTCAGAGTCCATCATCTCTCCTGGTTCGTCTCCCCCTCTGACTTACTCCCCTTCATTCTTCCTCTCCTGCTATCTTCTTCTTTTTCTTTTTTCTTAAAATATGTTGCGTTATTTGTTTCAGAAGTACAGATCTGTGATTCAACAGTCTTGCACAATTCACAGCTCTCACCGTAGCTCCAGTGGTGTTCTTGACAAGCTGATGTATAACCTGGCCTTGATTTTTTTTTGGACATTCACGACCTCTTAAAGTAGCACACGGCACTTTGGGCAGTTTCGGTTGACAAAATCCCTTCTTACTCTGGGGTCAAATCAACCCTCTATCTGGCTATATCTATCAAAATTAAAAATGCACAGAGCCTTTGACCAGCCATTCTACTTTTAACAATTTATTCTACAGATATAGTCTGCATGGGCTCAAAGACGTGTGCAAAGATATTCATTACAGCAAAGGGCTGGATATCATTTAATGTTTAACTGGGGGACTGATTAAGCAAATTATGGAGTATCTGTTCTGTGGAATATCAGGCAGCTGTTAAAAAAATCAACTATTTTCACATGCTGACAGGGAAGTCTTTACATTGGTTCTTCTGACCCTGGCCATGTTGATTTGTGAGGAAAAAAAAAAAGTGGTTCAGTAATACATGTCACATTTATATAATCAAAAAGAAAGATACGCATGAATATATGTTTAGGTTTTATCTGGAAAGATACTGGCAACTATGCTTGCCTCTGGGAAAGAAAACTGTGAGACTGGGCATCGGGTAGATGGGAAAATTTTATGTGCATATGTATATATTCATATATACATATATATCTAGGTATGTTTATATGTATATGTACATCTCTGTTGCTGTCTCTCTCTACCCAACCCCCTTTCTCTTTTGAAATCTTTTACCCTGTAAATAACTTAAAAAACATCTTTCTAGGGGTGCCTGGGTGGCTCAGTTAAGTGGCTGCCTTCAGCTCAGGTCATGATCCCAGGGTCCTGGGACTGAGCCCTGTGTCGGGCTCCCTGCTCAGCCGAGAGCCTGCTTCTCCCTCTCCCTCTGCCTGCCTCTCTGACTACTTGTGCTCTCTCTTTATCTCTCTGTCAAATAAATAAAATCTTTTGAGAAAAAAAAACATCTTTGAAAATATGTCTTCTTAGGCAACAAAAAACAAAAAGTGACAAATGAGATTACATTAAGCTTAAAAACTTCTATGCATCAAAGGAAACAATCAACAGAGTGAAAAAGCAACCTGTGGAATGGGAGAGAATATTGGCAAATCATACATGTGATAAGAGGCTAATAACCAGAACATATAAAGGAACTTCTATAAATCAACAACAAAAAACCCAAATGACCCAATTAAAAAATGGGCAAAGGACCTGAATAGGCTATTCTCCAAAGAAGATATTCAGATGGCAACAAGCATATAAAAACATGCTCAATATCACTAATCATCAGAAATATGTAAATCAAAATTACCATGAGGTATCAACTCACACCCATTAGGATGACCACTATCAAAAGAAAAGAGAATAACAATTGTTGGCAAGGATGCAGAAAAATTGGAACCCTCATGCACTGTTGGTACGAATGTAAAATGGTGCAGCCATATGGAAAACAGTATGGAAGATCCTAAAAGAATTAAAAATAAAATTACCATATGATCTAGCCATCCCACTTCTGGGTATATATCCAAAAGAATTCAAAGCAGGATTTCAGAGAGATAGTTGTACATTTATGTTCATTAGACCATCATTCACAATAACTGACATGTGGAAATGACCCACATGTCAATGAACAAATGAAATAAATAAAATGTGGTATATACATACAATGAAATATTATGCAGCCTTAAAAAAGAAGGAAATTCTGTCACATGTACAACATGGATGGAAGTGAAGCACATTATGCTTAGTGAAAGAAGTCAGTCACAAAAGGACAGATATGGTGTGATTCCCCTCACATGAGGTGTCTAAAAGAGTTAAAATGATAGAAAGTAAAAAGGTGGTTGCCAAGGGCTGGCGGGCAGGGGAAATTCGTGTTTAATTTTTGTAAAGATTGTATTTATTTTATTTGAGAGAGAGAGAGAGCATGAGCAAGAGAGCGAGCACAAGCAGGGGGGAGTGGGAGAGGGAGAAGCAGACTCCCCGCTGAGCAGGGAGCCTGATGCGGGACTCGATCCCAGGACCCTGAGATCAGGACCTGGGCCGAAGGCTTAACCGACTGAGCCACCCAGGTGCCCCAGAAATTCGTGTTTTATGGGTATAGAGTTTCAGTTCTGCAAGATGAAAAAGCTCTAGAGATCTGTCGTGTAACAATGTGAATATATTTAATAGTACTGAATTGTACACTTAAAAATGATTAAGATGGCTTAAAAAAAAAACTGACCTCTTAAATCCTAGCATAGGGCCCACCCAGTTCTACCTCTTAAAGCTGTACAAACTACTTTAATCTTTTTTTCTACTACAGCAGGCCTTTCCAGACTTCTCCCAGGGCCTCTTAACCTGATGGCCTCTCCTCTAGGTTAAACACGTGCTTCTTTACACCAGTTCTGCCCCTGGTCATCTGGTCTTAACCCCTCCTCCTCCGGCCCAGAACCCCCGGCTGAGCTGCAGCAGGATGTCCTTGACACGACAGCATCGTGTCCTTGACACGATGAAGCCTGTACACTTGGGAAAGAGGCCTCACAGACATGCACCCCTGCCCTGGGGAGACCCTGTTCTGAGCACCCGGTGGGAGCATAGTGGTGATCTGGTGAGGATATCTCAGAGTGGGGTATCTGGGGAGGGAAGGACCTCACGTGGGGTGTGGACCAGAGGGGAACCAAGGCATGTCTTCCGGCAGAGGGGCGCCCAGCTGCACCCCCAGGACGGTCGGGCACCATGGGAACTCTGCACGAGGGAGAACACACACCCACAGTTCTGCCCCGGGGTGGGGGGGGGGGCTGCCCTTAGGAATAAGCACTTAGGGGGTGCAAGGCGGTGGGAGAGGCGCTCGGGACCATTGCAGGGTATGCAGAGGCAAGCTTTGCTAACTGTGTGACGCCCTGTGTTCCCTATACACGGTCACGAATTTGCCGGAATAAAAGAGAAAAACCAGTATCGCTTAAATTCACGTGGCTCCTTTATATACTTTTTAAAGCATTTTGCAGCTGGATGAAATTTGCTACTCACGGCAACTCTTTGAGGTAGGCAGTCAGTAAGTATTTTTCTCATTTCAAGAAGAGATGACAGCCAGAGGGATTAAGGATTTACTCTGTGTCCTTCCTGGGCTGACCCTTTCCACTCTGCAGCCTGCCTTTGATTTCATGTAAAAACAAACAAAACAAGCAAAGCAGAAACAAAAGCCAAAAAGACCATTTGCTCAATTGTCCCGAGTCTTACAATTTTGAAAGATGAAAATGTTTTCAACAGAGAAAGATGCAGTAGACCGAACTGCTTCCAGATCACGATGCAGACCCATGAGTGCCAAAGGCTGTTTGGGGGGCGCCCTTGCGCTAGGGCCCTCACTGAGCCGGGAGAGCCCTGGGCCTCTTCTTTTGACTGCATTGGTGATACAGGAACCTGCCTCCACCAAAGGGTAAGAGGCCGGTTCAACTTCCTACTCTGGGGAAACAGAAGTCCCCTCCCCATGGCTATATAAGAGGAACCAGAATATCCTTAGAGCCAGGGCCTATGGCCAGGGCCCTACACAGGGCCCACAGGATCCCTCTCCTGCAGGGGCTGGAAAGCCAGAACGGTGGGAAGGCAGAGGGAAAGAGGGCCTCTGGCAGCCAGGATTAGAGAACGTGGGTATCCAGAAGCCTCCAGCAAGCGGGGGGGGGGGGGGGGGGGGGGGGGGGGGGGGGGGGGGGGGGGGGGG